>NC_090440.1:728179739-728489739 GCF_031143425.1 Pleurodeles waltl | reverse complement strand
GGCCCAGTGAAATGCATGACCCCCCAATATCCTATTCAACCATCTAGTTTGAATTTACACCAAATTTCACATGATAACAGTTCTTTACTCAGAAAAGTGTGCTTTTGCTGGTTTGGTCTAAACCTATGCTGTAGTTTGAGATATTAGCATGTTAAAAAGTTGCATGTGGGATTGGAATGGTTAACACTTTTTTATATCTCTGCTGTATAGACACCTGTTTATCTCATTTGAACTTTTCCTTAAATGTGATTGGATGCAGTAGTTACTATTTTAAATAACAGAATCCTCGTTGTGTGAAGACGTATTTGCCAATTTTACACTTGAACATATATTCAGGGATTCACTGCGGGATCTAAATATACCATACCATTGTTGACTCATTGACACATCAAGGGAGTGAAAGTCACATTGACTTCGTCAGAGTCACAAATAGGGACACAAATAAGGTGTCCCTTATTTGACCCTCGGCACTGCTAAGACCCATACTGAGGGTCACACATAGAGAACTGAATGCGCTCACTATCATTGACTCAGTGACACACCAATGAAGTCAGTCACAGGTGAAAAACCTGTTTCATATAATTCAAAATAACAGGCTTCGAAAATTAAAGGAATACACATTCTCATTACAGCAAAATAGCGGATATATGAAATACAAAGCCATTCTGTATTTAAATATTTTACTTAACCTTTCAGGTTTGTTTTCTGTTTTTTTACACAAAAAAACGATGTAATTTACTGAAAGAGTGTTATAAACTGAGTTATGGCTCTGTCAAAAATGGCTAAAACTACTGAAATGTGCCAGTTATGGTTTGTGCAAACCATAATATGGGCCACCCCCTGTGCTACTTATGTCATCATTGATGACATCATTGAGATAAGTGATATCCTTGATTATACCACTAATCACATCACCAGTGATGTCACTGATGACAGTCCTGTGTCTGTAAGACAAAAGTATACAAATACATACACTTGGAAAACTAAAACAACAATCCACTCTCAATCTGAAACCAGAATAGCATGTGTGCTAATCCACTGTCTCAGAGACTCTGTAAACCATTAATTTTAAGAGCCTCAATTATGGATATCATTTGCAGAGTACCACTGACCCAGATTCACATTGGCATAGAAACACAATCATAGGCGCACACAGAACATGTATTTGTCCAATGCCACCCACTCTCACATGCTCAAACTCAAAAATATTGTGGCATAGTCAGTAGTACATTCTCTGTTAGCATGACGCCAGAGACTAATATATTCACAGAGACACAGTTTGTGGTGTATTTGGCAACACACATTTCTACACCACTACTCACTCAGATATAAACAAAAATGAAAAGAGGAGGAGACACTATGAATGGCAACACAAACCACTGTAAGGGAAAAAAATAAATGTTACAGGCAAGAGCACTCTCAAACTCATATTTTGAAATAAATCACAATGAAAGACATGGAGTCAATAAATTATAAACTACACTGTCCGCCACGCACAGAGAGGCACAAATATTACATATAACAGACTTACAAGCAAATTAAGACACAGTTAAATTGTATTCAAATATCTAAGACGTACAGTCATGTTCAATAAATATGACCTTACCACTGAGATCCACACAGTCACAAACTCAGCCATACATGTATATTTACAGAAAGCATGAGTTCTTAAACATATGACAATAACTACATATAACTAACAATAAGGGTCTGATTCCGACCTTGGCGGAGGGGATTACTCTGTCCCAAATGTGACGGATATCCCGTCTGCTGTGTTACAAGTTCCATGGGATGTAATGGAACTTGTAATACGGCGGCGGTGGGATAAAAGGAAAGAAACTGAAGCACTGAGGTACAGGGTCATAATACATTGTCTGTCTGTGCCTTTTTTTTTTATATCTATGCAACTTAGAATGTCTTGATACTAGAATAATACCAATATATTCACATCTATGTATCTGCATACCATTGAAAATGAGAAGGCAACAATAAGTTTCTTATACCTTATTTCTGTATGTCCCTTAGTAAAGAAAAAAAAAAATATGAAGAACCAAAACTACTGATAAAATTACACCATTGTAACCTTTATGGACCATGATAAGACATACATTAAAACCATAAAATAGGTGAAGAACCTAAACATAATAGAAATTCATTATTAATCGATACTACATAAAATATTAAAATAAATGAAAAAAGAAAAAATTATTAAATTCACCAACCATTGATGCTGAGCAATGGGGTAGCACACTGCTATGTCAGAATAGTATAGTCCACTGCATGCTAACATCATGCATTGCCCTTTATGTTTCTCCATCTTTGTAACAAGTAGTGATATTAACAGTGATTCCACTTGTGATGTATTAAGCTACGTCAGCAATGATGTAACATATGAGGTCACTATTGATGTTGTGTGTTGTCATACACAGCACAAGTGGTTTGTGGCATAAACCATTAAGTGCCAAATTTCAATGGTTTTAGCTCTTTGAGCCAGACTTATGACCCTTTTCTAATAGTAGTTGTTTACATTGATTTTATGTCAACCAGAGTTCAGTTGTCTGGAATATTTTCTGTCTGCTAGTAGTTGCACCAGGTGAACCACACCTTATAAGGTTATAGTCTAGTAAATATCTTTTAAAAGATTTTAAAGATTTAAGTGGCAGCCCAGGTGGTAATTCCTAGTTTTTTTTATTTTTATTATTCAAATGTTAATCAGAGCAACAACAGGAGAGAACTGAGGATTTACACATGTACAAATATTACAAAAATTGTTAGCCATCTATCATGCAAACAAATGAACACTTTCACAACTGAGGAACTGAATGTGGAAATGAGAGAAACCCTGCCAGTTGAAGACCTATTCAATTTATGAATACTGAATTAACTGAAATGTGATCAACCGGCTGATGAGGAGGAAAGAGCTATATCTCTATTTAAGCAACTACAGATACCTCAAATAGGGGAAAGTGTTTATTGGCCAAAACAAACAAAATTCAAGATTATGGCCAACAACTACCACCCAGAAGTATACCTGATGTACTTTTGGAAATGCCAATATGAGATATTAGCATAATAATAAACAGCCCATGCACAAAACATGAAAATTTCATTAAAGCAAATGGAATGGCTTTAAAAAACTCAAAGCAAGGTATGAGCATCAAAGTGATGCCCGGTGATAAAGGCAGGATAATAGTTATACTCTCAAAATGGCAATATGAGAGCAAGGTTTGTAGACAGCAACTAATTCTAAAATGCTATAAAAACTTGAAAGGAATATGACAAATTAGATAAAGTAGAGATAATATATCATGTTGAAAAACTGAAGGGATATAGGGCCTGCTTATTAAAGTAAAATTTGAATTTCTAACAGTCATCCCACTCTACCAAGTATGTACTTGCCATCCAGAATCCTCAACTACTATACCAATCCTCCTTGCAGACCATTTTGGCTTCAGTAGGATCATTATTTGAAAAGAGTTCAAAACTCTCTGGCAACAATAGTGAAAAACACTACCTCCATTCTGAGGGATACAATAGATCTATTCTGAGAATTCTCATATATTCATGGATGTAGTTACGCTCTATGCTGCTGTCCTATAGTAAAAACTACAGGCATAACCCATAAACCCATGCTGGAATGGGACATATTTTGTATTAAACACCAATACTCCATGGGGGTTAATTTACAAAATTGGATATTTGCCACGAAAGTGGTCATGGTCACACCAAGAAACTAAAACTGTGCCAATAGAAATCAATTTGTATTAGTTCAAACGGAATATACAAAAGACAGCATCAAATATTGAAAGAGGGCAAAGTGAACACCTGGTTCTCTTGAAAAGCAAGGTCAATGGCGGAGAGTGAAACACAAAAGAAAGAAAAGCAACAGTGAGAAAAAGTGGGGATACATTTAATGAATATTATGCGTGAGCTATGTTAGTCCATTATTAGATTATCATGTCACAATAGAAATCCGTTTGTCTGCCTGTACATGTTGGTAGTGTTTCAACCACTCTTAGTTTGAGGTCATCATCAGGACAAAGAATGTACTACAAATAGGATTGCTGTCTTTAATAATTCCAGAAGATCTGCAAGGCACAATTAGGAAAGGGGATCAGCAGGTTACCCGGATGCGAAAATAGGGTAATATAAATTGCCCAACACCACACCTTGATTAGGTGATTGAGAAAAATCAACAGTTATACTCACAGTTAGTCTCTCTATCATATAATCGCCTGAGGAGGGTAAACAGTGGCAAAGGTTAGTTGGTAAAAAGCAAGAGTGACCAGGAAAAATGAAATGAAGTGGAAAAATAGGGCAAAGAAACTTACCAATGGAGCACGTGGGAGCTAGTGTGCCAAAGGGGAGCACATTACTGTTTGAATTGAGTACTGCCACCTTCCATCGACAGAATAAATCAGCTGAGAAAGCAGTCAAGGAACAAGCTGTAGAGAGGGCCACACCAATAAATACAGGGCCCAAAGGTGGCTAGGGGCATAGGAAAAAAATGGAAGTAGAATCCTACCTGTAGGGGACAATCCCTCTTACAGCATATCTAGCCAGCAACAGTGTCTCTCGCTGGGCCAAGAGAACAGTCAGCTAAATGATACTGATCGTTTTGGCTGCATGCAGGGCGGGAAGAGAAGACTAGACTGTGTAAGTGTCTCACAGTGGTGCTCTGGGGGGGATGTCTGCAAGGGAGCAGCGGCATATGCACAGTTCTGTAACAAGTCAGATGCTTGTAAAAAGAGGCGGGATGCTCCACAAAACTGAGTTGGTTCTGGAGTGAGAAAAGACTCACAAGAACACATAAACTTGGCCTTCAAGTGTGCCAGTACATTGTATGCTAAAGTAAAATTACACTTGCTGACATATTATGATTTAGCTCACCATGGTGTAAATGAATCTGAAAAATAACATCTTTATCTTTGAACCTCTCAAAGATTATCCACATAATTGTTTAATATTTCTGTTCCATTCTCCCCTAGGTTTACAAATTTTGTGAGGATCTGGGAGCTTGAGTTTGCCTGGTCTGAAAGACCAGTAAAATATCTAGAGAAAATAATCTTTTGACCAAGATTTACTGATGATTGGTTTGTCATCAGGGATGGAGCAAAAGAGGGAATCACAGACTATTTTGATAGCCTGAACGAGTACACTATTTGATTAACATTGTCTATGAAGAATTACATTTTTGGATTTGTATTATATCTTGAAGCAGGCAAATTGAAAGACAACCTACTTAAATAAAAATAAACAAAAACACCAATAATATTATCCGTGCAGACAGTCACCAGTCAGACGTTTGAAGTGGAGTATCCTAGATGGTGAAATATCACTATAAAAAGAAATTGTTCCACAGAGGAAGAGATGCAAAAAAAAAACGAAATCTGCAACACACACATTACTGAAAAGAGAGTACCCATGGCATGTGATTGGCAATGCATTATTAATATCATAAACAAAAAAGGGTGATTTACTGAGAACTAAAAAACAAAGAGCACTATGCACTTTTGGATGCCTTGCACTAATGCAGACATCCTTGCCCCATACACAATTATTAAAATATGAATTCTTATGTATTGTAAAAGAGTATTAAATCAATAAATAAATTGTATTTATGTTTTCAAGCATATATATTGCATGTCAATCCATTCTTTAATGTAAGTAATGATTTTTTATTGCTACAATTTTTGTCCATTAATTATTATGATATGTGCATCCAACTACCAGGTCCAGACTGGAAACCCAAAATAGCCCTAACCAATATCAGATCAGGACCCATAGGGCCATAGCAAGCCTACCTGACCACTACGAAGGGGCTTTCGGGAGTCTTACCCCTCACCCCCCCCCCAAGAAAATGATGACCTTTTCACCCTCTAACAATGTCTCTTGTCTCTCCATTGCCCCTCTCTCGCCCTTTAATTTGTTTTCTAATACCTCTTACCAATGTAAGGTGTTGTAGCACTTTACGTCACACACAAACAGAGAGACAATGAATCATACGTGTGTAAATCAGTGTATAGAAAATGTTGAGAAAGGGGACTACAGGGTGTTGTATTTTCATGTCATCCTTACTGGTAGGCATTTATTAAGAGTGCTTGGTCTGGAGAAGCATATACTCAGGATTCAGAACGTCACACAGTGGTTAGTGTTGAGTTTATTAATAACAATTTATTTCTACCCAAACAAACACTTTTTTGCAAAATTAGGGTAATCAAAGTGGTAAAAAAACATAACTTTCTTACCTGTACTGTGCAGTTTGCATGCACCTCTTGGATGGCAGTTCATAGCTCACTGTGCAAGAATATGACTGTAATTTATGAACTGCACATTAACAAAAGGAGCTCTGTGACAAAAGCAGTATCTCACTGAGCTATCCACATAAAATACTGTTCTGTGATCGGTAGAATACATGTTTTTTGCAGAAAGCATATTAACTCTCTGCGCTACCTTGGATGAGTCAAAACTGCCAGTAGACAAACTCCAATCTTTCTCCAGTTGATACATTAATCACAAAAGTTACCTTGACACTTTTATTGTTGCCTGAAACTGTTGGATATACAAGGAACTCTGTAGTGCTTTCAAAACTGCTACAAAAGCAGCCCCACCACCCTTCCAGCCTCCTGGGGGAAACGTCCGATGCCAGTTCTGGCCAGTCCAGACTTGCCAACTGCTATGCTTTCTATAAATAACTAGGTTGAAAAGGTTCCACTTAGAATTGGTGTCATTCCAAAACTTACTGCTCATATAACTCAAGACAAATTGAGTATTCCGTACACAAGTGGGACTACACATAAAAATAAGGAAGAGCTGCAGTCACGATTTATATTTTTGAAGTGCAAGATTGGGGATTGGTCATAATAAAGAGTAGCATTACATGATTTGCAATCATTCTAGACTCAGTTTTTTTTTCATATACGTATATACATAGATATATATTTTCGCTGAAAAAAAAAAACAAAGGTTACATGGGCCTCATAGTTGGGAAATAGAAATTCACTTAAAAAAAATATATATATAAAACAAAGTTTACAGGGACGTCAAATCGTGCCCTGAGCTAACTATAACTCGTGCCCCCGCCATGCACAGTTTTTTCGTCAAAGATTTTACTGCAAATATTACATTGATATTATCAATGATCTCATGAGTGCCATAATTTGTGGGGTAATTAGCAGTGCATGACGAGGGCACGAGTTATAGTTACCTTAGGGCACAAGTTATAGATACTTGAGATAATTCTATAACTTGTGAATTTCTGTGGTTTTGTATGTTTAAAGTGTGAGCCTAACTATAATGTCCCAGTAACTTTAGTTTTTTTACCTGAATTTCTGGGTTTTTTAAATTCTGTTTCCTAACTATAACGTCTCTGTAACCTTTGTTTTTTTTTTCAGTGAATTTATTTAAGATTGGGCGGATGAGTGCACAGGGCCCCTTTACCTAAATGTTTTCCTAGGCCAGCGGATCCTCATCTCCCCAGGGGCTGCTGCAAAACTGAAAGGGTACCAGGCACATTATAGAGGGTGTGCCATCACACACTCCTCACATTATGGTGTGCCAAACCACCCCCCCTGAGCAGGGGATTGGGTGGGGAAAATATTGACATCCTTCCTGCATGGAATGGGCAGGGAGCTGCCAACTTCCTGCTTCCCAGCAAGTAACTTATGGCAAGCAGGAAGTTGCCTGCCACAAGATAAAAATAAAATAAAAATGTGATGGATGCTTCAGGTGGGACCAGGACGAACAAAATACAAATATAGTTTGTACTGCAGCTTGGGAGTGGGCTTTCCATGCCACCTATACAATATATATATATATATATATATATATCTTCTATAGAGGAGTGCCCCATAATGCCCTGCTAAAGGTTTTATAAACTACTAGTGAAACCCTACGGAGAGTATAGGGGCACCTCCAGTGATTAAAGTGAGTTTTGTAAGGGGCTGCAGGAACTACAGCTCCTCCCCAGGAATAAATAAAAAAAAAAACTGTAAGACTCCTGGATCATTGAATTCATGACCCCAGGAGAGCTTATCATCATTTACAAAGCAGCCTGAGCTGGAGCTCTATGCTTTTTATCTCAAATTCGGTGACCCCTTGTGATTAGTCGTATGGCTGCATTTTCTTTGGCCTCATCAATGACTCCACCAGGGCTTGAAAATTACACAGCATTTATATAAACTTACATTAGTTCTCATATTCCCTAATAATATCAGTTTCCTCCACTTTGTGAATTATTATGTGCCAACAAAAATAAGTAAAGAAGTCTTAAGAGACTTGTATACATATTTTTATGTGAATAAGGTTGCTTTCTAATACACTCTGGGCACACCTTAAGATACAGGAATTTTAACCCAGTGTGAGGAAAAAACTGTTTCATCAAAACTGAATGATTTAAAAAGTAGGTGTATTTGTTGTGATTTAAGCCAAATGCACAAGCCTATTGAGCCTTTCTTACAGCTTTAAATAACACTATTATTCTGCACAGATCACTCACTTACCTATCCACAAACGTAGCAGTCAAAATCAGTATTCTTTTCATTTTAAGACCCTTTCATATAGCTTTTAAAATTAAATATTTAATTGAGCATACATCATTCTATCCTTTGTACTGTCCTTAATTCTTTGTCTAGAATAATACAGTTCAACATGATAACCTGTTACCACAATTTCATACTTTAAATTGAATGTTTTACCAATAAAGTGGTAGTATGAGAGATCTATTTTGAGAATCTAATCTCCATATCAAAAAAATTAATTCCTGAATCTAAAACCCAACCAAAATAATCAACTCAGTAACCTCTTTTCAACAAGTTTGAAAATAATCAGTTTAAAAGCACTGCCTTATGTGGTAAACCCATTGATCTAAATTATTGATGCCAACTCATCTTAATCCGTAGTCACATTCTGTCTGAAGTGCCATGCGTGGGTGGCATACTATTTTGGTGTGGGCTTCTATACCAACGTTAGAAAACAAACAATGTAAAAATTGTATATTCCTCCCAAAGTATAATTGCCATCTTGCAATCCAGTTTACAGGTTAAAAAATGACCTACACATCAGTAGTCATATACTTTTTATTGTATGTCTTCTAAATTGGACTTTTATGTGGTAGAGTGCCCGAGGTTTATCACCATAATGTTTGAGCAGCTCCTCCCTTCTTTTTGGAGCATCCAGGACTTGTCAATAGGAAGGCATTGGACGTTGGGGCATAGAAAGTGTATGCCTGTAATTTATTGTAGGTAGCTAATTTGTTCACAATAAAAACAATTATATTTGCAGAGGCCCCAGGAGATGGGGTCCCCAGGGCCATTATATGGCTCATGAAGTGGGGGTTCACATTCCCTCATCGTCTTATATTGATGATTTAAATTGTCAGGTCTAGCAGGATTATGTAGTGTGGAGGACCAAACTACACAGAAAGCTTATGTAAATTATGTGGATAACTGCAAATTTTGCACCAGGTTCTCTGGCAGAATTTCCTTTATTTGAACTAGAAACAATATTATTGTTGAAAACAGCATATTTTGCATAATATGTTGCAAATTGTTGCAATCCTCAGTTAATTCATAATTATGCATTAAACACTACAGCCAAAGAATCGTGTAACTCCGCTGACCTCATCAGTGCCAATTTTTAGCAACCATTGTTTTAAACAAAAGTGAACAAATGCGAAACATTTTAACTCTAATCAATGCCCATTATTAGCTACACTTTTAAGAAAACAGCTTCTTCAAGCTAACCACTGCAAGGTAAACATGCTTAACTGTTACCCAGTGTAATATGATTCTGTTTTGCCATCTCCTGGATCTTGTGACATTTATAATCCAGTTGACCGTTGGCCTTGTGTTTTGTGATGTCATCAGAATCCCTCAATCATTTACATGTTTGGATGAATTTATTGCAGAAAACATGTTTTGGTATAAAAGCACATATTTCTAAGGAACTGTGAAAGATGGAAAAAGTGATTTAATCATTCTGATAGCCCTACAGTCAGGATTATGGGGCACAGAAAATTATGCAGCAAAAAATCAATTTTTTGTGCCACAGTATCTTGTGGTATTGTTTTCATGCATTTCAACTACAAATTTTTTGTGTGAAATATAATTATATTTTTACAGGATACATGACTCTTAACTGTATCGGTTAATGGTCCAGTATTGCCCTTAAGAGAGGCTGGTGTCAACCTGCTTACTCTGCGTAGAACTTTTACCAATGCAGTAGGAAGAATAAGCCTTCTTAATACACTATCGGCCTATTCACAAAGGCATTTTGGAATATGTATAGTACTACACCTGTACATATTACTGCCTTTATTAATTTGCCACGAAATATCCAAAATGTGCATAATCAGAAAATATTTATATATAGTTAGTAAAGGTACAAAGAGGGATCAGTCCTTTCAGTTTGTACTAAGAGGGAGTTGGATGTTTGCGGGTCGATTCTCAAAGGCATGTAAGAGTACATAAAATGTGTTCGTATGTGTGAGAAATAGGGTCTCTAGTTGGCAGTCGGTTTGCACCCTGTCCAAGTAGGGACTCTCACTCTAGTCAGGATAAGGCAGATATCCGCTCAGATAACTCCTGCTTACCCCCTTGGTGGCTTGGCACGAGCAGTCAGGCTTATCTCAGAAGCAATGTGTAAAGCATTTGCACATAACACACAGTAATACAGTGAAAACACTACAAAAGGACACCACACCAGTTTTAGAAAAATAGCCAATATTTATCTATGTAAAACAAGACAAAATACGATAAAAATCCAACACACAGTAATAAATATATGAATTCTGCAAAAGTTACTTAAAAAGACAGTTCCTTAAAGTCGATAGCTCCACCTGGGGCTATCACGGCATTGTGATCAACAAAACTATTAGTTCAGGCTGGCTGCAGTGTTACAGGCCAGCTATGGTGTCGGGAAGACCCACAAACAGTACCTGTGGAATTACAGGGCATTGTGATCCTCGCAATGAGATCTGAAGGGCAGGAGGAGAACGCCAGAAAGGGATCCAAGATGGCGGCTGGCAGATTCAGCTGATTTGGACTAGCCTTTCAGACCTGGCCTGCTGTTCGATGACACCACGGCAGCCCCCGTTCTGGCCAGACACGTATCATTGAGTTCCAGCCGAGGGAAGAAAGAGGATAAACTACTGAGGGCTACTGGGGAGAGTGGGTACTGCAGAGATTTCTTCTCTTTCTCTGACCAGTCTAAGGAATCAGATGAAGAGACTTCATTAATATATATTGATTCAGAAAAGAGCTCCATTGTCAGTATCTGGGGGTCGAATAATCTGACCTGTAGAAGGAAACCGATCAATCAATTCAGCAATGGTGGTAACCATGGGACAATGTATAGGGGGGGAGCAGTTGAATGACCAAGAAGGAGCAGGGGCGCTTCAGTGGGACTATACGACCACTCAGCAGGCATTCTCAAAAATTGGCATTGCTTATGACTTCCCTGTAGGATCAATGATTGTGCCCTCAGAACAGGCCGGGACCCCTTCGTTGGAACTTATTTATCGCACTATGGTACACAACCACGAGCAAGCACAAAAAGAGAGCAGGAAGGCTAAAATTGCGAATAAACAACTACAGTCTTCCATTAAAAGAGTGGTCAAGTCTTGTCATGACATAAGCACATGTATCACTTCAATGGAGACTTGTACTGATGCGTTGGAAGCAGAGGTTAAGGCTACAGCTAAGCAAACAGTAGCACAGGAGCAGCAGATCTTGTATATGCAGTGGAAATTAGAAGATGCAGAGAACCGTCAGCAATGGAATAATCTCTGGATTTTGGGCATAGCGGAGAGGCTGGAGGGCCAAGACACTGGGGCTTATATAGTGTTGTTATTTAAGAAAGCCTTCCCAGAACTTTCTGGATGGAATTGGGGGACAGAGATTCAGACCGAATCCCACTTTTCAAGAAAAAACAAGGGGTGGACACTAATGGTGGCCAGAATTACCCTAGGGACATCATTATATATTTTGGTAATTTCTTGCTTCGGCAAGCAGTGTTTTAAATAACTTGCCCCAACTCAAGGATAAATGCAGACGGGTTATCCTTCTTCTCAAGACCAGACTTTGCTCATGCTAGTGTAGAGAGACGATGGCGGATGAGGCAGATGATTGTGCCTTTTCAGGAGGCAGGGGCGGAGGCATATCTTTTCAGCCCCGCTCGCTTAAAAGTTACTTATAAAGCTGCAACATGGACCTTCATGTCTGAAATTAAAGCTGAGGAATACCTGCGGCAACTGAGAGATAGTAAAAGTGGCGTGGAATTAAACTGAGCTATGGACTTTTGACACAGGGGGTCGCAGTTTAGGTGAAGCTCTGTGTTCTTTCCCACTGGTTCACTTGGGGCTTCCCCCCCCGTCTGTGTTTTTAAAAAAAACTTTTTTGTTGTTGCTGTTTGTGGTTGGTGGGGGCAGCCGTGGTGGTTTTGAGCTTGGGTTATTTTTGTTTTACTGGATAGTTTTCTATGGCGGGCTGGGCGACTTCCATCTTACGGTGGGCCAAGCAGCCTGGCAATCTCGATTGCTATGGTAGGGGCAGGAGGGTGGATTAGGGGTGGGGTTTTCTTCTTTTGTGGGGGGGTTGGGGTTGATCAGGTTGGGGGGGAGAAGGTGTAAAGGGGAACACAGTGGGGAGGATAGCAGTAATGGTGGATTCTTTGTTTCCTCAGAACTTGAAAAAACTAGGTGGTTGGTACAGCTAGGGTGCAGAATAAGATGGATAATATGGGTCAGGAAAGTAAAATGCGTATAGCTACAGTGAACGTTTGCTGGCTTTATGATGGTAAAAAACTACAGTTGGTAAGGAAGGTTTTAAGGCCTTTAAGGCTGATATTGTCTGTATGCAAGAGACACATATTGTTGGCACGCAGAAACATTTAATGGAATTTCCTGAATGGAGGTTGGTGGTGTATACAAATCAGAATGCAACTAATAGAGGGGTACCTATACTTACATGCATTAGATCTTTGGTGGTTTTAAAACGATTTATGGATAAAACGGGTCGAGTGGCGCTGTTGGAGTGTCTGGCCAGAGGGTCAAAATTCACAATCTGCTCAATTTATGGATCAAACGTAGACGATCCGGAGGCTCTGGACTTAGTTAACAGGGAGCTTGCGTCCTGGGCGACCCCAATAGTAAGATGTGGCAATCTTAATATACATTTGGATAGCGAAACCCCCATTCAAGAGCAAACAACTTACTAGGGGAGGAAAACCAACGTTTTTTCGCACTCTAGACATTAATATTAAACTACGGCCTGATTGATGTCTGGCAGAAGTGCTGGCCGTTATAATTAGGTCATACGTTCTTCTCTTTCCCACACAAGAAATTAGTAAGGCTAGATTATTTTTTTGTGTCAGCATCTCTGCAAGAGGGGTTAAGGATTGAGAGATATCCTAGAATAATGTCGGACCATAACCCTATGTCCTTGGAGGTGGGTCTAGGAAAGGAAGGCTTCCAGGCTAGATCTTGGTCGTTTGATAGAGCATTGTTAGCCTATCCAGTGTATGTGCAACAAATAAGGGCGTGGATCCAGGAGTTTTTTTTAGATAAACCAGGGCACTGCCCCCAGCCATGTAGTATGGGTCACGTTTAAAGCCTCCGTTAGAGGAGAGACACTGAGGTACGCGGTGAAAAAAGAGAGACAATAAGAGCTAATACAGAGAAAGCTGACCGTAGCTGAGCAACGGCTGGGGGAGGCAGTAGTGAATAAGGCAGAGATAACAGATATTTTAAATGAGATAAATGTTACAAAAGCATAGGCTGTAAAAATATATATGGAAACAGCCGCAGCCAAGTTTCTGCCACATCGCCAGGAATGCTATGAATATTGCGAGAATGTTGGTAAGCAGCTGGCTTTAAAAATAAGGCAAAAGATAACCCATGGTAATATCAGTACACTTGAGAATGAAGATGGGCAACTAGTCAGCGGTGGCCCTGAAATTTTAGAAGTGTTTAGAGGGTTTTATCAAAAACTCTACTCAGAAGAAGCATATCCCCAGGAGGGGGAAATATCCCAGTACATGGCTAACATCTCAGTGGGGCAGCTGCAGGAGGGGGATAAAAGTGAGCTGGAAGACCCTTTTTTGGATAAGGAAATTGGTGCAGCGTTCAGCGCTCTCGCAAGTGGGAAAGCAGCAGGCATAGCTCAGATCCTCCTTGAATCTTATAAAACCTTTTTCTCTGAGCTAAGGAAGGAACTTCTTAGTCTATTTCTGGAGGTACAGGCGGGGTCCCAACTGCCGGTCACATGGGCAGAGGCTAACATGATTATTTAAAAAAAAAAAGAAAAGGAATCGCAACTACCGGGTTCATACTGTCCGATTTCTTTAATCAATAGCGATGCCAGAATTTATGCTAAGGTGCTCGCTAGTCGATTAAGCTTAGTGATCTCCAACTTGGTTTCTCCGTGGAAGCACAGGTTTATCCCTGGGAAAGGCACAGCAAATCATATAAGATGTGTAATTACATTATTGGATGCCAGGGATGTGGCTAAACTCCTGATGGCAGTGATATTGCTTGACGCAGAGAAAGCCTTTGATCGGGTGCAGTGGTCCTTTTTATGGACGATTTTGCACAAAAACAGTATTGACCCTGGGTTTATTAAGGCTGTTCAGCAGCTTTACCACAACCCTATTGCCACCATGCAAGTAGCTGGGTTAAAATCAGCCCCTATTATCATCCAGAGAGGTACAAGACAGGGAAGTCCCTGCTCACCGCTGCTGTCCGCTTTATATATCGATCCATTGATCAGAAAACTATTAAGTAACAGATTAATTAGGCCATTGGAATTGATAGGGGCCAACACTAAAATACTGGCTTATGCTGATGATATTGCGGTTGTTATAACTGACCCTGCGGTTGCTTTAAAGGAAATAGAATATGAGGCGGTACAATTTGGAAGGGTGTCTGGATATCTGCTGAATAAGACCAAATGTCAAATATTAGCTAATGGCTGGACATCTATTGAGGAAAAGCGCAAGTTGACTCAAGTTCAATATTTAGGGGTTAAGCTGACATCTAATCTGGATGAGATAGTGGAAATTAACTTGGCTCCGATTTTAGCGAAGGCCAAGAAGGAACTGCAGCGCATAAATAACTTACAACTCTTGTTGGTGGGGTGCTGCAATGTGATTAAAAGGACCTTTTTACCTGAAGTGCTGTACTTTTTTAGGACTATACCTCTAGAAATAGGGCAGGATTGGTTTAAACAAATGGAGGGATTGACTAGCAATTTTATATGGTCTTATACTAAAACACGCCAGGCTCGCCGCTATTTAATAGTCCCAAGGGAGAGAGGGGGGAGGGCACTCCCTAGCTTTAAATTATACTACTTGGCGGCAGTATTACAATATGCACAGACATTATGCTTTTTGGGCAGAACCACACAAGATACCCTCACCTCTATTTATACATTGATTTGAGGAAAGGAGGCTGATGCAGTCTTTTTACGAATATTAGAACCCAGATACTTTAAGAAAGTTAAATTTAAAACTATCAGAGCTGCTTTTAAAGCATGGGTGCAGATAGGTATGGGACGGGTTTGTTACTTTACACCGCACTAGAACACACCAATGTTTCCAGAAATTTTTAACGACAGGCATTGTATAAAATGGGCTAATCATGGGGTCCAGAAAGTGGGCGATTTTTTTTTTTAGAGCAGCCACTTAGACGTTTGAGGATCTAAAAGCAGAATTTGCCCTAGACAGCAAAGACTTTTTAAAATTTTTACAGATCAGGAATTTCCTACTGACCACCTTTAAACATAACCCGCGTGGGGGGAGGATTAGAGTATTGGACGGCATGAGTAAAGTCACAGGCTGCACTATTAGAAACCTGTATCCGCTTCTCCTAGATTCAGTGCAGGATGATGTGGGAACGCTTTTTAAGAAATGGGAGTGGCTGGTAGGTGCTAATGAGTCTGCGGTTTGTGAGTCTTTAGAGATGGCTCAAAATGTTTTATTGTCAGCCAGACCCCAAGCTCAGCATTATAAGGTTTTGTATAACTTATAGTATACACCGGCTAAAATTGCTAGCTGGGGTAGGACAGAGGGCAGTACCTGTCCCCGGTGTGGGAGTCTGGAGGCAGATCTCTGCCATATGTTTGTTAATTGTGGGAAATAGTCTAGGCTTATTGATGATATTTCAGAATTCTTGTCAAAACTGCTGAAACAGGATATTAATCTAACACCCCAGCTGGTGTTGCTGGGGGTTGATGAGACTGTCTGCAAGAATCAATCGTGATACTTTTTGTTTTTGGCAATGTCTGTGCTACGCGGGTGTGTGGCATCTGATTGGTGGAAATCTGAGTCCCCTTCTTGGAATCAATGGATTACAAGGCTTTTATCCATATATCACGTAGAATACTGTTTATATAGGATAAAGAGCGCCGCATCCGGAAAAAGAGGGTCTAGAATTTGGGCACTTCTTCTTTCATGGTTTCAGGGCCCTGAGAGAGGATTGACTAAAAATTAAATAAACAATGAACTTTTTTTTGCCCGGTGTATGAAAACATCAGTAATTGATATCTGTATTTCTATGTATTGATTATGACTCTTTTTGATGAAATTGTATACCACTGTGTGTCCCAAAAAAAAAAGAGATCTGAAGAGCGGCATCACGGTGTCGGTTCCGGAGTTGGTGTGGGGGTCGTCGGGCCCTTGAAGACGCATGCTTTGTGGCTCAAACTCCGGGCTGATGAAGTCAGGAGCACTGGCGTGCATGGCGTTGGGGCTGTGGTGCAAAGCAGGATGATGTGACGTGGTGCCCACAGATCATGGTGCAGGTAGCGGCTCGGTGACTTCATCCAGCAGCGTCAGTGAGACTAGGACTGCGGGGTGAAGTGGGGCGGTGCGACATGCAGTATTACCAGGTCACGGTGCAGGCAGCAGCGTCATTGTTGCTAAAGAGCTGTCGTCGGTAGGCCCAAGCCGGTGGTGCGGGATGGGATGGTGCTTCATGACCCTTAGGAGCGGTGCCCACAGGCCACAGTGCAGGCAGGGATGTCTGGTGATGACGCTGGAGTCGGTGGACCAGGGCTGTGGTGCGGGACACTGCTTTGTGTACCTCACAAGAGGTGTCCACAGGCTACGGTGCAGGCAGCGGCGCTGATGTCAGCAGGAGCGGTGCGATCGGGATGCCCAGGCTGCGGTGTGAGCAGGTGATGCTAGAGTGTGGGGCCCACAGGTCACGGTGCTAGCAGCGGCTCAGTGAAGTCGTCCGATGACGGCGTAGATGAGACCAGAGTCGCGGTGCGAAGCAGTGCAGTGCGGCTCCGTGCAGCGTCGGCAGGTCACGGTGCAGGCCAGTAGCATCGTTGACGCCATTGCAGTGGTTTTTCCTCTTTAACAGCACTGTCATAGGGTTTTCCCCAAGGAGGTCACAGGGGCTTCTGTTTATCCCTAATAAATTGGCAAAACTAGGGATGACTATTCAAACGGTCTTTATTTAAATTCCCAAACAGAATCCTATTCAGTCAATATAGTCGTGGGTATAACTCAGTAAGTCTAGTCTTTCTCTTCTTCTCCTCGGTGTGACAGTTTCTTTTATTCTTTTATTGCCTTAGGCCATCAGGATCTCGCCAGTATCTGTCCAATCCGGCTTTCCTTCCTTTCTCTATCTGTTGCTCTGGGGGATGATAGGGCCGGATAATGTATGCGCGCTCCTCCGTGTGTGCTTTTGATATTCTCAGAGAATGGCAGTTGTAGCCACGAGTCGGCCGGATGTCATGATAAATAGTCAGCGTTGGTCAATAAGGATACAGGGGTATGTCGTACCTGAAACATAAAGGGTTGGAGTGATAGGAACCACCTAAGAACCCTAACGTTTGCATCTTTATGGCGAGCCATCCATGTTAATGGGGCGTGATCAGTGAGAAGCACAAAAGGCTTACCTAGCAGGTAATATTGTAGGACCTCAACAGCCCATTTTATAGCTAGAAATTCCTTTTCTAGGGTGGGGTAGTTTTTCTCCCTTGGCAAGAGTTTCCTGCTAATGCATACTGTAGGGTCAGGGTTTTCTTCCTCAGTCACCCAGAAGTCAGGGGCTCTGTGAAACGCACAGGCTAATTCAATAGCAGAAAGAACTCTTAATATCAGGATGTTCTTTTATCCAGTTCTGGGTGTTTACTGGTAGAGCGTCCAAATGCTGTTCGAGTTATATGGCCTGTAAGAGTTCCTCTTTTGTGCTCTCGGTGAGTTTCAACCATTTATTTCCCTCATCCTGTACTCGGTAAAAGAGAGCCCGGGGACTCTCCTTAGAGGTTCACTTAGTTCTATGGAAACGGAGTTGGTAACTTTCCTTATCCAACCCTACCCTCTCTAGTATAGCTTTCTTTATATCCCTTATTCCTTATCCCTTATTTCTTTATAAGGTGTCACTCCCCCTGGGTTGACGGCTTGGTACGCTGACTGTAGAGTTCCGGTAAGAAGTGGGGCTATATACTGACCCCAGCGTTCCTGTGACCATTTGGCCAAAGTGGCAACCCTCTCATAACTGGTAAAAAAAATGAGTCAGTAAGTTTCTGTATGGCTGTTTCATGTACCAGCTGATTATTTGCTATTATGGTTGCTTGATTTCTCAATGCGCTCTGCAATGTTTCTCTATCTGATGAGCCTCCTTGACTTGTTCTTCACATACGAGCTGTAGATGTCGTTGTCTTTCAGCTAATTGAGTTATCATGTCTGCAAGAGTTGGTTTCACCTCCATGGTTCCTTACCCTATGTGGAAAAGACGCTTTTAACAATCCCACTTCTGACACCACTGTCATAGGGTTTTCCCCAGGGAGGTCACCAGGGCTTCTGTTCATCCCTAAGAAATTGGCCAAACTAGGGATGACTATTCAAACGGTCTTTATTTGAATTCCCAAACAGAATCCTATAAAGCCAATATAGTCGTGGGTATAACTCTGTAAGTCTAGTCTTTCTTGTCTTCTCCTCATTGTGACAGTTTCTTTTATTCTTTTATTCCCTTAGGTCATCAGGATCACTCCGCTATCTGTCCGATCCGGCTTTCCTTCCTTTCTCTTCCTGTTGCTCTGGTGGATGTTTGGGCCAGATGACGTATGCACACTCCTCCGTGCACGCTTCTGGTATTCTCATTGGAGTCCCCCTGGGGGACTCAAACATCGGCCAGTGTTTCCTTTGTTGTTGTGCCCGGACACCAAGCACAAAACACGCAGCTCCAAGTGCTGTAGGTCGAAGAAACTGAATTCTTTGGTGTTCCTGAGACTTCCAACAGAAGGCAAGCTCTACGCCAAGCCCTTTGAGAACTTTCTCAAGCAGTATACACAGCGGAGTTCACCCTTTGCTCTCTTTTAAGTCAGAAACAGCAACTGCAGGCCAACCCCGCAAAGCAACACAACAAAGGGGCAGTGCTCCTCCTCCAGCTCTTCTTCTTAGTAGAGGTTCCTCTTGATTTCAAAAGGAGTCAAAGAGTGTGGCGTTTTGGGCCCACTACTTATACCTCTTTCTGCCTTTGAAGTAGGCATACTTCAAAGAAAAGTCTCTGTTGTTGAAAAGATACTGCCTTGCCCAGGCCTGGCCCCAGACACACTTCAGGGGGTCGGAGACTGCATTGTGTGAGGACAGGCACAGCTCTTTCAGGTGTAAGTGACCAGTCCTCCCTCCACTCTAGCCCAGATGGCCCATCAGGATATGCAGGCTACGCCCCAGCTCCCTTTGTGTCACTGTCTAGAGGGAATTCACAACAGCCAAACTGTCAGTCTTACCTAGATGTAGAATACACTAGCAGGTAGAGGTACAGAATGGTTTAAGCAAGAAAATGCCCACTTCCTAAAAGTGGCATATTCAAACAAACAACTTAAAAAAACAACTTCAAAAAAAGATGTATTTTTAAATTGTGAGTTCAGAGACCCCAAACTCAGCATTTGGATCTGCTCTCAAAGGGAAGCTACACTTTAAGGTTATTTAAAGGCAGTCCCCATGTTAACCTATGAGAGAGATAGGCCTTGCAAACAGTGAAAACCGAATTTGGAAGTATAACACTGTTAGGATATATAAAACACATCAGTACATGTCCCACCTTTAACATACACTGCGGCCTGCTATTGGGGCTACCTAGGGCCTACCTTAGGGGTGCCTGACATGTAGTAAAAGGGAAGGTTTGGGTCAGGCAAGTGAGTACACTTGCCAGGTCAAAATGGCAGTCTAAAACTGCACCCACAGACACTGCAGTGGCAGGCCTGAGCCATGTTTACAGGGATACTCGTGTGTGGCACGAGTGCTGCAGGCCCACTAGTAGCATTTGATTCACAGACCATGGATATCTCTAGTGCACTTTACTAGGGACTTACCAGTAAATCAAATATGCTAATCATAGATAAACCAATCAACAGTACAATTTACACAGAGAGGATATGCACTTTAGCACTGGTTAGCAGTGGTAAAGTGCCCAGAGTCCTAAAGCCAACAAAAACTGGTCAGAAAAAGTAGGAGGAAAGAGGCAAAAAGATTGGGGATGACCCTGCAAAAAGGGCTGTTTCCAACACTGTGGTACTACTTCCCATACTCATAAATGTTTTTGTAAGTCTGCCCAATCTGACTAGCTGCTTTTTCAGTGACAACCCATGTAAAAAAGTGTTTTCATCTTACCATAGAGTTCTGACTATAATGCCTCCTTAGTTAATGGTGGAGTGCATATATAAAAAAAAAAGATATAGAGATGCAGTTGTAGCGACTGTCCAGTAGTGGGTTTACAACTTTCTTAAAATGTAAATGGTTACAAAAACAGGGTTTTAAGGGCCAGATGTAGCAAACAGTGTTTGCTATGCAGAAATGCATTTTGCGAGTCGGAACCGACTCGCAAAATGCAATTCCGACTCGCAAATAGGAAGGGGTGTTCCCTTCCTATTTGCGACTCGCAGTGGTATGCAATTCCATTTGCAACCACGTGCGCGGTCGCAAATGGAGTCGCAGTTACCATCCACTTGAAGTGGATGGTAACCTACTCGCAAACCCTTCCCCTTTGTGAGTGGACCCAAAAATATTTTTTCAGAGCAGGCAGTGGTCCAAGGGACCACTACCTGCCCTGAAAAAAAACGAAACTAAAGGTTTCGGGTTTTTTTTCTAAGTGCAGCTCGTTTTCCTTTAAGGAAAACGGGCTACACTTGAACAAAAAAAAACAGCTTTATTTAAAAGCAGTCACGGACATGGAGGTCTGCTGTTCCCAGCAGGCCTCCATCCCCGTGAGTGCCCATAGTCGCTACCCACCTCATTAATATTAATGAGGTGGGTCTTTGCGACCCCATAGCGACTCGCAGACGGTGTCTGAGACACCGTTCTGCATAGCAAATTGCGAATTGCAATTTGCGAGTCGCTCGGACTCGCAAATTGCAAGTCGCAATTTGCCGTCTTCCTACATCTGGCCCTTAGTGTGGTTGAGCAAAGTGCTGGACCATTGCAAAAGTTGATTTTGTTTTCCAAACATTGCAAACTTCGCGATGTTCCAAAAACCGCTGAAAATAACTGCAAAGAAGACTGAAGGCTTCATTAGGAGTTTGAAGTTCCTACCATTGGACCGGAAAACTTGCGGGAGGACACCATCGCCATGGCAGTGCCATCTCTCTTTATTACAAGGTTTCCGCCAGGCTGACTGGCGGAAACCTTTAAATAGAGTGTTCCTACCGGTCAGACCAGGAGCCGAGAGCTATATCGTAGCACAGAGGGGGCCGACCAACACCCTTGGAATGCATCTGAGGGTGCTGGGCGGATGGTGGGGGGGGGGTTGCACTGCCCATGCCATGTTCTCCACCATCCTTTTTATTGCAGGGTCCCCACCATAAAAAGGCTGGCAGAAGAAAAGATTTTAATCATCTAGGCTGCGCGGAGTTCAGCGCCGTCCTGGCTGACTACAGCCAGGACTGCCGCAACCCCATCAGGATCTGTGATTGTGATGGGGATAACGGTCTTTTAGGTGAGTCGGTTCGCCTAACTCACAATGTGGCGGTCAGACCGCCACAGCCGCAGCGGTTCAACTGCCACCACAATGCTTGTGGTCCTAGGATCGCCATCCTCGTAATGAGTTCATGAGTTACAAACATATTTACCTTAAGAAGGATGTTTCAGATCAGCAATAAAGGTGACACACTGATATGTCGTAATCAAGCAATGTTTAGTGCAATTTACACATTCTATCAATGACATGAAGAATGAAGCAAAATGTAACAATCAGCAAGCCAGTAATTTATAGGTGATGTAAGTTAACTGATGTAAATAACTGAGCAGGTATGATCTTAGTGATTCATCATGTACATAATCATAGAACCAAATTCATGGCCGTTTTACTGAATGAGGTTTACTAACGTAAAGAGCTCTTGAAAGCCATCCTATGTCAGTTATTTTCCGAAGTATAACATGAATGCATATATATTTCTCATGTGTCTATAATAGCATTACAACCAGTACCGTTTAATTTCAGACAATACACTATACAGAAAATAGTAATTACCAGGTTTCACTGAGAAAAGCTTGCTTTGAATGGCCTGTCTAGAAGCCCAACAATCTGCCTTTTATATTTGTCTTTTGGCCTTTTAAAAAAAAAAATATGACACATTAATAGTTTGGAAGGATACATTTTAATGTAGGTTTTCCTTGAGTGTTTTGCAGTGTACTCCTGTCCGTTTGCTAAAGCGTATTTCTTAATAGTGCACTTCATTAGTAAGTATGTACATAATAAGAATTACCATAAATATACAGTTTGGCACAGTGAATTTCACAGACGATTCCAATATGTTCCTGAGAAACTAGGGCACTCAACTTCACAATAGTAATCCTTCAAATGTTTGTTTATTCAAGGTTTCTCACATGTGAAATCCTTTTTTTCATACATAATTGTATTTGATGTACATATATTCACATATAAATGAATTTCAAAATCATGCTTGCAATTTAAAACCGTGTATTTTTCTTTTTGGGAATAATGTTAACCCCAGCCTACACCTATCCTCCCCCCAAGTTTGTGTGGAGATCCTTCTTCTTCTGCCTCCCAGCCAGCTTTATGGATGTTGCCTCTCTATTTTTTGCAAGGTTACAGATTTACCTCTGATCTTGACAGGAGTAAATATCTGACCGTGTCCTGGATTAAAATCTGCTGCAAATTCCCACAAATACTGACAGGCTTGTCGGTGTCACCCTACATTGCATGGCATCATGGAATTTCCATGTCTTGCCCCTTTTACTAGAATTACACATTAAATTACTCACCATAGGTTGACAGCACAGCACCCTTGTACACTAGCAGAATCATGGCAAATACCCATTTCCACAGTGAGGAAACCAGATCATCCAATGCATACACTTATGAAGGGCTGAATGGAGGAAATATAGCAAAGCAATGCAAGAAGGGTGCTCCAAACAGAAGGGTTCAGAAGTAAAGAAGTCTGATCCTCTGAGATTATTCAAGCTTTTGAGATGTTGATCCACTGCTACACAGATGACACAATTAGTGCTCTATATTTCACCTGGGCATGGGTCACAACCTCAACAACGTGGTCCATGTTTGGAGAAGTTAGCTAGTTGGATGGCCAGCTGCTGCCTTAAACTCAGTGGAGACAAAACTGAGATTATGATGCTGGGTAACAATTCCAAAAACCAGTCTTTACTGGGATGGCCGAGTACTTAGGTACAGCTCCCTCCCCTAAAAACCCCATAAACCTTTTGGGGATGTGGCTACATAATTCCCTTTCAGTGGAAGCCCAAGTGAGAAAATTCTCAGCCAGCTTCTCATAATGCTTCCTCTCCTATCTAGAAGGATTATTGTAAAGGCCTTGACACTCTCAGACCTGGATTGTGGGAACTCGCTCTACCTGGGGGGCCCCACGATAAGTGACCAAAAAGTTACAAGTCATACAAAATGCAGCTGCTCACCTCCTGTTCAATATTCCAAGATGCTTGTAAGCTCAGAGTACCCTGGCAATGATTGTCTGCCTCTCTATTGAACAATTGTTGAGGTCAACGCTCTGTGTATTGCACTTAAAGCTTTGCATGCGGAAGGCCTTCTGCTACTACGGGCTCTAATGCTGCTGTATTCTCCAGGTAAGACCTTTAGATCGACCAGTGCACGACTCATGAACGTTCCACAGATATGTAGGGTGAGATGTGGTTGCAGCTGTTTTCCCTACCTTGTCTTCAAGCTACGGAACTCTATGCCAAATAGCATACATTGGATGGATAATGAACTTGCATTCAGGAAGCACTTGAAAACTTGGCGTTATATAGCTTAACCCCTGTGCCGATTAGGATTCACTGTCAGCAATGTGGTGGATGCTAGCACTGGGACTCCTCTGGGTAGCCATGCGCTTTATAAATCCCAGTAGAATAGAAAAGAATCTCAGAAATCTGCCTGCAAAAAGCTAGCTGTCCTTTCAGAGACATCTGGCTAGAATATAAGGAAACATGGAAAATGACTATTGCAAATTCTAATTTATTCCTGAAGTTAAGTCTTTTACTGGAGAGTAAAAATGGTGATTAACTACTATAAAACCTATACAGTGCCAAAAGTAACCATCTCTGAAATGGTTAAGCTTACAATTAGCCCTACTGCAAGAATCGATTATTAACTTGTCAAATGGCAGCAGTAATAATACAAAAGGAGGCTTTGCTAAGGTGATAAAATTACCTAGTCAAGCGTCTTTTGGGAAGAGTATTTGGCTCATAGTATGAAAAACTATATGGAGTAAGTTATGGGCCTAATAAAGGAGGAACCCCAACCTGGTTCTACAGGAAATTAAAAAAATTAGATGGAGGAGAGGCAAAAATGAGACCTGGAGAATTAGCCACAACAGTCTTTCACTACGTAGGGGAAAAAAAGCTGTGTGTCACTAAAACATCTATTGAAACACCAGATCGCCCACACAAAAGGGGTTGTGGAGGTGTTTTATCTTCCCCTACATGACTAAAATAATGTATGAGGGGTGAATCAATTTTTTTTATAACATTTTAACATACAGAATAAATAAAGCACAGTCTAATTATAACGTATCTGGTATTGAGATGAGAGATTTATGCTTTTGGACTATACAATGGTGACTTCCTTTTCTGTGAAGAGGACCTTAATAACGCTGTCGTTGGTCCATTTCACTGCCAAGTTAGTATGTCCTTCATGATGAACTAATTGAAAAAATGTTAAATGAGACATTTTGTGGGCTACAGTATTGACCCTGTTTCGAAATATATAATGGAAATATCCAAACCTCGGCCAGACCGGAAAGACTCACAATTGATTCCATTGTTTAAGAAGGTCGGCATAACATAACCTGTCACTAAACATTATGATGATTCTCTTTCCTCTTAGTAAAGCAGTAGCAGCAATTTTGTATCAGGAGTGGGTCTATGTTAATATGATATGTCTCTAAGCACCAAACTAAGGGCCAGATGGAGGTATATATGATTTTGTGACTCGGAATGTCGCAAAATCATATGCAGGATGGTGTCCCTGACCCACCTCATTAATATTAATGAGGTGGGTCGCAATTTGCGACCCCCTTGCGATTCCCTGCACTCACAGGGATGCTGGCCTGCTGGAGACAGCAGACCTCCATGTCTGTGACTGCTTTTTTAATAAAGCAGTTTTTTTTTTTTTTATTGCAGCCCGTTTTCCTTAAAGGAAAACGAGTTGCAATACAAAAGAAAAAATGAAACCATTTGGTTTCATTTTTTCAGAGTAGGCAGTGGTCCATTGGACCACTGCCTGCTCTGAAAAAATATTTTTGGTGACATTCACCCCTTCCCTTTTGCGAATGAGTTAGCACCCACTTGACATGGGTGCTAACTGTGAATTGCCTTGCGACCGCGTTCGCGGTCACAAAGCAATTCTGCATCGTGGTGCGAATCGCAAACACCCCTTCCTATTTGCAAGTCGCATTCCCATTTTCCGACTCGCAAAATGGGAATGTGCATCGCGATGCCCGTTTTGCATGGCGCAAATTGAGAATTTCGCAGTTTGCGCCATGCAAAACGGTTGCTACATCGGGCCCTGGGTCCTGCAAAGACTGCTCCCTTTACGCAATGAACTAGCTGTCACTAGCCTAACCCGTCCAACTCGAAGGCCCTGATTATATGTTGGATGTAGTGGTAATTAATGATTGTGAGTTGTAAATAACGCATGAATTTACCAAATCGTCTTATCACAATTTTAAAATCTGCATCAGATATTTCACATGTGCTAATTACCTCTTGTCTTTGAGTTACGTACACTATTTACCACATGTGCATATTTACCACATGCAAAAACTGTGTACCTTCAGTCAAAGTAGGTGGTAAACATTCCTGAAAGTGTAGGGAGTGAATGAAAAGCTGTAAGACAATACAAACAATGTTAAGACCACCACAGTAATGCAGAAAAGTGCAGTACGTGCACTGAGTGAGCTGGAAAAATGAAGTTTCACACACACCTGCACACAGGGCCAGACCTTCATAAACCGCCATGGATGAGCGAAGCTCTCACAGGTTGATTGCAGCAGCTTGCCCTGCCATTCTGCAATACACCCCCATGGTTACATAAATTCTAGACTATTATATCATGCTATGCCAGATATATATTCTGCTAAAAATAAATTATGCAGCATGAGGATGGAAACCAGGCCACCAATAAATGACCTCAAATGATACAGCAATTCTGGATGAGAGCCGAGAGTAGGGCTGGAACCCCAAAACGAGTCAGCTTGGATCCAGAGGATACGCAGATTTGATATGGGCACCATTCAAAACATATCTTCATCATTACAGACACCCAGGAGACCAACATAGGTATCCAAACAGTGCTTGATTTGTAAAAAACAAAAAAAATAAGTGTCATTAGAGCCAGTGTTGAAAATAACGTGCCAGTGCCGAAAACCACCGGCTCAAATTAAGAGCTGGCACTCTTTATATAAATACTAGCAGTGTTGGAATTCTTAGCACCAGGCACCACACAGGAGACAGTAGGACTGGTGCGTGCCATTTCTCAATCAGCCTTTAGCAAAATACTCTGCTGGATACTTTGCAGAGTGTGAGGGAGCAGCATGTAAGGTTCCCCTTGGGCACCCATACAGCTGATGGCAGCAAAGCAAACATCTTTGCTACAGCAAGATTTCCTCACATCCTAGCCTCAACTGCCAGGACTTATGTATACTTGGTGGCCTCACCTAGACCAGAAAAAGTGTTGCATTTGTGGCATTGATATTGACACCATTTCTTCTGTGTTGGACATATGAAATCGCTTACAGCTTAACATAATCTGCATGTCTTTTATGACTAGTGATCATCATTTTTCAGTCATTTTTCTCCTAATAAGAGAACATGCTTAAGTATATTATACGTTATAAGGTCACCATTTGGACTTCTACATTCTAACATGATTAATAAAACATTTGTAATGGATAATTTCGTGTTTTGTTGATCCTACTCATGTGTTTTCTATAAGCCCTTTAGAATATAAGATACAATATATTTTTTTAAATGGTAGGAACAGCAAGTCATATTGATCATAACTGATATCACAGCAGTATACATTCACATTGAGCAGCCCCTGGATTATGTTGACGGCATCCTACATAATTTGTAGCACCTTTTCATGTAATGGTGGAATTCAGCCATGTGAAGGTATTGCTTTGATATTATTAGCAATATGCAGAACATTGTGGAGTCCCTCAGCACATTACGGTATCGCCCTTTTGTTACCCCCGGTAGTCCATTTAGCAGTGCCCTGGCACATAGCACCTTAATGACATCATTGTTGTCCTGCACCTCTTACACTAATTACAGGTGTATTTTTTCCCTCTGAAGATATTATCAGGATCATCAACCTCACTAATTCCCACTAATATCCTAGTCAGAATTAACTCACCCTTAAGAACTCTTATGGAATTCAGTACACTCCTAAAAACATAATCAAGCAAACCAAAATCTTCAACACCATGGTATGTTCAAAAACTCTCGGAGAACAGCAGCACTACGTGCAGAAAACCGAAAATATGGAGACAGACCAATGTCCCTGTTGACCTCACCCTTCCCTCACCACTTTGCTCACCATGAATATCCCTAAGAACCACCAACAACCTTCTTGTCTAAATTCAATTACAGAACAGTGGACAGCGCTGCTCATATCCTCCCCAATGCTGCACATGTACCCTTGAAATCATCTTAAGGGCCATGGCGTGTCTCATCAAAGGACTGAAGAAGTTCACCCACATCATGCCAACACTGTAGGAAGGACATTGTTAACCCTACCAGGACTGCGTCATCTTAGACTGGCTCCATAACTGACTGACAAACTATCAACCTCAGGTTCACAGTGCAATGCCTAGAGTCAGGACTTCTTCAGGCTGGTGAAGAACTGCAAGAAAGTAAAGACTTGAAAGGAGGGCATCTAATCACCAGGTTCTGGACAGCATCCTGTTCAACATCCGAATGACACCCACACTCCTTCAATCCTAAAGACAACTGAATAATTGTTTCTCCAAATAAAACTACCATCCTACACAGTAGGAACACCGTATTGCCTCCTCATTGTAAACTGTTTTAAATCATATTCCTGAGCACCCTTTCCATCGTCTCTTCTGCTCCCAAGCTGTTTGCAGTATGGAAGAAGCCTTAAAACATACATTTCAGAAGGAAATCCAGCTCAAAATCAAAAAGCAATGTATTACACTTCAAAGAGTAAAAAAAATCAATTTCATTGTTCATACACTGTTCAAATCATCAGAATTACGAATATGTTAAGCTTTTAAATCCTACACTACACCTCAACACTGCCACTGTTTTGCAGTGCAACATGATACCTAAGCAATGTCACCTTCACATTTGGAATGCACATCTACATTTCTGCTAAATATGTGGGGTATAATTGATGAACAAATGTGTACATTTATACCCATCGTATATGCTCCTAAGAACAGATGTAAATGTATAACTTTTGGGAAGTCACAAATCTGCTTTCAATGTGTGCTTCCGAGAATGTCATATGACTTTATTATCCCCAGTAAGGAGCTGTCATACAATAGAACCCTGGAAAGGCAACCTGATGTAGAAATGCTAATTTATTTCCTTTGCTTTCTCCATGGCAAAATCTTTTTACCCCAGGAAAAACCCTTTAACTACAATCAGGGCAGGAGGAATTTCCCATGAAAAATACAGCAGACCGTCAATGGTGTAATAAAATTGGCTCAATTAGGTGAATGGAGGTGCTTCAGAGAGCATACATGGTAACAGTGGTCGGTCGCACCTATAGGTATCTTGTTACATATAACAGCAGAAGTAGAAAATTGACCACCCTTTTTCAGCTATTGTGGGTCATCATAGAACACTAATTTCTTCAATGAAAAATATAAGTTTTTTATATATTTCTTTACAATAATCGCTCCACTATAGTACATACCTATGTAGGATGCTTTCTTTTAATGATGGCATGTGCATTTAGCAAATACTCCCTGCCTCATGATGACCTCATGCATTTCGAATGAAGCACTCCTTAAGAAACTTAAAATGAAAGCTAATAGCATGGCAGTGAGAAAGAAAGACTTCACTATCTGACACTTCCTCAAACAATGGCCGAAGCCAAACTCCCTCCATCTGATTTTTTTTTTTGAAGAATCACTACTAATTATCTGACAGACAGTTAAAGATGGCTGTAGCTACATCTAAAATGTTTTAGCATTCAAGTCTCATTGCTGATTGTTTATTTTGACCATTCCTGGTATATTATTAATTTACTTTGTCTGTAGTGGCATCTCTTCATATAGTCACACGTTCTATTTTTAGCATTTCCTTCAACTGGATATTGTTTTTGTAATCTCTTCTGCTGTATTAATTGTTATACTGTATTTTTGCCTCCTGCATGATTCAAGCCCTGAGGATGTTCATGTTATCAAAACCGAGAACAGGAGTTAACTTACTTGTACTTGAGTCATATTAGTTAGCACAAATTTCTTTGTCGGGTGCAATAGGACATTTTATACAGCACATTAAGCATTTTCTTTTTTCCCCCCCATTATATACCATAGCCCATCTATCAAAAAGTGTCTTCAAGTATGTTATTACAAATTAGACATCTCTCTCCAGCCCAACTAATAAAAAGGAAGAGATGTTTGTTGTTTAAAACCAGCTGACTAGTTTTCTCTTCATTATTACAAATGCTGTGTCATTAAAAACGCACCGAATCTATTGCCTAGCCAAGCACTTCAATGTGATTGCTTACAACGTGTTCCCTAGGTTGCTAAGAAGTCCCATTTTCATTTCCCAAGGGAGAGTGCTCTATTCATAACTTTTGATTGATAAAAACCTTAGGTATGTCAAAACCATATTGGTTTGTGGGAGTTAGAGAATTATGGAAGTCACTTAAGATTCTAGAAAAAGCTTTGATGATGGAAAATCTCTCATTCTATTAATAAACCTTTTCGGGAATGCCATCATGTGATATTTGCCAGCAAAGTTATGTGTCATAAAAAGTAAGGCACTTAATGAACGTGAAGGCCAAATATCTTTGTTAATAACTTCTTGAATGTTCGTTTATGCTATTAGAACATACTCTTAGGAATCACCAGGTTTTTCTAAAACCACTTCACTGCCTTTAGATTTAAGACCAAAACCAGGTGCATTTCCTGACGTTCCTGTTAAGAATGTTGGTTGATAGGCATTATAATGTGACATTTCGATCAATATACTTTGAGACAAGTTCCGCAACAGACTGTGCTGTGGGAAGACCGTGGCTGTGAAGCTGAAGCAGATACCTGAATGTGGCTGGTAGTCCTTTGGCTCAACAGCAGACGAAACTAATATTATTAATAGATATTTCCCTTTTTTTTTAATAATTATTATTATAAGATGTGCTGTGTAGTGATTTTTAATCTCTGATGTCGTTCACAATATATTTAAATTTCCCATTTTCTTGCCATCAAAGAAACAGTGCATACCATTTGTCTGTTTTTTAAGTTCTAGACAAGGGACTACAAAATATGTGCCACACTTCATTTTTTAAATTGACAAATTAATTAACATTTGCCCTTAATACGTCAATTCGTTGTGCTTTGCAGTTTAATCACTTTTCAATATAGTGTAAGACTATGAGAAAGATTTAGAGATTGATGGATGCCAGCAATCTGCCAAAAGCACTACACTACATTACTTGCCTGCCCTGCTTAAAGTGTATGGGTCTTTCTACACTCTAAAGAGGGCGGATGGGACATGCACCGTGTTTTGGTGGCTGCCCCACATCTGCCAAACTCTGATTGAGGCCCTATATATTAAACAGCTAGGTATCACTGTGATGCCACTAAATGGTGGCGACATAATTCCTCTTCCTCTCTTTGATACCATCTCCCTTTTATGACCTGTTACTATATTTAAAACTAATTATTTTCTTCCTCTTCTTTCCTGTTCAACTTTTTCAGCCTTTGACCTTTAGTCAAAGCACAGATGCAGAGAGTTTACCTGATGCACTTAATTAACGATTTCTCAAAGGATTTCGCTTCAAACATACAACTGTTTTATAAGCATCTTTATATTTTTAAATAGTTGAAAGCACTTTACATGACTCTGCTTTATAGCCAACGTTATAATATTTATTCAGCTTTTTTATTTATGTATCTGATTAAATGTCAAAGAAGTGGGGTAGAGCTATCTTTGCCAGGAGTTGTTTGTGGATTCAGGTACGTTTGGGGTGCTGTGTGGTACTTAAGTCCCAATCCCCTACTGTTTACCTGTTTCTGTTCACCGAGCTAGTAATATTTTTATTGTGATTCAATATTTGAAATTTAGCTACTAAATGCATTTCCTGATCAGCTGTAAGCTCCCCACCCATGAATGGAAGCCTTACACCTAAATGCATGTAATGATGGTACATTTACAGCACAACAAATGTATCTTCATCAATGTCTGCTTTAGATTAAAATGATCTTTATAACCATTGCATGTGGGTTATGAGGCTTGATGTTGTATCAAGTCTTAGAGGACTAAGAGGGCCGTACTAATAAGTAACATTGAATTAGAGGTGTATTAAGTTTTAATTTGTCTGGCCGCACACTGCTTGCAGTTACTGGATGTAGTAGCTCTGATTGCACGGCAGTCACAATATTTGATATTTGATGCTTGGGGAAGGTTTGAAAAAAATAATATGAAATATAAAAACACTAGAAGATTTCGATATTTCTAATACATTGATTACTGAGCCACTTACTTCCCTGTAAAAAGGCTCTTTATATAGTTATCGTTCAACAAGAGGAAATAATGATACACTTTAATGTTTGAATCATCATTATTAGACTTTCTGTTAAGAGAAATTGCACGTTCATTTAGTGGGTTACGCCCTTAATCTAAGCCATAAAAGAGAATGTTATAGAAGAGCAAGGGAGCAAATAATGCTCAGAGTGTGGTTGATAAGAGTGGTACAGCTGGAAGAATTCTTGCAGTTGCACAGAGCTCATCATCTGTTTAGCAAGAGGTATCATTTTAAGAAAGAATGGACATTAAAAAGGATTTTTATTCATTACAATTTAAAATACCTTAATAGTGTCAAAGGTGTGATATGATTGTCCATGGAAGCAATGCAGAGTTACTTTATCGACAAATTTGTGCACATATTCTTTTCTAAGGTTATTTAGTCCTGCATCTGTCCTCATTAGCTGCTGTTTTCTATTTATTTTCATTCTCTTCCTAGTTTTCAGGTTTTTTCTACTTATCATTTCTTACTTTCTGGGAAATCTGTGTCATCATAAATTACAAATATGAGCTCCTTGGTAGGCTCTTCTTCTGCATTACTATAGGTAACGCTTTAATGTATGAGCTGGCATGTTTATTTTTTGGTTCTATTTAATTATTTGTTGTATTAATATTTTTCCTTGATTACTTATGTAATTTAGTTCTTTAATGCTAAGATTTAATGCTATGGTTTAATGGATTATATAGAAATATAGGGCCGGATGTATGAAAGCATTTTGCATTCGCAAACGGTGAGAATGCAAAATGCCAGTTCAGAATGTATGAAATACATTCTGAACGCAATTTTAAGGAATCGCTAAAATAGCGACCCTGTTTAGAGAGTTGCAAATTGCCACTCTCTAAATTAGAAATCACAAATAAGGATTCCTTATTTGCGATTTCTTAGCACATGTATGAAGCAATTCCTTAATGCCATTTGGGCATTTAGGAATCGCTAATTATCACCAAGTTGAACTTGGTGGTAACCATGTTCAAAATTTAAAAATGCATTTAAAATGCATTTTTAAATTGTACATGTAAAGCACACATGCCCTTTTGGCATGTGTGCACCTTACATGTCCCCAAAAAATTTTTTGGGGTGCAGCAGACGGAGCCTTAGCCCCCCAGCAACCTGGGGTTTTGCATTTCCAAAATTGCGATTTCTGATTCAGAAATCGCAATTTTGGAAATGCAAAATATTTGCAGATATGGGCCAACAGGCCCATTGCTGCGAATAGGGCCGGTATTGCAATTTGCGATTCGGTAATAGCATTTGCAATTTTTAAGAAATCGCTATTACCGAATCGCAAATGTGATACAAGGCACTTTGCGAGTCGGAAATAGCGATTTCTTAAAAATCGCTATTTCCGAATCGCAAAGGGCCGTGATGATACATCTGGCCCATGGATTCCAGAAACATGAACGGCTAGGTAATCTAGTTTAAAGTCAAAACAGTGGTAACATATTCTTCAATATTAATTTCTCTTCCTCAAGAATCCTATTGCTCAAAAGCTGAAAAACGAAAGTGACATGGGGTAGGTGAGGGTTTTCCTTATCTGAAGTTGCAAAGGAGTCATGATTATTTCGGCATTTAATTCTATTGATATGAACTTCAAGAATTCTTTAGCAATCTATACATAGCCAAGCTCTTTAAAAAGCTGTCACTGCTGTTCAGTAATATACCTACATTTAGTGTAGATTCAGGCACACACTGACTTGCAGTCACCTGGGTTGATAACGTTTTCCTGGGAGCAAGTTAGTCCAACCTGCCGTGGACACACTACCACATCAAGGATTCGCTACAGCCAGCTCCCCACAGACTCCCAACTTCTGCTGTGTGCCATGTCGCTGCCTTTGGCACTCTCCAACTATCTAACTCTCTCTGCCTCACAACCAATGCGTTTGTATTTTTTAACCCTTTGTAAAAGTCACAAATCGAATGAGCCACATTTTTTTAGTAGAGGGGTAGACCGATCCCAACTTAAAATTGTGCATCTCACATTGTTTTGATTTGCATATCCAGTTGTGTTCTCATGAAAATGTTATAGAGCAACATTTATTTTGTGTGTGTGTGTGTGTGTTAACACGTGATGTCCCCCAGAATGTTAGCCCATCTGTTTGGCTGACTTTAGAATTCTTTGCAGTTTACCCCTACTAACTAGTAAGTAGGGTAGTGCTCTCCCATAAACATCAATGAATTGGCATACTCTTGATTGGTATATTTACCTTGCCTAAAGTCCCCAGTACATGGTAGAAAGAGCACTCTGGTCATGGAAGATCAGTGCCAGTAATGGACTGTACCACCTTTTTTCCACCCACTACAGTGGCAGTGATAACATGGTTTCAGATGTACCATTGTAGCTGAACTGCAGCAGTATAGAAATTGCAATTAAACCTGATAAACTAAGATAAAGTAAGCCCTTTTGACAGTTCAAAACCTTCCTTTTAAATATTATTAAATCACCCTTATGTAGGCGTTGTAACCCACAAGTCTGGGTGAATTGTATTTAATTGTAGGTCGTGTAGAAATTGATTTTTAATGTTGTTCCAGTGACTAGCACCCAAAATATATTTTCACTGTAGGAATGCTGGATGGCCCATAGAGAAACCCTGGGACGCCATATTAAATATTAATTCTGGTATCTCAGTGAAGGGACCAGCTAAAGTAATAATCAAACAACCCTTTTTAATATTTATTAGAAACCCAACACAGTGATGAGGTTATATATATTTTTTTAACTATTAAGGAAAAGTAACTTTTATAAAGCTACCTATGAGATGCCCTCAGTAATGTAATCGAAAAGGTGATTGAACATGTCATGAGGGATGTAAAATGTCAGGCCATGTGCAATGAATGGTGGGGCGGAAATTATAATTAGGTTGTTGGACTATAATTGGCAAATTTAAGTGTTGTTTGCCTTTTAAATATAATTATAATTTTATGACTACCTTATATGAGTATGGTTCTTATAATGTGGTGACCCTTTGACAAAGCCAATAGGCTTGCCTTATACATTGATGTGGGAACCCATGACAAAACCAATATGCATGCTTTATTTCAAATGACATCCACTTACATTGTGATGTTGCACCTGGTTTAGGTGGGGGGGTATTGTGATTTTTGGGGGACATTCCCCACTAGGAGTCAAATGTATTTGAGAATCACATATTTCATGACAGCAAATTGAGACTGCTAGACCACAAAACCTCCCCTGAGTAGGTTTTGGACTGCAGTGATTCAGTAATATCAGAGAGTCAGGTGCTACTATGGGGTACTTGGTTCCCAGTAATGAGAGAATTGTGGACGTATTAGCTGTGCAGGCCTCATATACTGCACAACTAATAACCACATTTCTTACAACAGCTTTGATTCAGTCAGGATGACTTGAGGTCTGCCACACTGTTGTCATAAATAACAATGTTAGTGCTCTGTTCGTTTATCATAGCACTGTGGGAGGCTGCAGTAGAACACTAGAGAATCAACTGACAGGCTGCTGCTGCAGCAGTTGGAAGTACATGTTTCACTTAGTATGCCAGACTTTATTTGTGCATGGCTGAGGGGCAGAGGAAGATCGTGTGAACTTACAGAAAATATGTTCCAATTTTTATCTTTGAGAGCACTTTCCATAACCCTTTATGAGAAACTTATGAGAGAAGCCAGATTTCTCACAGACATGGTTCATCAAATCTCAGTGGAGGATAAACATTTTACACAGGGTAAAATCACCTCAGAATATGCCAGAGTTTCTTAAATTGGTATGGCAGCACCAAGAAGATGATTTATATTGTGACCAAATTGTGGTCAAAAACGTGCATTCAATAAAATGTGTTTCAATGGAGACCGTGTACCAGACTTGGCTGTGCATGAAGGAAATCCTCGGTGAGGGCACAGGAGCCGGAGTAGCTGCAAAACACGTGGTTCCCAGCAATGCAGTCTAGCGTGGGGAGGCAAGGACTTACCTCCACCAAACTTGGACTGAAGAGTCACTGGACTATGGGAGTCACAGAGTTGCTGAGTTCAAGGGACCTCGCTCGTCGTGCTGAGAGGAGACCCAGAGGACCGGTGATGCAGTTCTTTGGTGCCTGCGGTTGCAGGGGGAAGATTCCGTCGACCCACGGGAGATTTCTTCGGAGCTTCTAGTGCAGAGAGGAGGCAGACTACCCCCACAGCATGCACCACCAAGAAAACAGTCGAGAAGGCGGCAGGATCAGTGTTACAATGTCGCAGTAGTCGTCTTTGCTACTGTGTTGCAGTTTTGCAGGCTTCCAGCGCGGTCAGCAGTCGATTCCTTGGCAAAAGGTGAAGAGAGAGATGCAGAGGAACTCTGATGAGCTCTTGCATTCGTTATCTAAGGAATTCCCCAAAGCAGAGACCCTAAATAGCCAGAAAAGGAGGTTTGGCTACCTAGGAGAGAGGATAGGCTAGCAACACCTGAAGGAGCCTATCAGAAGGAGTCTCTTACGTCACCTGCTGGCCCTGGCCACTCAGAGCAGTCCAATGTGCCAGCAGCACCTCTGTTTCCAAGATGGCAGAGGTCTGGAGCACACTGGAGGAGCTCTGGGCACCTCCCAGGGGAGGTGCAGGTCAGGGGAGTGGTCACTCCCCTTTCCTTTGTCCAGTTTCGCGCCAGAGCAGGGCTGAGGGATCCCTGAACCGGTGTAGACTGGCTTATGCAGAGATGGGCACCATCTGTGCCCATCAAAGCATTTCCAGAGGCTGGGGGAGGCTACTCCTCCCCAGCCCTGACACCTTATTCCAAAGGGAGAGGGTGTAACACCCTCTCTCTGAGGAATTCCTTTGTTCTGCCTTCCTGGGCCAAGCCTGGCTGGACCCCAGGAGGGCAGAAACCTGTCTGAGGGGTTGGCAGCAGCAGCAGCTGCAGAGAAACCCCGGGAAAGGCAGTTTGGCAGTACCCGGGTCTGTGCTAGAGACCCGGGGAATCATGGGATTGTCTCCCCAATACCAGGATGGCATTGGTGGGGCAATTCCATGATCTTAGACATGTTACATGGCCATATTTGGAGTTACCATTGTGAAGCTACTCATAGGTAGTGACCTATATGTAGTGCACGCGTGTAATGGTGTCCCCGCACTCACAAAGTCCGGGGAATTGGCCCTGAACAATGTGGGGGCACCTTGGCTAGTGCCAGGGTGCCCACACACTAAGTAACTTAGCACCCAACCTTTACCAGGTAAAGGTTAGACATATAGGTGACTTCTAAGTTACTTAAGTGCAGTGTAAAATGGCTGTGAAATAACGTGGACGTTATTTCACTCAGGCTGCAGTGGCAGGCCTGTGTAAGAATTGTCTGAGCTCCCTATGGGTGGCAAAAGAAATGCTGCAGCCCATAGGGATCTCCTGGAACCCCAATACCCTGGGTACCTCAGTACCATATACTAGGGAATTATAAGGGTGTTCCAGTATGCCAATGTAAATTGGTAAAATTGGTCACTAGCCTGTTAGTGACAATTTGGAAAGAAATGAGAGAGCATAACCACTGAGGTTCTGATTAGCAGAGCCTCAGTGAGACAGTTAGTCATAACACAGGTAACACATACAGGGCACACTTATGAGCACTGGGGCCCTGGCTGGCAGAGTCCCAGTGACACATACAACTAAAACAACATATATACAGTGAAATATGGGGGTAACATGCCAGGCAAGATGGTACTTTCCTACAGGTAGAGACAGTATGCTGGCCAGAAGTGAGTTGCACACTGTGGTTGCCGAATCCACGAGTGGCTCGTTTATACCCGTGTGAAATTTTAAATATTATTCTTACTTCTGAAAAAGTAGTTCTCTTAACGCATAACCCCCACAACATTTCTCCCTTTATAAAAGAAAAAACGCCTTCCATTTTAATCTGTTGTTTTAATTACTACTTATTTTTATTGAGGAAGGGGGTGCCCTCCTGTTAGAAATGGGGTCTTTGGTTGACAGTCAGGTTACCCCCTGTTCAAGCAAGTACCCTTACTCTAGTCAGAGTAAAAGAGAATCACCCTCAGCTAAAGCCTACTTACCCCCTTGGGAGCTTGGCAGAGCAGTAGGCTTAACTTCAGAGTGCTTGGTGTAAAGTATTTGCACCAACTAACACTCAGTAACTTAATGAAAACACTACAAAATGACACAACACCAGTTTAGAAAAATAGGAAATATTTCTGTAAACAAAACAAGACCAAAACAACAAAAAACCACAATGCACAAGTCAAGTTATCAATAAAAATGCATAAAGAGTCTTTAAGTAGTTTTAAACACACACTAACGCTGTCAGCGTGAAAAAGTACCTTGGGCGCATCAAAAATAACCCAGCACGGGCGAGTGCGTTTCAAAAAGGGCTTGCGATGCATTGATTCAACTCACGAGCGGAACCGTGCGTCCTTTCTCCTTTCGCCGGGTCGGGCGCGTCGTTTCTTCTCTCCGCAGGAGAGCAATGCGTCGATCCGGTCAGCACTCTCAGTTCCGGGCAGGCCTTGCGTTGTTTTTCCGCGCACAGCGGTACTTGAGTCGGAAATCCAGCCGCACGATGATCCGAAAACCCTGCAGCGCAGATTGTGATCTGCAGCCTCTGTCAGCGATGCTGCGTGTGATTTCTCCTTCTCTGTGCATCAATTCTCCGGTCGCGTTTCCTGCGAGCGTCGTTTCTCAGCTGCGAGGCTGGCAGCATATCGTTTCTTCAGCTGCAGATCGGAGTTGCGTCGATCTTATCCCCACATAGCGCTCTGTGCATGGATTTCCTTGTCTTTAGGCTGCCAGCTTCTCCTTTCAGGGTCCCAGGAACTGGATGGCCACCACAGGGCAGAGTAGGAGTCTCTCCAGAGACTCCAGGTGCTGGCAGAGAGAAGTCTTTGCTGTCCCTGAGAATTCAAACAACAGGAGGCAAGCTCTAAATCAAGCCCTTGGAGATTTCTTCTCAAGATGGAAGGCACACAAAGTCCAGTCTTTGCCCTCTTACTCTGGCAGAAGCAGCAACTGCAGGGTAGCTCCACAAAGCAGATGGCTGATCAGGAAATGCAGACTACACCCCTGCTCCTTTTGTGTCACTGTCTAGTGTGAGGTGCAACCCGCCCAACTGTCAAACTGACCCAGACAGGGAATCCACAAACAAGCAGAGTCACAGAAATGGTATAAGCAAGAAAATGCTCACTTTCTAAAAGTGGCATTTTCAAACACACAATCTTAAAATCACCTTTACTAAAAGATGTATTTTTAATTTGTGAGCTCAGAGACCCCAAGCCCCACATGTCCATCCACTCCCAAAGGGAATCTACACTTTAATCAGATTTAAAGGTAGCCCCCATGTTAACCTATGAGGGGGACAGGCTTTGCAACAGTGAAAAACGAAATTTAGCAATATTTCACTGTCAGGACATATAAAACACATTACTATATGTCCTACCTTAACCATACACTGCACCCTGCCTTTGGGGCTACCTAGGGCCTGCCTTAGGGGTGTCTGACATGTAAGAAAATGGAAGGTCTAGGCCTGGCAAGTTGGTACACTTGACAAGTCGAACTTACAGTTAAGACTGCACATACAGACACTGCAGTGGCAGGTCACAGACATGATTACAGAGCTACTGATGTGGGTGGCACAGCCAGTGCTGCAGACCCACTAGTAGCATTTGATTTACAGGCCCTGGCACCTCCAGTGCACTTTACTAGGGACTTACTAGTAAATCAAATATGCCAATCATGGATAAGCCAATAAAATACACATTTTGTAAAGGAGCACTTGCACTTTAGCACTGGTTAGCAGTGGTAAAGTGCCCAGAGTAACAGAAACTGTAAAATCAGAGTCCAGCACACATCAACACCCTGGGGAACAGAGGCAAAACGTTAAGGGAGACCACACCAAGGATGAAAAGTCTAACACCTCCAATTTACTAGTCACTGAGAGTATATCACACTAGCTAGGAATATTTAAGTTCCTTTGTCTTTATTGTACAAGCTCTACATGGTTGCTGAACAACCACTGCAATTCCTATGCATAATAAAGGAATATTGTCCTAGCTCATGGCCACAAATACTCTGTAGTTATGTGTATTACATTTGAGAGCAATAAATTCCTTTTGACTTTCCAAGTGAAATATGCAAAGGAAGTCTTCAACAAATAAGTGGCTTGGCACCAAAAGAAGAGATGTTCACGTTTTTCTGGCTTCGGATCATTTGGAATGTTCTTATTTATTCTGGCAGCATATCTGTTTATGTTGTTCAGTCTAAGTATTGCAGAGGTTTTTAACCTTCAACCTTTGATTGCCAGCTTTTACTTCGCTACTAACTCAATTGTCATCCTTGACAGAGCCACCTCTTTCTTTAGGAGAAGCGTTTATACTTGTGTTTCCTGCTGGCCCCTCTCATATTACAAATGAAATAATCGCTGCCAAAGCTGACTTGGATTCTTGTCCCTCTTGCTTTCTTACTGTAGCCAGTGGATAATTGTACTACATATGTACAACTTATAGATTGGGCAGCATCTATCTTCCTTGAGGCAATGATGTTACTAAATCGATATCCATTGCATCTACCTGCAGCCATGTTGCAGCCAATAATACATCATCTAATACTTTTTTTACGCTAAAGTTTTCCACTATCAAGACCACTACTATTTCAACCTTACAATGCACTTATAAAGAAGGGTATTTTTTTTAACTCTACTCCATTTATTTGTATGCAAATTGCTGTAATCCTAGTCTTATTTTGGTATTAGACATTTAAATGATTTTAAATTATAACTAATTTCATATAACATTTGTAAAAATGAGGGCTGTAGCCAGTGGGTGTTTGGCAACCTGCTGATACCATGACTTTGCAGGTTAAAATTGTGACAGAATATTTTGATTATTTTGGGGTGTAGGTGATAAGGGACAAAGGGAGCTTCTGTAATAGATTTTTGGAGACACTACTGAACCACTTTAGAGCCAGGGTGTGGTATGTTGGAGGATGCCTTCGCTATCTCTGTTTAGAAGACCAGCGCTTCTAAAATGACTGAGCTGCCCCTCTTCCTACATGTACTGCAGCCTTTCTCTTTGTAGGTGCAGTAGATGTATTATTTCAGCTATGATTGATATCCTAAGGGCTTCATGGGTGGAGACAGAGTCCCCCTTGGATGCCCCTCTGGAGTTCCCGCTGGGGCTTGCTAGCACTTCTAGGTGTCTGGGGCGATTTGGTGATCCCCATGCATCCTAAAATATTTGTTAACTTGGTTTTTGTGATAGTGAAATGAGATATAGCTCAGGCAGCAATCCAAGGGTACCTTTGCAGGAGTAATGGGGCAGGAATCTAGTTAAGTGTATGGAGACAGGTAAGGTGATCTAGATGCTACCCAGGTAAATGTTATAAAGTATGGAGAAGCATAAAGACAGCAATCTGGTCTTCTACTAACCTAACTTATTGTTGGACAGTTCTTTATTACTTTATGGGGTGGTTGTGTATAGCAAGATGCCATCGAATTTCAGTTAGGGAAAACACTATCATTGTTAATTATGACATGATGACAAGAAGGTTATAACCTGAGGTTTTAAAGTTTGGTTTATTTTTATGTACTTTAAAGCAGAAAAACAATTAAAAAATGTTAATTAAACAAAATAATATCTTAACCCTTGTAGTTATATGTGTTGTTATTTAATGTACTTGTTTTAATAACCATACACACTTAAGTTTATATAATTTATTTACAGTTATGTTGATGCGGTGATCTAACTTTAAACTTTATTTTAATTTAATGTAAATACTTTTCATTGATTTGTAATAATGAATTAACAAACTTAGGGCCTCATTCTGACCCTGGCAGTCCTAAACCGCCAGGGCCGCGGGCAACGGAAGCACCGCCAACAGGCTGGCGGTGCTTCAGTGCCCATTCTGACCGCGGCGGTAAAGCTGCGGTCAGAAAAGGGGATCCGGCGGTTTCCCGCCGGAATACCCCTGGCAGGGCTGAACCTCCATGGCGGCGCTGCAAGCAGCGCCGCCATGGGGATTCCGACCCCCTTCCCGCCATCCTGTTTCTGGCGGTTTTTACCGCCAGGAACAGGATGGCGGGAACGGGTGTCGGGGGGCCCCCTAACATAGCAGAGCAGTGAAAATCGCGACGGGTGCAACTGCACCCGTCGCACCCCTGCAACACCGCCGGCTCCATTCGGAGCCAGCCTCTGTGTTGCAGGGCCTTTCCCGCTGGGCCGGCTGGCGCTCCTTTGGCGGGTGCCCGCCGGCCGAGTGGGAAAGCCAGAATGGCCTCCGCGAGCGGCCGAATGGCGGTGACCGCATGGCGGGCGGCGGCAGTCAGAATGACCGCCTTAATATTTTAAATAGGCAAATCTAATATTTCGGGGAAGGGAGCAATCCATTTTTTATTTACAATTGTATTTTTAAGCTTAATAACTGTTATTTTATTTGCTTTTATTGTATTTTTACTTTCCCTTCAATCTCAATGTAATTAAGTTACTTGCTTTGGCGATGTAGTATGTAGTGACCCAAGGTGAAATGGTCCCTTACAATTAGTGGTCAGGTGTTATAATGATGAGGATCTGGTTGTGGTGCAGTCACTGACTGTCAGAATAAAGGAGTGTCTGAAGAATCGTATCCATCATTGATAACTTTTTCAGCTACCACCTCGTCCTGGTAACAGTTGTCCCCCGGAGAGAGAAGTTAACTTTTATTTCTTTCATTTGTAGTATTTTTGATGTAAGAGCTTGTGGCATTAAGTGATGTAGAAAACCTAATGGAAATAAACTATTTGCACAATTTTCTACTTTAAATTATTAAAGCTTAATAAGCCTCAAACCACATAAAACTAGAGTGAAGTCCAAGAGATCATTATCTTCCCCGCCTTTGATTAAATGATCATGACCTCGTCCTGTTTGAAATATGTGCACCCTGAAGGTAATATCTGACTGTAGTGTTAGTTGTTCACAGTTCACCACTGCACTTTGGATTTTTTTCTGATCAAGTTCGCATTTTCAAAGGCGGAATTTACTTTATTCGACCTCGGATTTTGAGTCACTAGTTCATCACTTGATTCCTGTGACTTAGTACTACAAACACTGCACTATCTAACAAACGTTCCACTGGAAAGACCTTTCAGCCTGAAGGTGAAAGACATTCTTTCCACATAAGACATTCTCTTCCCACTCTCTGTAGTCACCACTGCCTCCCAGTGATGATGTTTGCAAGTCCTTATAGCCCATGATGTGTTTTATATTTCTGCCTTAATTTCTTCCCGGATATTTTAGCCTTTGCCTCTGTAAACTGCATTTTGCCATCCATCTGGGATACTGTACCCTGCTCCAAGGTCGCATCAAGATTTGGGAGCTAGCAGAGGAGGTTCAGAGTGGCCAGTGCTTTGGGAGCATCGCCAAACTGGCTCTCATGCTTACTTGCCCTTTTGTATTGTTCTCTGCGTTGAACTATCTATTGATGCCTTATTCAATGGATAAGTGGTGGTGTGGTGCTTAAATGACTTTGTGCTTGTATCTAGTGATTTAAGTGTAGACTCTATTTTATCCATGTCCTATCCCTCTTCTTTGAATCAGTTTCGAGTAGTACCTAGAACCCTTTGGTGGGGCACAGAACCCTGCCCTTTTTAAAACCGTACTGTTTGCTGAAGCCCACTTTTTAGTACTTTAATTTTACCTCCAAAACGAACATTTTTGTTTTCAGAAAGTTTGTTGTGAACCCTCAGAAATTGGATACCGTCCTTTCTTCTCCAAATCCATGCCACGTCATTGTTGCTGGTATTGTGAAGCACATGTAACTGAGGTGGCAATGACAGGGCATAAAGGGGAGCTTCTGGTGCTTCTCTTTGGAATGCAGTAACACACGGGGAAACAAACCAGGGTAGATAGGCCTTTACTATTCAATTTGTTCAGCTGTTTCTGTGCTAGTACTCTACCACATCTAAACCATGGTAACAGCTTTAAAAGGCTTGCCACTGTTTCCTTGTGTCCCTTCGCATTAGATTCCTCTCCCCCTCCCTTACCATTTATGCACCTCACTTAAATAATCTAGACAGAAGACATTTGCTGTAATTGATGTTCTTTTTTATGGATGTTCTATTTTAACTGTAAAACTAAGTGGCTTTTACTATAAAATCGTGAGTTAGCACCGACCTGCTTGGCGGTGGTGACTCGCTCCTCGTGCAGTTGACTGAGGGCCTGACAGCAGTCTGATTTCCTTGAGAGTTTTGACCCTGCATAAAGGGCGCACATTGTAATATGGGAGCGCCAGGTGCACTAAAGGGCTATGGAGTTTGAATCAACACCAGCCTTGCCCCCAAGGCCAGCTTTGTACAGTACCAATTGCAACGCACAAAACGGACATTGCAATTCGTCACAGCAAATTGCGGTTGCAACATTGTGATTCACAAGGGAGCAGAAATAGTGGTATATCACAGCTTCCCCATTCCCTTTGCTACCTAATGTGCCATCGATTAGAGAAAGTGCATGTGCTCCTGAAGTAGAAAATGATTAATACTTTCCAAAGAAGACAGTAACCCTTTGCAGGGTGAGCATCTCAGAGAATCGGGAAAGAGGCATTTCCCCCCCTCAGCAGCTACCTGTTTACCTACGCCCTTTACTTAGTGTGTCATTGTCACATTATGGCCCCTGTTCCTTCGAGGGACAGGTGGTGCAATGCCAGCACGAAAAGCCGATAGAGTGGTCTCAGCAAAAGGTAAGCCGCAGAGCTGCTCTAAGGCTACTTTACGTCAGACCCAAGTGTCCTGTGTAATCAACAAGGAAACCACTCGAGTCAGACTGACAGTGTCCTTTCCGGTTCCGAGAACTGAGGGAAGGTGACATGAAACAGTGCCAATAGATTTTGCAAGTATTACATTGGTAGGGGGGAAAAAGTTTGCCTTTAAAAAAAAAAAAAATATATATATATATATATATATATATTTTTTTTTTTATTTTTTTTTTATTTGTCAGATAGGCCCATGGTTACTGAGTCACCCGGAAGTGTAATACTGTTGTGAAGACCCTAAACCAGTGATGTATATCTTAGGTTTAAGTAGAATAAATCTATGAAAGGTTTTTAGAATAACCAAATGATTTTAAATTTAAGCTCCATTAAAAAAAAAAAAAAAAAAAAAATTCTGCGTAATGATTTGATTTGGATATGCTGAAAATCTGCTTAGAATTCATCCTTCCTGGACATACATTGGACTTCTCTGACCAATGATTACAGTATACACTATATATTTTGTCCGCTGTAATGCTATGTATGGAACTTGGGCATGCGTGCTTTCGATACTAATTGTTCAGACTGAAATGATTAGTGTATATGTGCCCTTATCCTGCCCTTGGTAGTGCATATAGGACTTATTTGAGCCATAATGTACAGTAATGCTTCCAGCACACATGCATTTTTCCAGTATCCTCTTGGCTTGAAATAATCCATAGAGAAGGGACACGCAGGGGAACACGGTTTAAACATTGCTCCACTGCCGGGAAATAAAGCTGTGGACCTTCTAACCAAGAAAATACGATTCTTAGCCTGTAGTTTAATCAATCAAACTGCCTACGGAAAAAATGTTAATTAGAGAAGAGAATTAAAAAAGCACAAGAACCCTGGGAAGATAAAGTGGCATAGAAAAGTTTCTTAAAAGCAATTGCGAGCTTTAATGGGGAGGTTAGGATTACAGATAACGTAATAAACCGGCGGTGAATTATGGCTTCCTGAAAGCCTAAACGAAACCTTACCTGAATAGAGAAAATTAACAATATTGATTGCATTTCGCCTTAGGTTTTCGAGACTGGGTTCCAAAGGAACTGCAGAGAGTGGGCTGCGTTGAGCTCTTAAACACAGTCCAGCGGCGAGTACGACCCAAGCTGCACGTCTTCGGTGGAATTCACGAAGGTAAGAAAAAAACATACCTGTTGCTTCACTGAATGAATGTACCGACTCAGCTATAAGACAGGCAATTGTATTTCCTCCAGGAATAGCATTGAAAGGCACTTTATTTCATTTGTAAGTCACAGTTCACTCTACTTTGCTCCTCTCCGTGTATACACAATGTTAAATACTACATCCGACCTCCACCACATGCCCCCCATTCTTTCTTTATACCACATACCATGAAAACATCCACACAACAGCAGCTAATCACACATCTGAGTACAATATCTAACCACACCGTGCATCTGCACTCCTTACCGCTCCTCTATAAAATGCTCCGCGCCTCACGATGTCACACTATACGACCTCAAACCTTCAACACAGTACTGCTCCACTTAACACCCTGCATCCATTTACCTCATCAAACTGCGACATTAACTGCTTTATCACGCAACACCATGCCATACAATACACCACTCTCATCACAGCCAACAAAAAACAGAGCTCACCATAACTGTATATATCAACTCTTGATTTGCTTCCACAAGGTGTCTGTGTGCGATGCAGCAAGTGCCAGACTGGGGACCAAATCAGCCCTGGCTAAAATGTTCTCACCAATCCCTTCTTAAAGATGCCCTCAGTACAAAGTGGTAGAATGGCCAACCCAACCCAGCCCTGACAATAAAACAGTACGCTAGATTACATTGCACAGACTTTTAAGGGAACATAACACTGTTGGGCCCAGACAACACTTGGGTTGGGCTGATGCTTAAGCAAGGACAGGAGGTATCTTCGATGATGCTTGATTTGGTGTTATGCTTGGAGCCAAGTGGCGTTTGTGCCAAGGTGACAGGCTGGGAAGATACAAAGGCAAGGGAGACTGACAAGTTGGCACTGGATCTTAGTTTGGGGCAGAGGAGAATTGAACCAGCGAGATTCTTTGGGTGGCCAGTAAAAAAGGCATCCCATAACCTTTGGGGGGGAAATGATGATAAAAGTGGAAGGAAACAATGCAATGACACGAGCATCTGGATGTGATACATAAGAAACCGATACGTCCTATTAAATAAGGATAGCAGTGAAGTTTAGGTTAAAACAAGTACCTGTGGGGGAATAGGTGGTGTTAGGGATGTCTCAAAACAATTATAAATAGAGGATAAAGTTAGCATAAAAAGAGAGATTAACAATGGATTCAAATGTTGTTATTAACCCCATCTTAATATAATTGAAAATATAGGAACCCGATATTAATTACCCCTTGAATATTCTACGAAGATGAATCCCTCAGTAATGGTCGAAATGTTATCACATGGAACCGTCTAGATGAGAACATCCACAATTGCCGACCAGAGCAATTTGTGAACATGTGTAGTGGTCAGAGATACAAACTACCTGAAGCCAAGGGCCATTTTTAAGGCAAAGTAGGGCAGCCATGATGGTGGTCTTGTTTACATAAAGCAGGGAAGATAAGGGGCAAGGAAAGAAGAGTTTGCAGGACAAGGCACATGATGTTTTGGTAGAAGGTACCAATAAAACAGATGCAGGTGAAACTGCAACATGAAGTCGTAGTATTCGCTATTGCACCGAGACCAAGATGCGCTTGACCCTCCATTGTACAGAAACACACATAGATCAACTAGTCCAGATATTCAAACCACCAAGTTCCCCTGGGCTACAGCTCATCACAGTCGCATAGTAGCACCTGCTCATGCTTCTACAGTGTCTCAGTAGCCAGTTGCCACTCTTAGAGAAACCATATATTCTTAATCAAGTTCCACCAAATTTTTTATCATCGAAATAAATACTGTAACAGCTTACCTGGGGACACAGAAAACCAAAGACAAGGAGCAGGAATGGAAAAGATCCTGAAATGATCCTGTCAGTATCGTGGGAGACCTTTAGGCAATTGCCAGTGCCTTGTCTCTTTCTTTACATTGAGTGTGATCAGCAGGAACACCCTTTAGTGCACTTTGCGATTTTGACTCCATCAGCTTCCTTTATTATTGATGATGATCCCAGCACTCTGTAGGGAATCGAAACGTCAACAGCAGAGGTTATTGGCCAACCACTGTTTCAGTGTAACCTGTGGGCAATTTTAATTCAGTGTTCTGACATGGTGGTTTTGCTGGGCTACTTTTTTCCACGTTCTATTTATATACACAGGTTTTTACAACACTGTTTGAACTTTACTGTGTGATCACTGGAACATGTTGCATCATAACCTTTGCTTACTAAACTGTGATTTTCTCCATAATAGGTAAAATAATTTTCTCTGATTTTGTTTTTGCCGAATTTCATTGATTTGTTCTCATATCTAGGCTAATATATTAAGCCCACTACCTATGTATGAATTGTTTTTTAATTCTACCATTTGAAGCATTTTTGTGGTTTCCTGCTTGGCTGTCTGTGACAGAAACAATGTAAATTGTAGCTGCCGTTGGCAAAGGTGTTGCACTGAGAACCATGTTAGGGGAAAAGAAAACCATCACAGGGGGAAGGGTTAACATAACCTGGAGCCCCTCACCCCCAAACAAGACCCATGTGGGACCCTCCTCAATGGAACTATGCTAAAAATCATCGTAAGTATTTGTTGGCAAAGTGGAGCAATAGGGAACTAACTACTTTCCAAATACAGCCAACCATGGAGATTGGACATATGGCTTGGCTAGTAAACAGGTCCTGTGCCTAACTATGCAGCATACAGCTGAAAGCCGTGCATATAGAGGGCATAGTGCACGGCCTGGGTGCCCTGTATCCTACCCATGCTGGGCATAGTTATAGGTCCTCTGGTTTGCTGTCTGGAGAGCATAGTGTGCAGGGCTTGTCCTGAAGCCTGGCTCTGTTCTCAACTCCTGCTGGTCATGTCTGAAGGCCATGCACAGTGGATGTTGGCTGACCTTGGGCACAACCCTGCTGTGCACGTCCTAGGGCTATGTACAGTAGTGTTGGCCGCCTGAGTAGGTTTAGGCGTAGGGAACTCTTGGATGTGCTCTATAAACAAAAACAAAGTACACAGAAAAATGGAAATGTTAAATTGAAGTTATATAGTATGGTTAAAACACCTTTACCTATGTTTAAGAAAACCTAGGAAATTTACATACATAACATAAAATGCAGTTATGCTTATGATATAAACTGAGAAACACTGAAATTCAGTTATAGTTTGAAGCGGAGCTCATGACTCTCACAGCAGTCATGCAAACCATAACTCGCATACTAAATGCAATGCTTATGACCTAACAATAATATATATATATATATATATATATATATATATATATATATATATATATATATATATATATATATATATACATATGTATGTATATATATATATATAAATACATTACACCTAAAAGCAAAATGTAACTAAGCAACAACATTTAGTTGAAACCAGTTAATGATGTAATATTTATAGCCCTCTCTGTCAAAGTGGTAAGGGTATATAGCTTTATTCAACAAGGGATTGAAGGGATTGTCTTCATTGTGACAGAACTCACTCAAACTTTCCTAAGTTGAAAATGAAATAACTTACGCTCTGCTTCTTCTAAGGTGTAGGTAAACAGAAAACTCTGGGACAACAATCTGAAATTCTTTATATGCTACAGAAATCCCAAACTTGTCAATGAGCGCAGGAGTGGATGTCAAGTAGTAAAGTGAAGCAATATGCAAGTCGAGGCCAAAGCAAAATGCTGCGAAAGTGAAATCTGATCAGTCAGTGACAACACACTATGGGCCTCATTAAGAACCTGGCCGTCTAACAACCACCAGGTTTGTGGTGCTGGTCGGACCAAGCGCCACATTACCGCTGCGGTCGGACCATCAGCACCTTCAGATTTTGTCGTCTTGGCGGTGCTGGGGATTACAACTTCATTCTCCGCCAGCGATTTCATGGCGGTAGCACTGCCATGAAAAGGCTGGCGGAGAACGGGAGCAGGGGCCCCCCTGCCTAGCACCTTCTCAATGTTCACTGTCTGCTGGTGCACCCTGCGTACTACAGCATTGCCGCTGGCTCAATTACGAGCCAGAGACAATGCTATAGGCTGTTTACCGCTGGGCCAGTGGGTGAAAACTGTGCTTTCCACCCGCTGACCCAGTGGGAAACTTGTAATGGGCCCGGCGGGGAGGCAGCCACTGGTGGCAACCTCCCCATCGGGATTTCGGCAGATGGGCTTTTCGGTCTGCTGAAATCATAATGACCCCCTATGTGTCCAGGGCCACTGGAATTATCTCCGGATCTAGTCTGATGCCTGGGGGAAAATTCTAAGGTAAGGAATCTGCAACTAGAATATGTCTCTACCAGATATTTCGTTACCGAAGGAAAGTAACTTGTACGATAAGGTGTTGGTAGTGCCAACAAGAAGCTAGGTGTCTTTGGCTTCTGCATTTCAGTCCAGTTCTCAGTCAGTGCACCCACAGTTTTTTTCCGCATAATTATGTATTTGCCACGTAATCCATCAGGTGCTGCATAATTTGCAGAGTTTAAGAAAAAATAACTCTAGCGTTAACAGGTCAAAGGTTACTAAAAATGTGTTTGCATGCAGCGGAAGTCCCCTTGCAAAGGTTAACTGGTCATCGTTCAGTTGCCTATATCTGTATATGGTTATGAACTAATATTAATGAGATGAACTATTTGCCCAGACTGTAATACCAAGGGTAAAAATTCCAAAATAATGAAGTAATACTTTAAAAAATGTGCCAAGTCTTTTATTGTCGCATAGTTTACTCAATCATGCTGCATAATTTGGTGCTCCCCTGAAGCATAATTCCTATGGCGCAGTTGGCAAATGAGCCCCAACACCGGCCTGCATATCAATACCCCCAACGATCATATATTTAAGGTCTAGGTTTTTGGTGTGACTCCACCTTTCAAAGGCCACTTGCCCCATTAAAGCACCATCTGTAGCTGATTACTGAAAAAACAATAGAGAGGATAACCTGTAAGGTAATTATACTGAGACCAGTGGTTTGTGGCCCATCCGCACAAAGAGCCCTTCTCACTACCATATGCTGAGACCTAAAACATGGCACGTGTTTCTGTCTTAAATGTATTGACAGTATTTGAATGGAAACTATTTTTTGGCGAGGTGAAGTGGATTTGAGCATTTGGTACAACGGAAAACATGTTTTGTGGAATGTAGAGCAGTTGAAATTAGAGTTCTACTGATAAAACTGTAAAAGCCTGAGAGTGTATTTGAGAGATGTAGGATGAATAAGCAGCAGATTGAAAGCCTCCATTATAATGCAGAATCTTAATTGGTAAAACACAGCTGAGACAATGTAACACTTTGCAGTAATTGCACAATATGCAAATGCAGTTTTCAGGAAAATGAATTCAAACAAAGGAGCCAACAGACTGTGAATAAGAAATATTGCTGCAGTTTTCAGTTTTAACATGTTATGGAATTCACATTTTGTAATGCAAAAAAAATACATACTGGAAGTTTCTTGCTCACTGCAAACCTGGCCAATAATATACACCATAAGTCACCTGTTGGGCATCTTAATTACAGAACAGTAAATGTGTATGTTTACTCTCTTGAGGCTAGGTGTGCTAATCACAGGTGCATGCACAAACATATATGGGTGTGTACATGCATGCATGCACAAATACAGTTGCATGCTCCGTTGTTATATGCAGGGGTGTTGGCAGGGACATAGTAATGCAAATGGCTCATTTATTATGCAGAAATGTACTACCTTGAGCTAAATGCTGTTATCCCAAAGTACTTGGGATTTTGTATTATCAACCCCTGTCTATCCTGAAATTCCTCACCCCTAAATGTTTCAGAAAAACTGAGCCTGTGCATCATGAATTTTGGTCCATTTGTTTCATAGCAAATGACTGCGTAGTTTATTTTGATATTTTGTGTATGTGTTCCTGGAGCACCTGTAAAGTGGGTGAAATTATACAATTAAGTACATTATAAACAATAAAATTAAGCTTTTTATGGGATCTTTAGCTAGTCATCTTTAGTATGACCTTCACCACTCTGCCATTTTCTTCTGCTACCAATGAAAGTACTTGTGCATACTCATGAATGGTACCTTTCTCAGTGCCCAAACAGCCTTACCTTTCTTTCTATGCTATTTGAATTTATACACATCAGGACTTCATGGTTACCTGTTCTTTGTAAATTTGTGACTCTGTGCCCAACTGCTGCCTGACCTGCTGGGGAGGGGGACACATCACCCAGAAGGCTCTGTTCCACGAGGAGGAGGGAGGCCAGCTTCATTACATATGGCCTTTTTTATACCTCGACGTGGGACATGCTGTGTGACTGTGCCCAACTGCTGCCTGACCTGCTAAGTATGACTACATTCCCCAGCAGGCACTGTTCCATGAAGAGGAGGAGGGGGCCAGCGCCATTTTAAAACTCGTTCTTTCTACAGTGGCAAGTGAGGCATGCAGGGTGCGGGAGGGCATGTGCCCGTGTGAAGACTGGGCCATGACCGGGCCCGTTACTGCCCGGAGGAGACTGAGCTGGGCCACCACCTCTTTTGCCTGTCAGTTAAGGTACTGTAAAGGATATTTTTGTGGCACTTCACTTTTTCTGCTTTGATCCACCTTCTCTTAGTGCGCGGGGAGGATTGTCTTTTTCTGACCCTCTGAATAGCATGGGACGCAAAGGGGCACGAACCCGAAGCCCATGCCGGACACCACCTTTGATGTATTTTTACAGAGAGTTGTGAGAGTTATTAGGGAAATCAAACTTGCTGAATGCCGCCTCTCTTTGTCATCTACATTAGGCTCTGATCCTAAGCCCTCTTGCATTCCCCCTGAGCCAGGCACACCAGTGGTCCACCACTTCTGACACTTCTACTAGCACGGTGAATCTGGACTCTGTTATGCTTGCTGTGCCTGATGATCATCCAGTGTTTCCAAATTTCTCATTTGTCCTATCAATGTGAGCAAGCCCAAAAAACCCAAGGGGAAAAAGAAAAGAGTGGAAAGGGAGGCTGCGTCTATGCACCCCTGCCCGGGCCCTTAGTTTGTCAACCTAGTCCTGCTTAGGGCTTCTAATTCTGTTGCTAGCCACCACTTGACCAGTCATGATGGGTATACCACCATTGATCTGGCTGAGACACCAGTCATGATGGGTATACCATCATTGATCTGGCTAAGACGCCATTCATGAAAGTTGTGACCTCTCTCATGATTGCATTGGAACATATTTTAGAGCGCTGGGCCAAGCTGGAACTTGCATTAAGTGAGCTGAGGGGATGCTCTTCTGGTATCATCACATGCTAAGCCATTGCTTATGAATGGGCCTCCCTGCTATGCTCTCCATCCACAGCCCCCAGCTCTTGCAGCTTCAGCTACCGCTTCTCCGGGGAGGACTGTGGGCCCTAATTAGGGTGGAGGGGGCACTGGAACTGGGTTGTGCCCACAGGTTTGTCATGTGGGGGCACGCTGCAATGTGATTCAGGAGGTTTGGGAAATACCACAGCTGAGTATGCTCTGCAACCCTCACCACCCATGGCTCTGCAGCTTCACCTTCTGCCCCAGGCATCCCAGTTTGCTGTCATTCTGAGGAATGTTCCTCCACTAGCCCCTAACTCCTGTTAAGACTATGATCAGCTGTTCAACAAGGTGGTCCACGGGGTCAACAGTAGATTGGGTGGGCTATCTTTGCTACATAAGCAGATCAGTTTTGTTTGTAGAGTCCCATGGGTTGGTCATGCCCAAGCCCAATAACTCAGGCTGTATTGTTATCAACTTTAAGGTCGGGGCAAGGTCAAGGCCGTCCTGATGAAATTAAGGTTTGCTGTTTCATCTTCCTCAGCCATTGAACCACTTGCACACAGATATTTTTACACACCCCAAGTCATTTTGTCTGATTTTCTACTGTCCAGGTTCTTCGTGCCTACTTTCAACGTATTTGCTCCCATCACGGGGCTGGACCAAATGGACTCGCAGAGGTTAGGAATTCTGCTGTTTATAGCACCTTGCAGGAGCAGTCTGGGCCTGTGACTATAGCTGTTTGGCACACTTCATTGGCGGATAATGGAGTTGTGTGCCCTGACTTGGATCCTATGACTGTCCCAGTTGCTGGTCTCGATTCTAGTTTGGCCCTGGTAATCATCTGCTCTCAGCCACTGGCGGTAGCCTCAGGGAATGTTGCTGGCCTGGCTAGCAAGTAGGGGACCCCTGATTGGCACAGGCTGTTTGATTGTTACACAGTGATTTGTCTTCAAGAAACGTGTCTTACTGACCCTGCCTTTGTGGATGGCTATGCAACTTACTTTACACCTGCCATCCCAAGCACTGCAGGCAGGGCTAACAGTGGTCTTATTACCTTTGTGTCTCCGACTTTCCCTGCCGAGGTGGCATCGACAAGTTGTGCTTCTGCTGCACACTGTCAGCTTATTTTACTGCATTGTGCTGATACCTCACTTACTGATTAATGTTCATAATATGTTTGATACATCCAAGGCTGACCTGGCCAGTAAGTTGTCATGTATATTGATAACCGTTAGCAATATTCAGGGAAGCGATGTGCTGGTACTCTTGGGGGATTTTAACCTGTGTCTTTGCAAGGACTCGACAGGTAATGTTCGCAGGATGATGGATGCCGAGGGGATACCCTCTCCCATTTCGATCATTGCCTTCTTGGGGGTGAGTTTAATTTGCTATTGGTTAAGTACTATCTAATTTTTTTCTCATGACTCCCTCACCTCAGTACCGGTGAACACTCCCACCTGTATTGGAAAGGCAGGCCCAGCCATATTGATTTTATTCTGTTTTCCCAGGCACTGAGGGATTGGGTGTCCCGCGACTGTCGGGTTGACTCTCCTCTTTGCGACCAAAGAATCCTATCTCTTTCCATTGCTGTCTCTCTTCACCATTAAGCCTACTGTGAGTAAAACTGGCCACCTTTCATTTTCCCAGAATAGAGGGGTGTCTTAGAGCTGATTTAAGATAGATGCTGACTCCTTTTTAAATAATCGGATGACCTCCTCTCTACCTGATTTCCTGAGGTGTCTTACTGTTGATCATAATTTGGGGGAGGGCAGGACCTTCTCAATAGTTTTGACAGGATATGTCATTTGACCCATGAGCTCCTTCTGGTCCCAACTAAAAAAGGGGTCAGGAAGTGTGCTGAGAGGTTTGATACCAATTGCACCAAGGCTCACACTCAGTTATTGGTGACACTGAAGCAATTGCCCGGGGATGGGGACCTGAGTGAGATTTTATGGGCGGTGGCCAGCTCCCCGGGGGATCTATTCAAGTCAATTATTACACTGTTGACCCCTATTTTGACTTATGTCATGAAGGCTGTCCTAACTGTAGGTCCCCCAAAGACATGGACACATGCTGTCATCGTACCTATTTTTACGAAGGGCTCAAGAGGTGACCCTCAGTGCTATCACCCCATTTCCTTAATTAATTCCACAGCAAAAATCATGGGACTCATTCTGCTGGAACATCTACAGACTTGGGCCAGTGAAAACAATGTCTTCTCTGACCTCCAGTTCGGCTTGAGACCTTGACTTGGAATGGTTGAACAGTCTCTTAACTTGTATCTCATAATCAGTAAGTACACTGTGGCCTAGAAGGGTAAGCAGTACCTGGCCTTCATGGACTTGAGCTCTGCTTTTGACTCTGTCAACAGGGCCAAGTTGTGAAAATTCTGTCTGACATGGGGGTTGACTAGTACGTCCTTAATTTCTTCAGGGAACTTCACCATGAAGTTTGTCAGCATGAAGGGGCGTTCAGCGGGGGGAAATAACTGCCTTTGATTTGACAAAGGTGTGTGCCAGTCCTGGGTCCTGGCCCCCTTCTTTTTTTCCTTAAATATTAATAGCTTGGAGGCAGATCTTAGTGCAGACTGTCCCTGTGTTGGGAACAGTAGCCTCCCTACTAGTTAATGCTGATGACTCTGTCCTCAATGCCAGGACTTCCATTGGCATACAGCGTCTTCTGGATAATCTCTGTAGGTTTATGTAGGGACTGGATTTGAAGGTAAATCAGGCCAAGACAAATGTCATGGTCTTTGGTGCCAGGAAAAGTGATAATGTTGCCTTGACAGTTAATGGTAAGACAGTCAGCTTTGTCCTTACATTTTCTTATCTCGGCATTCTCTTTGACAGAGGCCTCACAAGGGGTGCTCTAAAAACTTGCAGAGCTGCTGCCTTTTCTAAGGCTGTGGAGGCAGTTTTTAGGGTCAAGCCTGCATTGCATGCGCATGCGTATCGCTAGCGAGACGCTTTAGGAATTAGAAAAGGGCTCGGAGCCCCGTCCACGTCACGTCAGTGTCTTTCATTCGTCCGTGGGCTTGCCGGTTAAAACCTGCTTGCTTTCATTAGTGGAAGGCACACACACGTCATGCCTTTTCCAGTGGTTAGCCCTCCTCGAGCACAGTGACCAAGTACAGAAAACATGCAAGGCTCGCTGTTTCCCGTCAGGTTTGTGGACTACTTTTTCTCTATTTTCGCAGTGCGATCTCGCTTGGCAGAAGTCGAGCGCTTTGCATAATATCGACCCTGCTAAACAGTTAATTGCACTTTTGCCGGTTATGTACATAATTGCACTTTTGCCAATAGGTTTCATTACGAGTGAACTGTAGCAGCGCAATCACATTGTTTTTTTCTTTTAACGTGGCAAGAAAAATCAGGTTGGGAGTTTACTACTGGTAATAGCTGTAACTCGGAGAAATGCGAGAAGGAAAAGAAGCGTTGCGCCTCTGGCCCCATCTGTGTGTCTGATGGCTGCATTTACAATAGTTCAAAAACATGTTTTAGTAGCGCCTTACAAGGGTAGATATTCTAGCATATTTTAAATGTAATTCCACAACCGGAGCGCTGCATCACAACCACGTGTGCTTCTGTGCTATTCCCTTGTTTATTAGCGCCCAAAAGCCTGCCATTAATAGCGCCTTGTGGCAGTTGGTCAGTTTCTTTCATGGAATCTTGAAAGTGTAATTTAGTAAAGCGGGGTGTGCATCCTTTCAGTGGGCGCTGCATGTCAAATAACCAATCCTTTCTAAACCATGCATTGTTTGTTTCATAACGAAGAGGGCGTCTTGCCATCCAATATCACATAATTAAATCGATTTTAACGATCTTTGATAGAGGAATTTCCCCTAAAACATCCAGCTCTCAAAATTGGGAGTGGCTCGTTTTTACATTTTCTTGGTTCATTTTTGTTCATAAATTGTGTATCTTTATAAATTGTAGATATCTTAGTTTTGATGTTATCTGTGTGATCATTTGCTTTTGGTTCCTAAGATACTAATATAACCATGAACTCCCCTTGGCTTCCGGTGTGCAGTATTTTGGTTCTTTATTTGTGGTGTTTGCCTCGGTGCGGGGGTGGTCCTGTTGGGAGGGGGTGAGGGGGCTTGTACAGTCCTCTTCTCTCACCCGTGGGAGTGAGGCCCAGAGCTCAGTAACGCAAGCTCAGAGATCCGGGTAGCCTAACAGTGGGAAGAAAAGACATCTTTAAAGCGCAGGGATTCGGGGACCCCGTCAGGGGTGTTCGGGCGCTGAAGGGAACCCAAGGCTGCTGTGTAGGAATGTACAAAAGTGCAATTGTGTGAACACATTAAATCCAGGACTGTTGGCTTTGCAAGGTTTGTTTCTGATGCTACATTGAAAATAAATCTCAGCCTTTCGACTTCTGTCCTCACTTAACCCGGTTCCAGCAGGATACCCAGAGCGAAGGGCGGACAGGCAGCAGCCCGTGCACTGGTGATGAGATGCTGACGTGGTTCATCCTTCTTGCCAAGATGGACCTCCTACAGGGATCCTCTATTACAGGTGCTTGGATACCCAAGGATGTGTCCACCAAGTGCACAGCACTGAGACTCAAACAGCTCGAAGACCTTCCAATGTGAGCACTTCTCACCAGGGGTACCACACTGGGTGCAGGAACAATGGCTCTGTTTGAATGGGGAGAAGAGGGTCCTGTAGGCCCCTCTCCATAGCCTGCCCTGAATCACTGGATGCTCCTCCATTGCAAACAGTAAAGCAGATTCAATCAGAGGGAGCATTGTCAACAATAGGCTTTCCTTCCTGCTATAGACAAGCATTGGCAATGCTAACAGGTCTCACTTATACAAAATCTAAAAATCTGTTGGTTTGTCAATGTTTTTAAACATGTTGGATAGGTCTAAAAAGCATGCAGCTGCACAGCATGGCTTAAAGTACACCCCCCAAAAAAAAGTACGATTCCACCAGCGTTGACCTTGTCAGAACGCTTTTTAGGGTCAAGCGCAAAGCCCTCTGTTCCTGGGGGAATCTCTTTATGGGCTTGTAACCACGCCCATGTCACTCCCATCAGTTTGGTTGGTTTGTGGGCTTGCTTTTCAAAATTTGTTTGCTTTCATTAGTGAAAGGCATGCGAATGGCATGCCTTTTCTGGTGTTTAGCCCACCTTGAGTATACCGACCAACTACTGAAATCATACAAGGCTCAATGTTTTCCGTATGTTTTTTGCACTACCTTTTTTCTTTATTCCGTAGGCAGCGCGATCTCGCTGGGCAGTAGTCGAGTGCTTTGCATGACATCAACCCTGTTACATGGATGTTTGCACTTTTGCCAGTTACATGGATAATTGCACTTTTGCCAATATGTTTCACAGCAAGCTAACTTCTGTTTCCTTTCGTGTGTCTGCTTTGTGCTGATGGCGGCCATTGGCTCGCTTATGTGAAACGTTTACTTTTCATCTTACTTGGCAAGAAAAGTCTGGTTACTTATGTGAAAGTGTTTGTTTTACTTTTAATCTTCAATTTATGTGGCAAGAAAAGTCCGGTTACGAGTTTACAACGCTAATAGCTCTAACTCGAACAAATGCAAGACCCATTGCATTGCAAATGCTTGTTAGTTTTGGCAACAGTTTAAGCACTAAGCTGTGAAGGAACTTGCAGCTATATATAGAGCCAGGTGCTGTGCTGTCGCTTCCTATGGGGCCATGGTGTGGGGCATAAGTGATCAAGCAGGATTGGAAAGAATTGAGAATGGCTTTAAGCGGCTGCCTCCCCTGTCCAAAAGTAGCAGCTCCTTCATCTGCCACTTCGAGGTGGGTATAGATCAAGTATGGCTATAACATCTGCCTCAGCTTAGGCTGTCAAGACCTCTTTTGTTTAACCAGAAGTCTAAAACCCAGCTCCTTAAACTCCTTGGAAAAAGACTTCCTGGATCACTGTATGGATCCAAGAGTGAGACAGACAAGCCATCCGCCCAAACTTACATGGGTATTTCCACACATACTGCTGTTGCATTTATTTAGTCTGGGTGGGTAGCCAGCATCTTAGATTTCTGTTAGCCAGATTCAGATTAGGCACGGTGCACTTCTTGGCTGCTTTCCCCTTGGAGGGGTTTTATTTGTCATCCTTACTTGTCTGCCCCGCGATGCTCGCTCTGCGCAAAGCCCTTTGCACTTTATGTTCTTTTGCTGGTTTTACTCTGCCCTAAGGAAGCACTACCTTTTACACTTTTCAAAACTGGCTAACATGACGCCCTGCCGACCCGCTCTGGTCTATTTTCAAACTCTACCTACTGTGTAGAGCTGCTTTTTAATTGCTGCTTATATTCAATGCACCATTAAGCAAAGAGTAACTGTAGTTATGCAGTGCCCCTTTCTTTTAACTCTTTTGAACTTGTGAGCTTATCCTGCATGGTTTTATTGATTTTATAATGCTAGGTTGATGCATTTGCTAATGTTATTATGGTCTTCTGATTAACTATTGTATGTATTGTGTTTTTATGTTGACTTTTATGATCTATTTTGACCAAATAAAACTATTTTGAATGTGCTGGAGTAGTTATTATTTCTTCAACAGTAAATAACATGATGGAGCTGGGAATCAAACCCATGTTTTTTTTTTAAGTGAAAAAAACTTTTCAGAACTACAAGACTATGGGGGTCATTCCAACCCTGGCGGTCATCAACCGCCAGGGTGGAGGACCACGGAAGCACCGCCAACAGGCTGGCGGTGCTTCCCTGCCCATTCTGACCGCGGCGGTAAAGCCGCGGTCAGAAAAGGGGATCCGGCGGTTTCCCGACGGATTTCCCCTGTCTGGGCTGAATCTCCATGGCGGCGCTGCAAGCAGCGCCGCCATGGAGATTCCGACCCCCTTCCCGCCACCCTGTTTCTGGCGGTTTTTACCACCAGGAACAGGATGGCGGGAACGGGTGTCGTGGGGCTCCTGGGGGCCCCTGCACTGCCCATGCCACTGGCATGGGCAGTGCAGGGGCCCCCTAACAGGGCCCCAGCATGATTTTCACTGTCTGCTTAGCAGACAGTGAAAATCGCGACGGGTGCAACTGCACCCGTCGGTCCCCTGCAACACCTCCGGCTCCATTCGGAGCCGGCTTCTATGTTGCAGGGCCTTTCCCGCTGGGCCGGCGGGTGCTCCTTTGGCAGGCGCCCGCCGGCCCAGCGGGAAAGCCAGAATGGCCTCAGAGCGGCCAAATGGCGGTGACCGCATGGCGGGCGGCTACCGCCGCCCGCCACGGTCAGAATGACCGCCTATATCACCAGTGACAGTATTAACAGCACCCTGCTGTGCTATTTTGTATCAAAATCCAACCCGGACAACGTCGTTCATATATATTCTATTATACACGACTTTGTGAAAGATCGTATGATGCTCTATAACCTTTAGGTAATATTTAATAGGAGACATGGAAATCGATTTGTCAATTAAATGCCTCCAGCTATTATGATGTCCTCTCTGTACTAGGAGGGCGACCTCCAGGGCCTCTTTGGATTCATGCCAGGAAGATTGGTGTCCCTAGGAAAACCTTAACACTGCAGGGTGTCTCTAAAAGATCTATTGCATCAAGCACAACCACTGCTACATTAGGACAAACAGCACGCTCTGGGCCAGCGGTTCTTAAACTTGGAGTTCTGTGGACCCTCCAGCGAATCGCTACTGAAAGCCAGGGACCCCCTCTTAAACAATTTCTACGACTTAAACCCCAAACAATACAGAAACAAGTGTACATCAAACCAGTATGGAAATAGTAAAATATTTAATTTAGTTCACAAATATAAGAAATGCAAAAAATAGAAATTGTATTTTAATGGGAAGGTTGGAGCTTTTCAAAATGTGGTTTAATTTTAAACGATGAAGTGTCCCACCAAATAACTGCCTTTTTGCTCTAATGCAGGATTTCTTTTTTGTCGGTGCACACCAGTGCTTCAATTGCAGCCATCAATCTCTTGACTAGATTCTGGTTGCTGTATTTGCGCTGCTCCCACAAATCAAGCTAATGATACAAACTTACTTTTTAGCCTCTAATTTTAAATACCTTTACATTCTCAGAGCGTTTTAGTGTTCAATTTTGCTTTTTTATACTTTATAATATGCTAATTTTAATTAATTTTAAAAGCAGTCATGGACCTCACTGGGTAGGTGCTTCAAACTCCCAAGGGTTCCACAGACCACAGGTTAATAAACACTGCTCTAGAACTTTGCAGTCTTGGTTAAATAACACTGTTTCGGTAGAAAGATCTGACAATGGGGGAGCCTCCGAGGCAAATCAGCCTCCTGTCTCTGGCATGGCCAGTTAGATGTAAAGCTGACAAGGAGGTGCCTTAAGCCGGAGCCCAGGTCTGTCAGTTCGAAACATTTCATAACGTGACACGTTTCTTCCCATGTATAGTTCCTTACTGTAAGGTGAACACGTCTCGGTGTTATAGCGCTGCATGAGGTACCTTCAAAATGAATAAATGGAGTACTATTTGTTTGGTCATTTTAGTTTGTAGTAATTTTATGAGGGTAACAAATATCATGCTCTTTATATACAGGTGTCTAATCCCCAAAGTCCTTCAACGAGTGGCAGCTCATCTAGTGTGCAGTAATGTTAAACCTTTGCTTCTCCATCCTATTGTTGCCAAGAGGCAAGCAGCAAAGGAAACAAGCATCATAAATTACTTCATTGTAGCATATAGAACCTCAACCCTGGATTAACCATCTAAGCAACACTTTCAGTAACCCCGTCATTACAGTACCTTCACTCATTCAACCAGCATATTGGGCATTTATATCATCATATCAGGAAAAATCCCCATGACGACGGCCACATTAGTGACCACAAAAGTCTCCTTATCATGCCTTTAGTTAATTCAGCCACACTCTCCCTGCCTAGGGTATGATCACATTTCTTCGTGCAAGTTCGTTTTGGAAAACTGCTTTTCTCCTTGCACCAGGGGTTTGGTAACCGTGATTTTTGGTGCCACTGGTGTGGGATTATTACTTTGTTTTATAAAGCTTAGTTTGTTTATACCTGTATTGTCGTGCAACTCTTGCCAGGGGCTGCTTCCAGAATCCTCTGATATACTCATCTATGGTTCGCCCATGCAGTCTCCAATCCTGCTAGGACTTCATCAAAGTTCCAAAACAGACCCGCTAGGAAGGCTAGCATCTCCCTGATCCCTACTGCTATTGGCAGGGAATTCTTGCCTTTCTGTGCATTCTTTTAGGTAGAGGTGCAATGTGCAAGTTTTATAAATCTGTTTTTATTATACATGATTTGTAAAGAGCCTGGCTACCACAAAGGTTTCCCATCGCTGACTGAAATACGGATTGAGTAACTCCAGAATACCCATTAGAAGGGGCAGTTATTTAGAAACTCAATGATTGAAACAATCACGTCTTTAAAAGTTTCCTCAATGTTACAGGCAAGTCATTCCAGGGTTTTGGCCCCAAATAAGAAAATGCATGGCCTCCTTGGTGGGATTTTCTAATTCTAGGAATTGGAGCCAGCTTCAGATGGCTAGACCGCAGTGGGTGTTTCGGGGAATATCTAGACACAAAGGATCTCACATAAATAGGTCTGGTGTTATGTAGGCATTTGTGAATGTAGCACAATGTCTTAAATTGCACCCACCACTCAATAGGCAGGCAGCCAGTGGAGGACCTAAACAAACTGACAGTACCCAAAAACTTAGGTGGGTGGGGCAATAGATGTGTAGCAGTATTATGCACAGTCTGGAGGCTTTTAAATAATGATTTTGCCAACCCCAAATATAGGATTTTCCCATAGTCCAGCCTGGAGATAACCAAGGCTTGTACTACGTTTCTCTGAGCTGAGGTAGGAAGGCAGTAGAAAATCTTCTTGAGCCATTTCTGTATGCCAAAACAAGTGGCTGCTACTTTGTTAATCTACTGACTCATAGTAAGTTTGTGATCCGACCAGACTCCTAAATTCTTTACGACAGGGACAGGATTAGGGGGATTAACCATAAATGCAGGCCACAAGTGTGTGGTGCAGAAGGGTGGAGGGTTAACCACCAACAAAACCTCTGTCTTGTCTCCATTTAACTTTAGGTTTGCACCCATCCGTGCTGAAACTTGGGCAAGACGCGAAGGCAAAGCTGCAATGTTCTGGTTATCCTTAGATGACAGAGATACAACAATGTGTGTATCATCTGCATACGGAACAAGTGTGCTGACACAGTTTTACATAATGTCTAGCAAAGGTTTGACATATAAGTTAAAATGCAGAGGACTCAAAGTGGAGCCCTGAGGCGCACCTGAAGCTAGAGAGAATAATTTTGACCTGTATTGGTTCGTATGCACCTAAAAGGTGCAATCGTCCAAGAAAGATTTGATCTAGGCTAATGCAGTATCTTGTATTCCCATTCTTTCTAGTCTTCTTAGGAGCATATCATGGCAAACTGTATCAAATGCTGCACTGAGATCTAACAAAAGCAGTGCAGCAGCACTGCCTTTATCTAGTTGATGCCTCAAAACCTCCATGACCCTTAGGAGTGCAGATTTGGTACTATGATCTGCTCGAAATCCAGATTGAGATGGGTGGAGTAAGTCATCCTGTTCTATGTGTCTTGTGAGTTGGAAATTCACATGCTTTTCTAACACCTTGGGAAAGATGGGCAACAAAGATATAGGCCTATAATTAAACCATGTAGGTGGGTCTACATTATGTTCTCTCAGTAGCGGGTCACCAAAGCAGTTTTTCAGATTTTTGGAACCACGCCTTTTGCCAATGATCAATTTAATAGTTGGATAAACAGTTCCATACCTTGATGGGAAACCTTCCCCATTATATCTGGAGGGCAGGGATCCAGTCGGGAGCCTAATTTAATGGATAAAAGGATGGCCCTAAAAGATGGCACGTACAAGGGGTGAAACCCCACCAGTATAGTATCTACCTTAGGGATACTTGTTAGAAAGTTAACCTCAGCTGCGTTGAAAAAGACAGCCTTAATATCATTCACTTTTCTGATTACAAATATCGGCAAGTTCCTCACACTGCATTTGAGAAAGAGGAGTAACCAAGTTTGTAGGATCCGACAGGGCTCTCACTACCCAACAAAGAGTCTTAGGGTAGTTTTGGGTTGCAGTGATTTTTTTCATGAAGTATGTGGCTTTGGCCTCATGACAGATTTTACTGTAAGATTTTGAGGCATTCTTATAGATTGCCTTATCTTTGTTATTAAGAGTTTTACGCCATGCTCTCTCTAATTGTTTGCATATTTCTTTCTCTTTATGTAGAGATACATTGTACCATGGAGCCAGGGGTAGGTATCTAAGGTGCTTCTTAGTAGTAATAGATACTAAGGTGCCCAAAGAGGATCTGAGCCAACTATCAATCATGGGTGTATCTAATGCCACCAAGTCACATAGCAAAGGGGAATTTGCCTCAAGGATAGCATTCCACTGAAGTATATCCAATTTTGCCCAACTTCTGCTAGAAAAGACAGACTGCTTTTCCTAACAGTGTGGCATAGAGTCTATTAGAAATGAGCAGGGAACTGCAAGATGGTCAGACCTTGTCGAAGACAGAGGCATGTCTGTCTGTACAATTTACAGATTTGTGAATATCGGGTCCAGCAGATGTCCAGCTTTATGAGTGGAGGAGTAATTAATCAACTTAATGTCTAAGGCCGAGAAATCCTCAATTAAAGACCTCGCCATAGTATAAGTTTTATCCTCTTGATGTATATTAAAGTCTCGAAGAACAGTAAAGTTAGCATATTTAAGGATAACTGGGATGAGCTCTTCTACAATATTAGAGCACGAGGTACCCACCGTACCCAGAGGCCGGTAGATTAGAGCTCCCGACAGTTAATTTCTTTGATAGAGCAATGGAAAGCAGCAAATCCTCTTAGTCTGGAATAATAAGCTTCTCAATCTTACATGCAATCTTATCTTTAAAAATGATTGCAATTCCAGCACCTTTTCTTTCTGCATGATCAACATGACAAATGCAATAGCCAGCCGGGAGAGCTGCTACAATATCTTGGCCCAAAGTATCATTTAACCATGTTTCTCTAAGAAACATGGTCTCGGGTTCTGCTCGATTAAAAATGTCCTGTTTATGTTTAACCTAGGAGTGAAAGTTTAAATTAAAGAATCTACAGCAAACAGAATTAGATTATTTCTCCAGCCTCATGTGGTTATATAAAATGCTGTAATTATTTTAGCTATGACCTAATGGCCTATTAGTGAAAACTGGGAGCTTGGAACATGAGATGGAAACTGAAAGGGGGATTGTGAACAATTTATTTTCCCTGTGGGGATATCAAGCAAATGACTACAAGCTTCTAATAAAGAGGGACATAGGGAATACAATACCGGGTTTGAATAACCAAGCCTACCTCTCGGATGAGGGGCATCATCCCTCGCCCCTGGGCCCGTTTGGGCACAGAGGAGCTTGCCTTCAGGGCACGTCCGTGCCATGGCCACACTAAAGTAGGCAGGCCAGGAGCTAATGGCCTGTAAGCAAAGATGTTAGAGCCCTAACTGCTCGTGGCCAATGGCAACAAAAGATGGCTGCTAAAAACTTAAATTCCCCTTTAAATTCCCTTTTGAATTCTCTTTCCTACACACAATTCCCCACACAAAAGACTTTATCCACACAAATCTCCCAAAGACTTCCCCATTTTTTATAAAAATGTTGCAGTGCAAATGGCCCAGTTTGAGTCAAATGGCAGCTTTATTTGAGTAAGAAGAGAGAATCAGTAGCCGTGGTTGTTTTCAGCTCACGTCTAGATACTAATAACTCTGTCCATCTAAAACATTTTGGGAAGGCTACAAAAAATTCAAAAACTATGTTGCTAATTTTGACTTAAGGTGCTAGAAGCATACAGCTACCGGCTGCCCACCCCAAATAAAATTAAATTTTCAGTCTTGCCATAATGCACAAAATACCCCGAAAAACGGTCCTGATCCACTAAGGGCAGAGAATCAAAATATGTCCTGTAAGGAATGACAGATGTTCGCTCAAGGACCTTTTGTTGGTCTTGCCTCTTGTCAAATGCATGATTTGTGCTAAGCTCCTTCATGTAAACCTGATAGAAGATGTGGTATGGCTTCACGGAAAACAAAATGATTTGTGATTTCAGTTATTTTAAAGAAAAGATAGTTAAGAAAAGATGGATAACATCCTGTTTTAGGCTAGATTTTTCTTGACGTCCTTGGCCGGGGCAATTGTGTTGCTTGGTGCTTTATAAATCACTGGAACTAAAGTCAAGACATGCCAGGATAAATTGTGTGCACAACATAAGCAGCAGAAATACAGAGTTTTGAAACTTTACATGACATGTCTTTTATTTTCTGGTATTTTATTTTTTATTTGGTGGGATTTTTATCTCTGCCAAGGTCCTCAGAACAACAACATCCTCGATGGACCACTACCACAAAATAATTATTACTGATTTTGCAGGAGGTTTCTAGTTAAATGATCCATGTTGTATGTTAATCGACACTGCAGAACAGCTACAGACCCCCACTATGTCCAGTCTTTCCATGATGTACACTTTCATTTTATTAAAGCTTATACATTTTGTCATATTTTTACATAACAGTAAAGGTGTTGTTTTCTGCTCACAGGTTACGGTATTATGACGGATGGCTACACAACTTACATCAACGCTTCTACGTGTACTGTCAGCTTCCAACCAACCAACCCACCTATTATTTTTGACCTTCCAAACCCTCAAGGATCATGAAGCACTGATGCGGCCAGAAAAGGTGGGAGGGCTGGGTGAGGGGAGTCATTAAACTGCCAATTTTCTAATAATAAACTTACATACTTTTTATTGTACATGTTTATTTCCAAAATAAGTGTTACTTTGCTTCTTTCCTATTTTATATTCTGGAACCAGCATTTTAAAAGTTGTGCTTTGGAAAATACATCATCCATCAAATGAAAAAGTAAAGGAAGGATTTGAAGTTGTAAAAAAAATAAACTTTTTGTTAACAGAAATGAACTTGCCATTGTAAATTGTTAGTGGTCTGTAAAGGACAGCCAAGCTTTCTTTCATGAAGTGAACTAATATACATACATACATGAAAATGTACATATAATGCTGAAAATGCAGGTAGCATTACAAAAACTACCCACATTTGCACAACTGTTACATTGTTTTGTATTTTTTTTTTATGCGTAGTATATATTTCATTTTGAAATGTTTCCTTTCAGTGATAAAACAAACTTTATAAGGGTGAAATTTATTGCCTCATTTTAAGTGTCTTTTCTTTCACATTACGTGTAATGTTTGTGATTTTTTTTTTATAAATTATTTTAGCTTTACTGAGTACAATGCTGGGCAAATTTAAAGAGCAAATGTGTCATGCATTACAACGTGTAAATGCAACCTTTTTAAATATGAATTTATATAAATATATAATATATGTATTTTTTGTGCATCGTTGCAAGACACGGGGGATTGCTTATTGGAAGTGTAGATGCTGTACATCTCACCTAAATTATGAAGGATACAAGATATTTCCAATAGTTTGAAGCCGTGGAGAGCTTGAGCTATCTGTGTGCGGTTTCTGGCATGTAAAGAATGAAACGAAAACAATCAAGTCGAATTTAAGGCTCTGTTGTCCTTTGTATTTCAAACTTTATACATATGTATTTTTTTTATTTTTATTTTGCACTGTGTGTAAAAGCAATCTTCTAGCACAAAATGATTTTGCAGCTAGTTATTTCTGTCCCAGCACTGTAAATGCTATTATGCTTGGTTATGTTTTTCGTCATATTGTTAATGGATTTTAGAAAACCGTTTGTTTCCTTAAATTTATTGTGAGATATATCTAGCGGCCTTTATATGCAAATAAAATTGCAGACTTTTTAACTAACGTGTCATGTCTGGTTCTTGGCATTTGTGTGCAACGTTATTAGCCCCACGAGAGGTGGTTAGAATAATTGACACCTTTTCTAATTTTCCATGAATTTTTATTGCCGTTGTTCACCGTATGGCAGTTGGTCGATAAAGCACTCAGTGGACTTTCCTTCCATCAGTCGGCCATCTATCTTTTAGCAGCTTTCAGAAACTGGAGATTTCAGCTTCAGACACTATAATTCAATGTGAACTGAGTTTATGGCAGTTAAAGTTCATGATGTAGTGTTCTGACTGCTGTGAACAATAATTGATTATGCAGTAAACTCTGTCGCTTCTTTGACAATTCAAAGTGTTTATGCGTCTTTGATGAATTTTCCAAAGGAGATTACTGAAAAAATTCTGGATAGTGTGGTGGTAACTTGCAAGGTTTGTTAGTGAAGCACCCTTATATTTTAATGTTTTGATTAATTACTTGACATTGCTATTAAACTGTTGTATTCGGTATATATCCGGCACACACCACCAGTCTCTGAGTTCTTGGTCCTTAATGAGGACATCCAGTCAGTGATTTCACTGTAGGTGTCAAAGTCAACTAATAATATAATATGGTACACTGTTCCAAAACTAGTGGGAAGGAAAGAGAAGGAGTCCTAATAATCAGGAGCAAAAGTCCTCACACACCACATTTGGTGTCATGCTTCAACATCGGACAGCTCCTCGTCAGACCGGCGCTGCAATGTCTGACGGGCACCCCCCGAGGGGGGGGCTCTTTGCCGGAGATCTCTTGTAATCGATGATGCCGCGGAGCCAAATATGGGTCCGAAAGAGGACGGAAAAACACAAGAAAGAAGAGTAAAATTGGCTCAAGAACCTCACTAAATAATTTATTACTTGCTGTTGGGAAATGGTCAAGATTAAAAAAGTAACAAGGGAGTGAAACTAGAGATAATGCTCAGACACTCACACAAAAACAATCAAAACAGAATAAAGGAAGACGGAAATTATCCGATATTCCTCGGTATGCGGTCGACATGTTTCGCGTCTCTTATGGTCCAACAGGATCCCTTGACGCTTCTTCAGGACCTACTTAATCATTGGGCTTCTCCAATTGAAATCAAGGCAAAAAAATCTAAACTCCTGTAAACTAACGCTCACAGTCAAGACGTCATCAGTCACTTACTAGGGTTAAACCGGACTGGTCTTTCTTTTCCTATCAGTCACCCATCTTCACTAGAAAATGGGCTTCATGGGATCACGCAGGCCTGTTGCCCGGTTCACAGTAAATTTCTGTGTTCGCCGGTGTTCAGTACAGCACCTACCCTAGGGCTGCGGGAACTAGTGAAGATGGGTGACTGAAAAAGTGATACCTCAATAGTGTTTAGAGGATAACTATAAGCTTAGCCCAGCAGAGTTCTCATACATGGCTCCCCAAACCTTTCTACAGTTCTCCTAAATTAAGATAAAAACAATCCCAAGCCCACCACAGTTCCAGTGGTTTTTCAAGATGACAAAAGACTGTTTTTTACTATCGGTGAACGTTCAGTCCCCCTCTACAGGAGCTTCTATTAAAATGAGGTACACACATTGCCTTTTGCACTTGTGGAAAATCTCCCTAAATTAGTCATGTGTCTTCTGACTCCTCACTGAGTAAAATGAGCCAACATGGATGAGTCATGGCCCAAATCAAAGGCATGACTAAACTGTAACTCTGTTTTAGAATAAACGTTTCTAATGTTCCAAAATCAGTGCAGGTGTATGGGCATTTTATGTCTACCACTCTCCCATCCCTTAACACTCATAAGATAAGTGGATGTCCTTTTCAATAAACGCCACAGTCTTTCTGCCAGAGATCCTTCAGCACGTCAGCATGCCTCAAAGGCCCTTTGTTCTCTCAGAGGCCGCTGATCTATATAATCCACTTAATGCAGGTTGGTCTTTGACTGAAGAAACCAAGTCACAATCACCGTAGCACCCAAACAAATAAAAAGAATTATCTTTGCTAAATTGGTACCAAAAGTCTGTTAGGTAATAAAACAAATTTGTAACACTGAAAAGAATGTGGAAAGGTAGTTTCTTAGTATTTCCCATGTTGGGATTTACCTATATAGTTAAAATAGACTTGCTCACCTCAACTGTGCAGTAAATGACACTTGAGCATGTTATTTATTGGAGAGACAGTGAAAGTTCCATACTTTACCTATTTCACTTGTGTACACTACTTATCTAGGCTTTGTGGGCTTCAAGTCACATTTATTTTGTTAAACAGATTTAATTGGGTTTAGAAATAAAAGTACAAAGAAACATAACAGCATACAGAAGAAAATAAGTAAAATGAAGGCTCCTCATGTTCGGTCTTGGTCCCTGTCCCGCCTCCCTCACCCATACCCCACAGTTCAGTTTCCATTAGAAGACACAACAGCCATTCATCGTTAAAAATAACCCATAATACTCCCAACATTTTACAACAATGTATCCCAAATTTTCGAGAATTTCTTTAGACATCCTAGGGCTATGTAGGTACGTTGCTCTTGCTTATCACTTCAATCCATACCAGTGCACCACTGTTTTAACTTCGAATGGCCAGGTTGTTTCCAAGACTTCACAGTCTCTCTCATGGCCACCAGAGTCACTAGTCCCACAAAAGCTCTACCTCCTTGGAAACCCCAAAGTTCATTCATTATAACCAGCAGTTTTATCTTCGTAGTTAGTTGGAGTGGGGTGCCCAGGATGACCAAGAGGGTGTCATTAATCCAGGACTAATAATGGGTGATCCTCGGGCACTGCCACAATGTATGAAAGATATCCGCTGTTAGCGAGTGACAACCAGTACAGCAAGAGTCTAAAAGGATACATGGGGAGTCATTAAAGTCTGGTGGAAGTACTTTACGTGGATCAGACGCAGATGGCTTGAGATCGACTAGCTCTTGGGGAGCCATGTATGCTTCCTGTCACTCAGCCTCCTCCGTCTTCCCAATCCATTCCCATTTCTGACGAAGCCGCTCCAGTGTCACCGGGGAGTTATTCACAGGGGGATGGTACAATTGGAAATACCCCACCATCTCAGTATCCCCATCAGTAGCTTGGCCTCGAGGGGGAGGAATTGTGGGAGATTCTGAATGCATTCACCATAGCAGCCAAGAGTGTGCCACATCTGTTAATATTTGTGGAGTTGGGTGAGAACTGGCCCTGAAGGTTGGTAAAGGGGTACATGGTGGGCCTGTGCCACACTTCTGCCAGCGTAGTGATCCCTATTAGGTCCCATTTGTGGTAACCCTCCAAATATCAAAGGTGTCCTAGCCAGTGACCCCTCCAAAGGGGAGGTCTGTCAAGTCAGGCACCCGTTCCAGGCAGTGAAGCACAGGGCCCCTTGCCAAATTAAGAATATCACTGTAGTGATTTCCGGGATATTGATAGGCAGTGCTCGGCCATGTAAGTAACGCATCACCCCATCGAGACCCAGACCATTGAACTCCAGCCAGCATGCTGGGTCATTAATAATCAGAAGGTGGGATGCCCAATAATACAGGTGAATGTCAACCGTGGTAATTCCTCCATCATAAACTGAGCAACGGTATTTTTATGCATGAAACTGGGTGGACGGCTGCACCAGGAAAAGGATTATAGCAGTGCCGCCACCTCTTGAAACCAAGTGTTGGGGTTATGTATTGGGAAGTTTTGCAGGGTGTATAGGTATCGAGACAATAACATAATGTGTTTTTGGATGACTGTACCCAAGAGATTAAGGGGGAGATACTGACACGCCACCAGGCTGGTCTTGGTGCTCTTCAATTGGGGCCCCAAATTAAGAGCATGGGCAAATTCAGATAGATTTGTGATATGCATGCCTGAGTATTTAAAACTGAGGCAATGGACAGGGATGCACTCCCAATAGGCACTCAGCGTGCTATCCACTCGCAGAGTAATGAGTAGGGATTTCTCCCTACTTAGGCAAAGACCGGAGGCCTCAGGAAAATGGAGAAGTTCGAGAGCGCATTGGCCTGAGGCCTCTAGGTTTGCAGGATATGAGAGGACATTGTCCGCGTATAATGCTATTCTGCTCTCAGCGGCCCCTTCCCATATCCAGCACCTCATCTGTGCATCACATCTGATCAATCGTGTCAATGGCTAGGGCACAAAGGAGTGGGGAGAGGGGACAACCTCAATGGGTGCTGTGCCAAATTGAAAATGCATTGGATAGTATCAGGTGGGAGTAGATAAGAAATATCATTGCCCAGAAATGTGCTCCGAATCCCATTTGGCTTAGGACTGCTCCCAGTTAGTCCCAATCGAACATGTCAAATGCTTTTTCAAAATCGACATGACATGAAAACACCCTATTCAGCACCTAGTGTGCATCCCGACATGAAGCCACACTGGTACAGGTGTACCAGAGAACTTATGACCGTTTGGAACTTGGTCCCCAGGATTTTGGCATAGAAGAGAGATAGGATGGTAAGATTCACAGTCTGTTGAAAGTTGGTCAGGTTTAGTGATGACGACAATAGTCGCTAGGTAAAGCTCTTGAGGGAAGGACCCTCAAGTCATATTTAGTTGGTGTTTTAGAGGCTATACAGACATGATACAGCTGCAACCTTTTGCCTACAGCCTTTCAGGGCGACAGAGGTATGTCTACAAAGTCACAACTGTGAATCGTGAAAATTTGCCTTACCGCTTACAGGAGACATCTGACTTTTATAACACCAGCGAGCGTTCTGCACACTTTTTCTATGGCTTTAACTAGAGGTTAGATATGCTAGTTGAGGTTAAGTAATTACTAATCATATGCATTAGAAGGTGTTTAGTAGCAAGCAAATCAATAAAATAAATCAGATATTTTGGAAGACTGCGCACAAAGGGTAAATCCCTAAATTAACCATTTCATTTTAGTCTTTGAATGATTGAAAATCATTCAGAAATAATGTGTCTTCTATGTTTCACTTCAAAATAATATGTCTACATTTTCTTTAATTCACATTCAAAGCCTGGTTTAGAAGGAATGCAAAATGCATAACAGTTTGTCGATAGCACCCATTTCCATTGTCCCATCCCAGTTAGCCCCTTTCAAATCTTATCTGTTTCCTCCTCACAGATTTGAGTCACTCAGAGCATGAATAGGGAAGCCCTAACATTTAACAGGTAAAACTGTGGAGTTGCTAAACAGTTCTCGTAAAATGTGTTTAATTTAGTCTACAGATAATAAATTGACGTAATAGAGTATGGTTAATTTGGGTTTTGAACACAAGAGAAACTACTATTGTTCTTGGAAACATCGGACCAACCTCTGTTTGAAGGATAAGTGTAACTTAACACATATGTGCTGATCATGCCCCCAGTTACTAAGATGTTGCCTACCAGTGTTCAATCTTTGAAGGTTTATAAATTTATTTTGCATTGTTTACACTTTACTTATATCAGATATGATATATTAATAATTACAAACCTTCAGTGTCTACACTTGACTGATATCACATTTGAAATAGAGAAAGCAACATTTATTGATTTTTCAATAAATGTACCTGATGACAAACACTCTTATTGAAAAAGAGCTACGCCTCTTCTTCCAGAGTCATATAAATTGAATTGTGTGCCACATTTGAAAACAGAAGGCATAAGCTAAGTCACGAGAGCCAATAATAAAAATGCGTCTCTCCAGGCAGGTATGGGTACCGTTTAAGAGTAGGAGGCCCTCATCTATTTCTGTATGTATTTATTAAGTCTGAATGTATGTGAGTTAATTTAGGATCAATATGCACGTCTTTCGTCCAAATACATTTTTAATGAATAACAGAGAGTGACCCCAATCAGTAAAAACAAGCAGTGTGGCAGGGCTGTTTGTTTAGCTTATCATAAGATTTCTTCTAACATTTTGAACAGTTAACCAGGGACACTTAGACTTTTACCTTGGTGTGAGCACACCTATTGTTTTGCTCTCTTTTTTTGTTGCCCCTTAATTTTACTCATAATGAAAAAACGATACTCTTTATAGAGTAGAATTAAGATCAATTGGTGTATCAACCCCATCTTTTTGTGAACAAAACATGTTTTGGCAATTGCTCATACATAAGGTTAGATGCACTACTTAGTTCTGCTCACAGCTCCAAAATCCTTAACGGCCAGTAACCCTTCTGACCTACACATAATCTAATTCACCTAAAGAGGCGCAATATCTCAATCCTCAATAATCCATAAAGTCACAAATTGTATGTGTACACGCAGTGGCCTTTTCTACTTTTGTACAATGTAATTTGAATAAGGTTCTAAAAAGAAAGGTGATCATAACATCATCACAGTGTCTTCCAGAGTGGCAATACACTTCTGAAAGGGTCTCTGTCAGTTTTGATTACGGATGTGGTAGACTTGAATGAGTGTGTTGCTGTGAGTACTTCAATGGCTTATGAATCAGGGAGCCTTGTAATTAGCCAGAGGTAGGTTGGGCTTGTTGAGCACGTGGGTTAGAGAGAGCACAACAAAGGCATGACCTAAGCATAAGAGATTCCTTTAACCTCAATTAAGAGGTTTGCAATGTGGGACAAAAGACGAAAACAATTGCCAGCCCCATATATAATGTTAACATTATTATTTTATGAAACACTAATCAGGACTTCAGTCTGGTAAATCTAGTTCTTTAAAGCCAGAGCATGCCTCTGGCAACTGCAGCCTGTGTTTGACCTCTGTTTGATGGTTCAAAATCACATTTTAAAAGATGAAAACGTACACATTTAATATAATAACACAATAGAAACATTAATTATTACAGTAGAAATCTAGTACGCTATTGATTAAAGGAGTCTATTTTTTGAAGCCTACTGGACAGCACTGTTGCTAGCTATATTGTGGCTCATCAAGAAAATACAAGGGCTTGGAGCTCACCCATTGCCTACCATTGGTTGCCTTGTACTCTGATTTGCATGCTTCTTATCCATGTCCCAGTTTGTCAATCTTGTGTTTGTACCTGCCATGAGGTGTTGCCTCTTTACATCTCTTTAACTGGTTGCCTTTGCTGCTTCCACTTGCTATTCAAGAACGTCTGGTTTCTTTTAAGGTGCAGTCCATGAGGGTGTGTGTGTTTCTGAGCTGTATTCTTTGTGTATTTCTCTCCCCCTGCACTCTGTCACATGTCTGCTTCTCTCTCTCCCTCCATGTTGTGCTTGTGTTTTTTCCTGTTTCTTCCTCAAGCCTTGACCTGCATGTTGCTTTCCCCACCACGCCCTCCTTCTCTCTCGCCCATTGCTGCTTCACACATCTGTGCCCATCATGTTGCCTCCTCCAACCCTTGTGTTGCTTCCCCACACCACCCTCCCTGTTTTGCTTCCATGCTCCTGCCCACCCTCGTGTTTCTTCCATGTCCCCCTAACCCCTGCCTCCACTCATTTTGCTTCTGTGGCCAGTGTTGCTTCTGCCCCCGTTGCTTCCCCACCCCACCTGTTTTTTTTAACTAAAACATTTTCTGCGTTTCATGTTCTTTTTGATTACTGATCCAACTTGTAACAATATCTAAAAAGAAGAAACAAACACCTGCATCATATTGAAGGTGCTCACAAGCGTGCTGTGAGTGCCTACAAAATGACATTGGTGACTGGCATCAAAGGCTTTTCTTTTTTTTTTATCTATAGCCATGCTGCACAGCTTCGGGTATGCTGTGCAACATAGCAAGAAGTAATTAGCAATGCCAGTAGGCCTCAAAGACGAAATGTATTAGCTTTGCTTTGCTTAACTTAGCTTCAGTACTCTTTGTGCAATGGCATATTGTTGTATTATAGAGGTTTGTGCATTTAATATTAATATTGCATTAGTAAATGTGCAGAATAGTATTCTGAATGTGAATTCACATACATTTAAATGATGCTATTGCCTTTGAAACTATTTTGATAAGACCTTTTAAGTGCATTTTCTTGGCTTATGATAACTAGGCCTCACTTAGGTCTCAACACCAACCTGGTTCAAACTGGATCTTTGAACATGCTGTTGCTCATTCACTGTTTATTATTTCTGCCTCAAGTAGTCAAGCAAGTCATGATTGTTTACTTCCCACTGACACTATTCTTGAAGAAGACTCTCTAGTATGGGCTCAGTAAAGTAACTTTCCCTCATGGTTTTCTCCACCTGCTTGCAGTATAGCATTCATTCACAGTTGTTCACTTATGTTTTGTAACTAGTTTGTTCTGACATCCCCAGATGACATTAGGATAGAGGGGTTGAATTAATGTTCATATAGTGGGATAGTGCTTAGGTAGTGGGGCAGTATGATACTGGTTTGATGTAAATTTATTCATTTGCTCACACCATGATGAATTGGCACGTCACATTATTGCTTTATGAGAAGATTTCCCTCGAATTTGGGGGTGAGCCAGAAGACTTTGCCATGCTGCTAGGGATGTTGTCCAATCTCTTCCTGATTTTCCTGCTCATTTGGGACTTAAAATATTTTTGATTTTGCTTATTATTCTCTATTGCCCTATTACAGAGAGCCTTCTTGCCAAGGACTTTATGAATCTGGAATTTAAAATGTCAGTATTTTACCTTTTGAATGTTTGTAATGCATTCTTAAAATGTTTCCTATTCTTTGCTAGCACTCACTCATTTAGTCTATCTTTAATTAATTGACCATATTTCTGATATGCTGTTTTGTACCTAATTTTGAGACGCATTGCCTCACAAAGTTAATGTTTAACACTATCCCGAGTCCACTTTAATAAAGTGTTCCTTAGGGTGTGAGTTTAGGGGTACCCTGCACCCACATCACGATTAATATTTTGCTTCCACCCACCACCACATACAGCCTGGCCAATGTGTAAGCTCTCTTCAGTCATTGGTTCCCTTTTATATAAGGGAGGGCTTTCTGCCTAAGCTCAGGGCTGTCATCCATTCAGAAATAGTTTCATTTACTGCTGTTGGGTTAAAGGTGTCTGTTTTATTTTAGTAAAGCATTATTTTCCATCCTTACGTTTTTTATTCAAGGCTGCCTCATTATTGTTAAAAATGTTCTTTTCTCTCACTTTTCTTCTATTAACCTTCCCAGCTCATCCTCCTACTTACTTTCAGCAGCATACAAACTTTTTTTACATCCAAAATTAATCTGAGGTACCCTCAAAGTGCCATTTATCCTTTGAACCGATTGTTTTCTCAAAATGTAGATGTCAATATTTAAATATTTTGTTAACTTTCCATGTTTTAAAATGATATTCACTAAAATATATATGTAAGGAAATATGTGCTTACACTCTGAGGCAAGCAGTAGCAAGAACTGCAGGAAAACGAATATTTCAAAGGCCTCTTAATAGCTGAGTCTCCATCTTAAATCCGTGGGGTCACCCGGGGGTGCTGGCACACCTAAATCCATTACCACTGTCGCAATGTTTTTTCTTGGAGAGAAGGAATCACTAAAAGTCACCATCGGATGGAGTGGCAGGGTCCCTGTTGGACTGCGGCTTTTACCAGCTCTTAATGCTGTGTTTTACCGCTTTTTCTAGGCAGGTTCTGCAAATATCACTGGCGAGGCAAGGCCCAAAGATAGAGTCCCCGTGAAGGAAGGAAGTGTGAATCCCTGGTGTTGGGGGCTCCAGTGGTGCAGGGTCACCTCTACTCTCGCAGACGTTTGCAATCTTCCATTGCTTACTGACTCTGTTGCTCTTTCCTAAGGATACGTGGAAATCTTTGTAATATTTTCCTGCCATTAGTCCTACATTTGCGTGAATAATATCTACTGGTAATGCTTTAATGTGTAGATTAAAATAAAATGATGCAGGTGCATGCTTACAGAGAGAGGAATACAATCCCATTTAACATCTGCAGATGGATTTAGTCTCCTCACATGCTATGATGTAATACCGGGAGGAGGTATGCAGCCTGGCTGCGCCAGTGATTTAGAGCAGGTTTGCTTTTATACGGGACACGCAGAACAAGACTGTTCTCAAATGCAATAACAATCTGTCTCCCAGATTCCTTTCCAGCACAGAGGCGTTGAGAGATTGTTTTGAAAGAATGTTATAACCAGAGTAGATTTTTCTTGCGCAGTGATTTGTGTGTCTCCAGAGCAGTGACGGCATGCAGGCAGTTGTTGAATCAACAGTACCTAGTTTTGAAAATATGAATATTTATATGCATGGCATGCAACAAGAGTAGTGCATGCATTACATTATCAAGCATATCTCGTCATTGGTGCATAACTCTCTGATATGCGGCCTTATTCTAGATAACTTATTGAAGATCCCTGCTTGGTTTTAACTACAAAAGTGTGTATTATAACTCCTCGTAGGTTTGTATTGTTACTTCAATGCCTCGTCAGGAGTAATAAGCGCTATATAAATTCAATTTAACTTAAATGCACTGTATCACTTGTACAGCAGACAAACTGGCCTTAGTTACATGAACGTTTGGGTGTATACGTTTGTTTTCAAAGCAGATTCTGATTGATGCTTCTTTATGTAAGTGGAATTTCTTATGGGAGTATATGTTTATTTGCAGAACTGATTGATGCTTCTTCCTTTAAGTGAAATTTCTTTTGTTTGATATTCATTTTGCAAAGTGTGTTTAGGGCCTTCTGTGGTGTCTGGCCTAGTCTGGCTCTCTGTAAATGCTTCTTCCCAGAAGAGGGAAAAAGGGGTATTATAGCAGGCATTATTGCCAACCATAATGCCGCCATCTTGGCACCTTGATAGCTGGTGTAATGGCTCCGTGAGTCAAAGCACACTTGTACTCAATTTACCAACCGCAGGATATAATGCTGATATTTACATGTGTGACATTCAGATTACTGTAGATAGCACAACTATATTTGATGAGCTAATAATTGCAGCACTTAGAAGCATCGCCAGAGTAGCATGAAGCACAATGTATAACCGTAGCATCAGAAGTGCAATGTGGAGCACAAAATATGAAACAAGATATATTTATTCGAAATATTATCAGTGGTACGTCAGATAGATCACATCCAGCAGGAGACAACAGCATTTCTACAAGTAAGAATGTACAATGGATAGTACTCTGGTTTTGGAAGAAGAACGGATTAATTACAATTTACTCTAAATATGTGTCAAACGGTTGCAGATTGTAAACACTAGCAAAGTACTTAGGATAAAGAAAATCTGTTCATAACCCACGGGAGAAACACATGCCTTAGCCCAAGACGCTGTTATGGCCCTGGCGAACTTACCCTGGATCGCCCAGAAACTGAAATGCTCATGGAGGAGTGTGCTTGGAAAATACCAAGACTGACCCATCTAGTTAAGGGGATCTATTAGGCTTCTCTTCCCGACTAGCACCATCTAAAGAAACCAAGATTCCGAAGAACAAAACATCTCGGTTCTTTCCAGTTATGTAAAGTGTGTCTAACATGCACAGAAGACATCACATTTCTCCACTGTCCTCTAGGTTGAATATTGGCACAATAATATTCTACAAAACATGAAATTGAGAATGGATCTTCCATTCTAAATTTTATGTGGCCCCGAGATAAGGCCACAGAACCACTCTATCCAGAAACACAAACTATAAGTGAGGGAAAAAATCAACAACTAATCTACTTCCCTCAATGTTCTAATGAAGTTATAGCATTTGAAAAACACGTTATCTTCTGCTTCTTTGCCCTGGTTTTCAGCTAATGTTTAAAATTGAATATTTTTAAATCCAGTAGGGCCATAGGAAGATCCCAGGAGAGAAAAGAAGAACGAACATTTCCAGATATGAAACATGTAAGTAGCCTGGAATTACAGAAGCAGTGAGATCCCACCATTCTCCAAAAGTATGTATGGCAGCCCATTGCTCCATTAGGTTGTTAGGAGAGAAACCTTAAAAAAAAAAAAAGTCTGCGGAAATCTAGAATAAGAAAAGGATCACAGGACTGTGGCATATAGACTCCTTCCTTATACCAGACTTAGCAGGCTGTAGTTGATGAACGACAGGACTCTTGAATGTCTATGGCTACCCCGCTAGAACATCTTTGCTGTTGAAGCCCTCTCCTCTCAACCTCCTAGCCAAGAGGTGAAGCCAGAAGAGAGCCTGATTTCTTAAAACAATGAGACATGCATAGGAGGAGGGAACAAAGGCAGGTAAAAGGTAGGTCCAGCCATCTGAAGATTGACTGGAAACCAACTGCAATGTGACAAAAAAGGGTCAACTAAGACACTCGCATTGCCTCACCCTCAAATCTTGTCCAGGACCGTCAGAAAGGAATTCTGAGGAAATACTTAAAGGAGACTCCCAGGCCAAGTTAGGAACAGGGCATCTCCTCTTCTCTGAAGAAAAACCAGAGAAAAATAACTATTTCTTGGGGAGAACGCTCTGTGTAGATGATGTGCTATCAAATTCCCCTCTCCCATAAGGAAAGTCCTGAGAAGGCAGGTGTATTCACACCTAAGAAAAATCTCTTGAGCTATCCGAGCCTGAACAGAACTCCTCACTCCACCACCAGTATGGTTTATGGATGACTTGACTACCTTAATATCTATGCGGACCAATACTGCTTATCCCTAAAAGTGATGAACAACCACAAGGAGAACCTGCCATACTGCTGACATTTCCCTCCTGAGACGAATGGCTCAGCGACTCGAGATCTCCCATTAGGGTTTCCTAAGCATTAATAGCTAGCTTCAGTTGTCAGGCTAAGAGGAGCTGCTTGAGATAAAAGTCCAGTTTTTAAAGAAGTTTTCGAATCAGCCACCATTCTAGAGCTTGAACAACTGTAAGAGGAACTGGAACCAATTTTTCATGCTCAAATCCAGGGATTATTCACTAAAGGTTTGATGTGAACTCTTCTCCAAGGAACCACAGCTGGGGCCACCTGATGATTGAGCAGAAACATGAAATTGTTCTTAATTATATTCTTTAATCTTCTGGAAGAAACATTAACCACACATCTGTTTTGTAATGGGTGCCTATAAAAATTGTCTTCCTTAGTTAGGACCAGATTACATTTTTGCTGTGTTCAAGAGAAAGCCTAATTCCTCATGTCATTTGCAGATCTTCAAGGCATTGGACTTTGCTTTAGAAAAAGATGGAGCAGAAATTTACCAGTTGTGAAAGTAAAGAAATAATCAAACTCCAAACTGTAAAGAAGCCACCCCCAGTATGAATACTTTTGTGACTACTCTTGGTGCTGCTGACAAAGCAAAGCTCAAAACACAAAACTGGTAATCTCCCCCATTGCGATTCTCAAAAACCTCTAACTATCTGATCATATTAGAATGCAGAATTAAGCTGTTTTTAGATAAGTCACCTGAAAGTACCACATTGAGATTAGTGACTGGCACAACATCATCTTGAATAATGTGTCAATCCAATGTCTTGACCCCTTTTAGAATTTAGATTGAGTGAAACTCTTCAACTGGTTTTGGTGTTAATAACAGGACACAATCAATTTTAGGCTTCTATTCAACCCGAAAAACGGGAACTATAGCTTGTCAATCTAGAAGATATGGTGTGCTTATCCAGAGCCTTCCAGAACTTTAAAAAAATATATTTTTTATGCTTTTCCACGTTTACGGTGTTAACAAGAAGTACCCATATACAACATAAACTGCTGCAGCACCACCCAAAGTTTTCAAAACTTAGTTTGTTCCCAAGTCACACGCTGTATCGTCAGCCTTCAACAGTCACCACTCAAAAAGCCACTTACCTGGGTACTTATAAAATTACCTTTAGAGAGGTGTTCCACCACATGCCCCATATTTTTGTACACTTCTTTGCACAACCTCTTACTGCATAGACCCTTTCTTCTGCTGCAGCACAGAACTCCATGGCTCTAGTTCAGTCAGTAATTGCAGGGGCAGCCTGTTCTCTTCAGGTGTGGGCTTTTTCTCTTTTGATCACCATTAGTCCCACTGCAATGAACTTCATGCCCAACCCTCATTGTAAGTTGACATTATCCTCAAAAGTGCTATTTTCTGATCTGCCCTGAATCCGTCCTGGTCACCCAGGCCAAGTCAGCATGAATTTTAAGCCAGTAAGTACGAATTAACGGCACTCCACTAACATATGAAGGAAAGAAACCATGCCAGTGAGCAGTCTTTTGATGTAGCTGAAGACAAGAAAGAGATGTTACTCTGAAGAGCGCCGCAACTGGAGGTTGAAAAAAGTTCAGAGAATACCCATCCTTGATGATCTGCTATCCAGAACCAGAGTAATCTATGACAGGAGAAAATGTCAGTTTCAACCTTCTACAACCCTAAAACAGTCATGCTCTGAAGGTTGTTCATGTTGAGTAGGCTGAGCTTGGAACCAGAGTTGCCTGACAGTCTGGCCCCTGGACTTGGGCACTTCAAAAGGGTCAAGGATACCCTTGGGCAACTCATCAACAGAAATAGGACCAAAAATATGCATATCCTCGATTTCTCCTAGTAGGATGATCCTAAGAAGAGCTCAAGAGTATAAAGTGGATTTTTGGATACATTCATTTAAGTCAGGACCAAATAACTATAAAGCCATGAAATTAAAATGATTGATCACATGATGTCTAGCTGCCTCTGATGCTCCAGCGACAGTACCAGAAGACCATCAAAAGGGATATCTGGGAAAAATAATTAGCAGCTGCATTACCTAAGTTACTTGACTGCTGAGTAACCCTTGGTTTCCTATCTTCCTTTCTGAAATATAGGGTACATCTGTTTTTCTAAAGAGTGCTGTGAGCTTTGGCACAACATGGCAGAGAAAGAGTTGCTGCATGAGTTGGCAACCATACTTGAGCAAGGTGCCCTAAAGAGAGTAGTTAGGTAGACTTATGAGGCAATACAGCACATGTATCAGTTGTGGACACAACTTGAAAGTGCGATAAAAATATGGTGGAAATGCTACGCCATGTAGAATGTAAGGGCTGGCCAAGTAGGGCTGCGTATGGACAAAAGTCATCATTTCCAGCAGCATCCACTGACTGACCATAGTGAGGGGAAAACTTAGTGATCAATTTGGGAGGAACCTGTTTCCCTTTGTGTTTCCAGTGCAGAACAAGATGTAGATTTGCTTGGTTCAAATTTACTGGCTATGAGGGATGCTTCTTAATTAGGTAGGCCATATCACTTTTTAGCACAACACTCTTCCTTTGCCACATACCATAGTAGGTGTTCCTGTTGATCAGTGTAGTCAAGCGTTATTGCCTTCCCTTCTTCCCTGAGCAAGGTGACATGAATGGGCCTTGTGAGGGAGGTATGGTGTCCAAAGTCTGCAGTAGGTGCCATATTCTTGAACGTATCTCTGCTGGAAGTTACCATACAACTTACAAGTGTTCCCATGACCTATGAACTCCCATAAACAATCTAAAGTGCCTGTGTTCTTTGACATGCATTGATATCATCATTGCATTCCATGGCTAGTGCTACCTTACCCTGCTCAGTCATTATTACAGGGCTGTAGTGTTACAGCTGTTGCTTCCGGCCTGAGGAGTAGTTGTGTAGACCGTGGTAGTGGCTGTCTATGGTTGTCTGCTTTAGGAAGCTGTCTGTTGATGGCCAAGTTCTGGAGCATGAGGCAGAGTCAGTGACAGAAAGTCACCTGCCAATTAGTGGTTGCAAACGGCTAGTAATTAGGCTTTGATGTAGATATGTAAATCATTGTTTTAGTACCTTAATGGCCTGCTCGATGAGCATAATGTCCGCATGTTTATGAAGCTATATCGCCTCTGCTCCTTGGTTTCTGAGGTGTTATGGGGTGACATTCGCTGTGTGATTAGGGAGTGGCCAGTGCTATCTGTCAGTTTAGAAGGATGTCATGATTTCTAAGTGGTTCGGCTGCAATCTAGAGGCTCTTAGGAAGTTTGCTTTTGTGGACAACTAATCTTGTGAAACACAAAGTAAGACAATAGTATACGCTTCACTGCATATTCAAATGCTTCCTATGTTTAAGGCATGATGCAGCCATCCAGGATGGCAATAGAGTGTGGGCGAGTTCTGTAATTCTATCATAGACCAACTAGATGTTCAGGCTAGTATATCCTTTGCAATGTAAATAAATTAAGTTAGCCTCTTGATTTCCTTAATTATGTTGTGGTGTGCAATCAGTGTCCACTATAGTGACACAGAAGTTAGCCTGTACTTGTTGTATCTATTATGTGCAGAGACACTTCACATTCAAGCGAAATTGAAGTTGAGCAGACCCATCACTCAGCCTACAAGTTTGCAGAAGAAAGGTTGTGCCAAGCTGGTAGACCTGGCCTTTTCTGCAGGGTCACCTCAGCTTTTGCGTTCCTTTGCTGAACTTGTTTTTGTTGGCATTAGGACCCTGAACACTTTACTCGTGCTATCCACTGATAACACCAGTTTGGAAGAAGTTAGAGAAATACCTCTTTGACTTATTTGAATTGCAGTTTAAAATTCTCTTGGGTGGTAAAGTCGGATTTTGAATAACTATTCTATAAATGCCACTTTCAGAAAGTTAAATTATACAAAAATGTGATTGATGGACTGCTTGAATATGTCACAGCTGCTGGTAATTACTCAGTCCACTTCCTAGTTCATCATTATTTTGCACACCATGTCACCTCAGTTTGGACCTAGCCATATGCAAATCAGTCTTGACTCTGCTCCAACAGGATTTGTCCAGCCAGAACTGCAAGGCCAGGTCCTCCCTCAACTGAAGCACAACCAACCCAGGACTGGGTTTACCCTGGTTATGGCTCATCAGCCAGGTATAGCTTGGTTCCAATGACAGAATATACAATATCCATGATGAAAGAAGTATTGCATTTTCTGCCTAAACCGCATGACTGTTAATGGCTCTCTGGTGTAGTGTTGTAGTTCTTCCAGGCCAGCGACAAAAAGGCCTTGCGTGTAGGGTGTTCTACTCCTGAGGAAGGCCTGGAGGTTGTACTTAGGCCTTCCTGAGCTACAAAGTTTAGTTTGAGAGCTGTACCCACCCATGTCCAGTCTTCTAAACCTGCCTGCCCTGTCACTGACAAATGCAGCTCACACCTGGGCCTGACTGCTCTTTTGTCTCCCTAGGTACATAGGAGACAAACCCAGGGAAGAGGAAAGAACTGACCAAAACAAGTGTAGGGTTGCATAAAGGGAGTGATCTCTGAACAATGGCTGATACTGGGTATAAAAGTGGAACCCTGAGGGGGCGTAGCCTGGGTTGCCAAGATGGAGAACGTGGATTAAAATGCTTAAGGACCTGCTGAACTATCCTCCTCCATCTTGCCAATGAACAACATTTGTAAAGCGATTACCACCAACGTGGATGTCTTGGAGTGGCCCCTAACCTTCCATGGGGCTCATCTGTACCAGATCATGGCCTGGGCAGGCGCACAAAACTGATCCTTAGATGTATGGCTAAGTGAGCTGTGGCAAATATCCAGGCTGCTGACATCACGTCCTTCTGCCTGGGCCCTGATATCACTGCCAGCCCTGGGTGGGCCTTAGAGCTGAGAATGGTGTTTGGAGATGCCACAGAATGGAGTGGTTCAATGGTGCCTTTAGGAGTGGCTCTTGCCCTGAAGTGCGGCCTGTCATCCTGAGGCCAGACTGAGTGGCTGGGACACTGCAAGACGAGATGGAATGGGGGCGGTTCCTGGCATGGCTCCTGGCCCAAGACTCGGCCTGCCGGAGAAGACAGCTTTATCTGGAGACACTGGGCCCTGGGTCAGCTTGCAATTCAGATGTAGGGGGACCCTGGATGGTGACACCTAAGAAGACAAGCCATTTCGATGGAGTGAGGCCCCCTGAGCCTGGGACTTACCCAGGTTAGGTTTCCTGAGACCCAGGGCCCTTCTTTCGTAGTGGGAGTGCTGCTCCTGCCATGCTTTATGGCTGATGTGACTACTGGCCTTGAGAATGTTCCCATGAAGCCTCTTCTCTCTCCCTTTCTCACACTGTTAGCCACTTCACGAGCTGCCTGGCCTTTGGTGCTCCCTTGCTGGGGTTGCCTGCTAGTTCTTGGGAGGCTGAGGGACCTGCCTAGGTGGCTGTGGGCTCATTACCTGCTCTGGTGCTGGGTGTATCCAGACTCACTGAGGCAGGTACCCCAACTTCGCTAGGTAATAGGTGAGTCCGTCTCATAAAGTGCCCTCTTTGTACTAATTCTCTCTTTAATCACACAATATAACTTTGGCCCTGGGCCCTGTCTGGCTGCTCGTGCTCTCTCCCTTCAACCAAGATGTTCAGGATGAAGGTTAGCTGGCAAGTTTAATCTGGGATCTAGGCTAGTCCTGAGGTGCCGAGGTGGTGGCATCACCCGGTTCCAATGTCTGTTGATGCCGTTGTAGGAGGCTGGCCTGATTTGTAGTGGGTACCAAAGGTGCTTAAACCTTATACTAGGTCCAGTTATCCCTCAGTAGTGAAATGTAGTCAGTGTCCAGCATCCAGGCTGTCTAGGAGTAGCTGTAGCTGAGGAGCCAAGGCTGATATAGGAGACCTGCACACTGTACTCACCCACATGAAATACAATACTCAGTGTTACAAAAACGAAGGTAATTTATTTTTCGTGACACAATGCCAAAAATGCTTTAGAGACTATACTCCCTTGGGAGGTAAGTAATATACACAGTATATACACTAGAATGCAGAAATAGCTGAAAAAAATCATAAAACAGTGCAAATAGTGATAATCCCACCTAGGCACGTGTAGTGTATAGTGGGGTGCTTGGAGTGTAAGAAAACACCAAAGGTAAGTAATAGAACCCACCCCAGAGCCCAGGAAAACAGGTGTAAATCACATTAAATTTCCTGAAACACACAAGAAGTTGTGATAGAAGATTATGCAAGAACCAGAAGGCACTGCAAGACACCGTTGATGGATTCCTGGACCCGAAGACCTGTGGAAGAAGGGGACCAAGTCCAAGAAGCACTGAAGAGTCCAGGGAGAACAGGAGCCCCTACTAACCCAGATGGAGGTGCAAAAGAAGAACTACCGGTGAGAAGACAAAGTCAGTAATGCATCCAAGAAGACAGATGCAGATTCCTGGTTGGTGCAGAAGATGTCCCATGCCAGATGGATGATTGCAGTCTGGTTTGCGTCGCTGGATTCAGCCAACAAGGCTTGGCACAGACAAAACTCGCGGTTGGCGGAAAATAGCGCTGCCCAGGACCAAGAGGGACCTGGTGGCCTCTACCCAGGAGGGGGAGGCAGAGGGAGTTATCAGCATCTCAGAGAGCCCTCAGAAGACCAGGCAGTGTGCACAGGAGTCCACAGCACGGGGACTATGAAGGTAACAGCCCACGCAGCATGACACAAAGAGATCCCACGCTGCCAGAGAACCACTCAGGAATCTGGGCATCACAGTATGGAGTGCTGGGGGCCTAAGCTGTGCTGTGCAACAAAGAACGTCTTGGAAGGTCACACACAAGCCTTGGCAACTGCAAGTCAAGTGGTGCACAGGGGTACTGTCTTGCTTGGGGAGGCAAGCTCTTACCTCCACCAAAGTTGGACAGCTGGACCTTGGGACTGTCAGGGTTACTTTAGTCCACCATCCGTGTTCCTGGATCCATGTTCGTCATCTGGAGAGGGGACCCACGCCACCGGTCATTGCTGCAGAGAGGTGCCTGCTGAAGCAGGGAAGTGACTCCGTCACTCCACAGGAGATTCCTTCTGTCCTTCTGGTGCAGGCTGAAGACAGGCAGTCCTCGGAGGATGCACGACCTGGAAACTGTTGCAGTTGCTGGCAGGAGCTGAAGTTACAATGTTGCAGAAGTTGTCTTGGCTTTTTTGTTGCAGTTTGTAGAGTTCCTGGAGGGTTCAGCTTTCCTTCTGTTGGTAGAAGATGAAGTAAAGGATGCAGAGGAGTCCTGCTGGAGTCTTGCAATCTGAATCTGAGGAAGCACCCACGAGTGAGACCCTAAATAGCCCTGAAAGGGGGATAGGCTAGCTACACAGGTACGCATCAGGGGAGGGCTCTGACGTCACCTGCTGGTACTGGTCACTCAGATGCTCCCAGAGTGCTCTGGGCACCACCCCTCCTAGAAGACTTAACAGACTTGGAACAAGATATTAGAGACCTGAAATTGCCAGAAGCAGCAGAGAAAAACTACAACATTCTGAAAAAGGTATTAAATGTACATCAACTTGCCATTAAAGATAGAAAATTGAGAAAACTAAGGAGAGACAACAATGATTACCACAGTGGTCATATCTTTACGTTTTCTTGTAAATTCGATGACATTGGAATCAGTACACAGTCCAAGACTAGTAAAACCAACATATCCACCTCCAACAGTGTGACAGATGACTCTTGCATTTCTAGTGGTGGAACTGATCCACATGAGGAAGGTATCATCAACACAGGGAATACATGTGGAGAGAGCAATTCCTCTTCATCTTTTCTATTAGAACTTGAGAGCTACAGAAAAGGCGTATGACAGAAGTACAATCCAAACACAAAACGGGGTGGGGGGGAATACAAAGGATGCAGACAAAAGAGAGGGTATGACCACAAGATCGGCATCACGCAACCAAAGGACGTAAGCATAGGTTCACAAATTATATTTCCCAACACAACAGGATGGAATACGAACAATACTGATAATGTGATAATTAACCCCTCTAACGCAAAAATGTCTGATGATGAAATAAATGTTCTGAGCAAAGGTCTAGTTTTTTTTTCTTACTTCCGGACCAGACCATACAAGTATACACATAGATGTTTTTCAATTTGTTAGACTCTTGAAGTTGCATAAATACTTCATGGACAAACCAAACAACTTAAAGAGGCTTGAATGTCAGATTCCGAAGTGTAATACAACTTTTAAGGACATACATGAGATACAAATGATCCTTTCTTTGGAAAATACAGACACTCCCAACATTCTCAACATTATGGGACATCTTGATATCTAATCCAATTGTACATCGACAGTGGTTTCAAACCTAAATCTCGGTTTACCTCTTCTCTCTCCCCTGACAACCATATAGAGGCCTTTTACGAGGGAGTACTTATGGACTTATACCGCCTTGAGAACAAACAGAGAGGACAAAGAAATAGATACACCGATAACTGCAGTGCAGGCGAAGGACTAGCTTTGAAAAACTGACTCAGAAAAAGGACATTGTGATTAGAGAAGTAGATAAGGGGGGCAACATTGTTTTGATTAACAAAAAAGACTACATGACCTAAATTGAATGACAGTTTGGAGATAAGGAAGCGTATGTGCACCTGAAGGGTAATCCATTAGCAGATATTATACACATATTGGAAAGGAACCTCACATACTGGAGGGATTGTTGTCTCATTTCGGATCTCGACTACAAATACATGCTTAATACTGTTACATTACTCCTTAGTATAAATGTGTACTGCCTAACACAATGATGAATTCCATAGCTAGGTATTTTCATAATCAGTCATATGCAGGTAGAGATACCATGACCTGTACATTTAACATAACATATACAGGCCAAACTCTAATTTCAGTGGTTTTGCAGAAGATTTGTGTCACCATTGTTTAATATATATAACAGGGTCCACTTATGGGATTTCAAGCAGGTTTTGTTGAAAGGCCTTAAATACATTCTTGTAATTGTCTGTTTGTTCTATAAATGGGTTGAGGCCTATCCCACCCAGATATCGGACAGCTTGACAGTTGGCAAACTCTTGTTAAGGGAATTGGAACTGAGATTTGGCCTGCTGACCTCCACTGAGACAGATCACGGTTCTCATTCCAAAAAGAAAGATTTTGCAATTGACTTGGACAGCTCTTCAAACTGACCAAAGGTTCCATTTTAGTTATCATTCTCAACCTTCTCAAATAGTTGAGAAGATGAATGGAGCCATTACAAACAAGTAGGCAAACGTATGTGCATCTACCACACTGAAGTGGACTAACAGCCTTCTTGTTGTCCGAATGAGTATTGGAAGTACCCCAGACAAAAAACACTGGTCTCTCTCCACATGTAGTGTTAACGGGCAGAGCAATGGGGTTGACTTACACTCCTTCAGCTACAAGTGCTTCAATAACTGATTACATCATTCTAGATGACTGCAAAGGTCTGGCTGATAAGGTGAAATCTGCTTCTCATCAGGCAAATTTGGCAACATCACTGATCAAAGCAATCCACTGCCACCCTCTGAATCCTGGTGACTGTATGGTCATCAAGCTGCACGTCTGCAAGAATTGCCTGATAGAATGCTGGTGTGGCCAATTTTGAAGTATACTTATGACTAATACTGCTGTGAAATGTGCTGAAGTTCTACAGTGGATCCACACTGCTTACATAAGAAGAGCGATTGTGATGGATGAAGAAATGGTGACAACCACTTATTCACCGAGTGAAACTCAAGTTTGCAGCTTGGATCCAAAGAAGGGTGGGAAGACTGAAAGTGAAACTGACAAAACTGATGAAGGTAATGAAGTTATAGAAATTCCTGCTGATGAGACTGAGGATCCCGATGAAGGTACCAGTAGTAGTGACCAGTTTCAAGTCAAGAATCAGAGTGAAAAGATGTTACAAAGTCAAAGTCATGACTGACAGCAAGAAGAACTAGTCTTGGACAACTGCTGTAATGCCTTGAACACAGTCAAAGACAAAGAAAAGTGAATCTGAGCTGGAGGAATGCCATGGATCATGCTGACACCCAGCTAAAACTGATGGAGGAATGAACTCAAAAGAAGCTGAAAGTGATGCTGTCTATGTTATAATTACTGATTCGTTTTTGTAAGTGATTTTGTGTTTTAGTGATTATAGAATAATCAGAGGGGAAAGTTGCACCCGTCGCACGGCCGCAACTGCACCCATCGCACGGCCGCAACACCGCCGGCTCCATTTGGAGCCGGCTCCCATGTTGCAGCCCACATCCCCGCTGGGCCGGCGGGCGGAAACCAGGTTTTCACCTGCCGGCCCAGCGGGGATCTCCAAATGGCCGCGCGGGGCGCGGCTGCATTGGCGGCCGCATGGCGGTCAGATCTTGGTGGGCGGCTGATGCCGCCCGCCAAGGTCGTAATGACCCCCTATGGGCTTAGAGGCATTTTTTTGGGACGGGAACACCTACCTTACATCTCATTGACGCAAGGTGGTTGAAAAAAAATGACCTTAACAGCTCTATTTTGACGCTAGATGGGTCTAGGCTCATAATATAAATATGGAGTTAAGTTTTCACCAAATTTGTGTAAAAAAAATGACGCAAATTCAGTTCAGAGTATAAATATGCCTCTTAGTTTGTTTAGCATCTCCGGATGACATTAGCATAGATGGGGCACAATAATGATTCATGTAGTGGGATAGTGTTTAGGTTTTAATGCAAAATGATATTTAATTTTACAGTGCGCTTATTTTCTGGTGAAATTATACAATTGCTCACACCATAGAAATTCTGCAGTTCTGTTAATTTAATTTGTGAAAATAATGTATAAAAATACTTGATTTTGGGGATGAGCAGGAGACTTACTTTTCTACAATGGATGCTGTTCTTTTCATTTTTGCTGCCCATTTGGGACTTAGGGTCTAATTTACAGTCTGGCGGAAGGGTTACTCTGTCAAGACGGTGACAGATTTCCCATCCGCTGAAATATAAATCCTATGGAATTTATATTTCTGCGGATGGGATATCCACCACCTTTGTGATGGAGTAACCCATTCGCCAATAACTAAATCAGGCCCTTAGACTCATTTTTACTTTTGTATTTCTCTGTATTGCCCTATTCATTGAGAGCCTTTATGGAATTGACTTAGTATTGCTTTATTTTTTAATTTTGTAATAAAACCTTTTAACAAGTCTGCTGATTTAAAGCTCAGTTATTTAGTGGATGCATTTATTTAATTGATTGTATTTCTGATATACTTGCTCGTGGAGACATATTCCCTGATTAAATTGAGGTTTCACACTGTCAGAGAATTTTGGGCATTCTGACTGAGGTGAATTTTGGGCTATCTAAAATTGCAGTGTTCTTCGTGCCCACAACAATCCAGTAGCGCCTCATCTATCCAAAATTATTTGCGAATTGTGAGTTTACTTTCCAAAGGCCACATCCTCGAACATATCTTCTCCACCTCATCAACCACCCATTCCTCTCGACTGGACCAATCACTTTTCCGTTCCTAATTTCCTGCTCAGCATCCTATCAATAAACCAAGGTCAATTCAAATGAGAAGAATAAAATTCAGATTATCACAGACAACCTAATGCTTGAACCCATCACTCAGACTATCATCTCCATGTACTATGCCAACACCCTTCTGAGCAACATCAACATTGTTTGGAACACTATGTGACCATCTTTGGCCCAAATGCACCATGCAAATCCAAGTTAAAGCCATTAGCTCTCTGGTACTCTAAATACCTTGTTGACAGTAAATGATCCTTCTGCAGAGAGGGAAGAAAAAGGAAGGAAAAAAAACTCCAGAGCTTTTTTTTGATTCTTAAGTCCTTCTGTGCATCACGCAGACAGCTCATCTCATCAGCCAAGGTAAAGTACTATACAAGTTCAAAACGATCCAGCACTGCATCAAACCCCAACATATTTCTCACTCCACACAAATGTGCAGTGTCATTAATCTCTTTTCCAGTGAAAAACATAAGACGATCCAGCAACACTTAAACAACATCAAGCCTGCTTCATCTCTTACACCTATACCTTTCTGTAGAATCCTGTAATGGTCAACCTTCAAAGCCCCATCTCTCCCACATTTCATTGATATACTTAACTCCCTCTGTTGGACTTTTTGCTTATGCAGGGTCATCCCCAATCTTTTTGCCTCCTGCCTCCTATTTTTTTCTGACCTGTTGCTGTTGGCTTTTGAACTCTGAGCACTTTACCACTGCTAACCAGTGCTAAAGTGCATATGCTCTCTGTGTAAAATGTATGTGATTGGTTTATCCATGATTGGCAAATCTAATTTACTAGTAAGTCCCTAGTAAAGTGCACTAGAGGTGCCAGGGCCTGTAAATCAAATGCTACTAGTGGGCCTGCAGCACTGGTTGTGCCACTCACATGAGTAGCTCTGTAATTATGTCTCCGACCTGCCACTGCAGTGTCTGTGTGTGCAGTTTTATCTGTAAATTTGACTTGGCAAGTGTACCTACTTGCCAGGCCCAAACCTTCCCTTTTCTTACATGTAAGGCACCCCTAAGGTAGGCCCTAGGTAGCCCCAAGGGCAGGGTGCAGTGTATGGTTAAGGTGGGACACATAGTAATGTGTTTTATATGTCCTGACAGTGAAATATTGTTACATTTGTTTTTCACTGTTGCATGGCCTTTCCCTCTCATAGGTTAACATGGGGCTACCTTTAAATCTGATTAAAGTGTAGATTCCCTTTGGGAGCGGATGGACATGTGCAGTTTGCGGTCTCTGAACTCACAATTTAAAAATACATCTTTTAGTAAAGTTGATTTTAAGATTGTGCGTTTGAAAATGCCACTTTTAGAAAGTAAGCATTTTCTTGCTTATACCATTTAGGTAAGACTGCCTGTTTGTGGATTCCCTGTCTGGGTCAGTTTGACAGTTGGGCTGGTTGCACTTCAGACTAGACAGTGACACAAAAGGAGCTGGGGTGTAGTTTGCATTTCCTGATGAGCCACCTGTGCTAGGACGGAGGGGAGGAGTGGTCACTTACACCTGAAAGTGCTGTGCCTGTCCTCACACAATGCAGTCTCCGACCCCCTGGTGAGTGTCTGGGGCCTGGCCTGGACAAGGCAGGATTTCACATTCAAAAGAGACTTTACTTTGAAGTAGGCCTACTTCAAAGGAGAAATTGGGTATAAGAAGGGCACCCAAAACCACAGACTTTAGATCACTTCTGGACATCAAGAGGAACCTCTGCCTGGAGAAGAGCTGAGGAGAAGTGCTGCCCTGCCTGTGACTGTGCTTTGAGGAGGTATCCTGCAGTTGCTGCTTCTGCCAGAGTAAGAGGGCAAAGACTGGACTTTGTGTGCCTTCCATCCTGTGAAGAAATCTCCAAGGGCTTGATTTAGAGCTTGCCTCCTGTTGTTTGAAGTCTCAGGGACAGCAAAGACTTCTTTCTGCCAGCATCTGGAGTCTCTGGTGAGACTCCTGCTCTGTCAAGTGGTGCCTTGTCCAGTCCCTGGGCCCTTAAAAGGAAAGCTGGTGGAAATCCAAGGAAATCGACTTCGGACCGACGCCGCTGCTGAATCCGGTGACACCGCCTGCACCGACTCCGTGATCTTCACTGGAACGCGACGACCTTCGCAGGCCCGATGCCGCTGCAGCCCCGCTGAAGTCTGCGACGCCACGTCGTGACCGACGCTGCTCGAAGTGCGCGGATTCAACGTTTCGCACAGACGCCGCGATCCCAGACTTCGCGCATCAACTTCTTTTCACTCTTCACCAAAGGTACTATACCTGGGGGTCTATGTGACTCCGTGTCTGGTGCTGCTGGTGTCAGATTGTTGGGAACGACTCCGTTACGACACCATGTTAACACCTCATCGAAGCATTTTGTGTTTCTAAGTGCTATTTTTGAGTTTAATCTTTAAAAATTCATAACTTGACTTGTGTACGTCGGATTTTTGTCGTTTTGGTCTTGTTTTGTTTAGATAAATATTTCCTATTTTTCTAAAGTGGTATAGTATCATTTTGAAGTGTTTGGCAAGATCATTGAACATGCAGTCTATGTTCAACTCCAAGATGACATCGGTGCTCATCATCTCCAGCATATCTACCAGTCTGGCTTCTGGTCATGTTGCAGCACGAATACTGATACCTTACACATCATAGATGCTGCCCTCTTAAACTATGCATAAAGATGACCTCTCTTTATATTGCTGGACCTCTTAGCTGCCTTTGACACAGTTGACCATTTCACTATCCTATGCACCCTGGTATCTAGAATGGGATACACCAGCAATGTATTTCTGTGGTTCTCCTCTTATCTTTTCAACTGCCACCAGTTTGTTCACATGACCACCTCCAAATCACAAAGAACTACCTGGGTTCTGTAATATTTCCTGTCATCTTCAAACTTTACAAAAAGCAACTTTGTGGTCTATTCACAGATAATATATACAAGATTCACCAATCTGCAGATGAAACACAACTCTACATAAAAGGGTCCTCTGCTTCAGATATCTATTGCCTTAGACACTCTTTGCACATTATAGAGACCTTGATGTCCAGTGCCTTCCTGAAGCTCACCCCCAACCAAAACACAATTCTTGTTATTTGCCAAGAGCAACCAACAAGATACAGTACTATCCTGGATCAATGAGATGACCCTTGATGGCTTCGAACATCAACTTTCACCTAATGCCAAGCATCTGGGCTCTCCTTGGACACTAGTCAGACACAAACCTTCAATGAACACATTGCCAAAAAACAAAGATGGCCTGGTACCAGCTCTCTTCTAAAGAAAGTCAAATGTTTCTTCCATAAAGTGACTTTAAACCTGTTGTGTGAGGCCTCGAACTCTTGCATCTGGATTGTGGTAATGCTCTACTCCATGGCCTACCAGACTCCATAGTGGCACCCATTAGAGACATACTACACACTACAGCATGTTACATCCAAAGCTTGAACAAATATGATTACATCACTCCATCCTGAAGGGACTCCATTGGCTCATCTTGCCGTACACCTCATCTTCAAAACCAGCTTCATCATTTATAAATCCATTATGACCACTACTCCTGTTTATCTTGCAGACATGAGCAACAGAAAAGGATGATGGACAGAGTGCTGAAACTTTTCAAACACTCACCCCCAGTCACAGATCTAGTTTTAATTCATTGTGCAGATATGCACACCATCTCTAGTGGGTCTCAGCACACCTGCAGCTAGAACACAATCCGATTCTGAATAACAAGTGTAAGAAATAAGACAGTAGGCCTTTTCCATCTCTGCTTCCAGGATCTAGACAACATGACTGCCCCAACACTGCTCCAATTTAGAAAAGAGTTGAAGACTCACCTCTTTAAAGAACACTAAATCACAATGTATCAACTGTCCACAATCCAGCTTCCTCTCCTATTACTCGTTGACTTTATGCTTGTTTTCACCATGTACAGCCCACGGTTGCCTTTTGACTAGGTTTATGCTATAGAAATGCCATATACATACTCACATAAATACATGCAATTGGCCCAGTGTTTCTGTACCAACATTTTCTGTGCTCAGGAATACTGTGCCCAGTATACTGGCCAGAAAAGGCAACTGGAAAATTGTTTTAGATTGTGCAAAAGCTGTGAGCACATAGGCCCTCATTACAGCATTGGCGGTATTGACCACCTACCGCTACGTCTACGGCAGCCAATATACCGTCGCCGTGGCTACCAGCCACCCTCCTGCATTATGACCGTAGACGGAATTCCGCCAGAAGGCTGGCGGAATACCGTCAACGGTCATGGCGGCGGACGGCGTTAAGGTGGCGCTGCTGTCAGCAGCAGTGCCATGCCAGCAAAACACCGCCAACGGTATCATGAGCAATGATACGGCCTGGCGGTGTTTTGCTGGCAGATGCTGCTGCTGCCAGCAGTACCACGTCCCATCTCCTTCCGGAGAACCCCCTTCAAGCAGGTAAGTCGGGTTCTCCAACAGGAGAGGGGTGGGAGGTGGTGTGTGCATGTGTGGGGGTGTTGTGTGTGTGTGTGGGGTGTATGTGTGTCTGTTTTTGTATGCGTGCATGCGGGTGTGAGTCGCCTTGAATGAGTGCATGAATGACTGAATGTTAGTGTACGTGTATGTTGTGTGTTGTGAATGTGTGTGTGTGTGACAATGTATGTTGGTGTGTTGCGGTGTGTGGGTATGTATGTGTGCATGCGTGGGTGGATGTGGGTATGCCTGTGTGTATGACTGTGTATGTGTTCACGTGTGGGTGTATAAATGTGTGGGGGGCAGGAGGAGGAGGGTGGAGGAGGACCCTTGGGTGGGGGAAGGGGTGGGTGAGACCCTATCAGTGCCAGGGAAGGAGTTCCCTGGCACTGATAGTGCCCACTGCCATGGTTTTCGTGGCAGTACGCTTGCCATGAAAACCATGGCGGTAGGTGGGGTCATAATCCCGAGGGTGGGCTTGTGACGGCCGCCTGGCTGGAGACTGAAGTCTTCAGCCCAGCGGCTGTTACCACCCTGGCAGACGGAGTGCTACATTGGCGGTTTGGCTCGAACCAAACCGCCAATGTCATAATTTGGGAAAAGGTACCGCCAGCCTGTTAGCAGTACCTTTCTCCAAATTACCGCTGACCGCCAAGGGAGTAATGAGAGCCATAGTGTTGTGTTTCACTCTGCCTACACTGTTTGTGATGCCTGGTTACATCCCCTGTCATCCAAGATCCAATCCATTCTCTTCCTCCTGTTATTTTAACCCTCCCGTCGCACTATACTGGCTACCACCAAGGGCAGAGTATTAAAGCTGCACCCCTGCATGTGCCAACTGCTTGATTTTCAGACTTCCCAAGAACACAGTGTGTTTGTCCTGAGGTCCTGTTTTTTTTTCATGACTTTACAACACTTACCTGATCCTGCAGACCAGATTCTGTTGTGGCATTTTCAAATATTTACAGTTAGTATAGCACCTAAAAGCATACAATTCCACTGGTGGCTTTCGGGTTCTGTGACACTAGGTGAAACTACGTGAAACTTTCAGACAACCGCAATGGAGCATGGGCTAGATACATGAACAAGGATAGTCCAGCTCAAAAAGTTACTTTCTAAAGTCCAGCTTGAAGAGTTCCTTTGCCATTGGAAGGGCTGCGAGGAGCAGGGAGAGCATCATGGATGGTCATCCCTGTGGCAGAAAAAGCAAGCTGAGCATTACAGATGGTCATCGCTGTAGCACAAAGATCCTGTCGGGCTTTGTGTATGATGTTTACTGGAGATTAACATTGGCGATCACTGCATATCTTAAATTGCCAGTCATCGCTGGGGGTCGCTGTTGCATCAAGATTCGGGTTCAACTGAGCTTTACGTTGGCAGTCGGTGCGGTTTGCAAGATCTTGGTGCAGATCGGCCCATTCGGTTATGGAGACAAAGACTTCAGGATTTCTTCTTTCTGAGTTACAGGAGTGCTTTCAGATGCCAGCAGAGGGTTCAGGACCTGGAGAGGCACCCCTTCTGGGTCAGGGACTCACTTTGCAGAGGCCAGCAGGGCTAAGGCAGTTCTAGTTGCAGGTCCAGGCAGCAGGTCAGCTGGGCAGATGCAAGGAGGCCTCTGGAGCTTGCTATTGTCTCTTTAGGTCACAACAGTAGGTCAGTCAGCTGTCTCTTGGAGCCACTCAGCTTGGTATGAAGGGAGCGGGTCCAGTCTTCCTTTTCAGCAAGCAGCGCAGGTCTCAAGCAGCGGGCGTCATTCTTCTGTAATATCCTCAGTTCCGGGAGTGTACCAAAGAGTGTGTCTGATGGCCCTCTTCTTATACCTGGTGCCCACTTTGAAGTGGCAGAAGCTTCTCGACTTTCCCTCTACAAAGGTGTCTGGAATTTCTGGCCACCCTGCCCTGGTCCTAGTCTGTCTGGGGGCACCATAGGCTAGTTTGAAGTCCTCTGTGTGCGAGGTAGACAGTGCCTTTGAATTGCAAGTGTGGTAGGTGTTAGAGAACAAACAGTGTTAATAAAAATGTGTCACTAAAACATAATGTGAAATAATGTGTATTAAAAGGCCTACCTGAAAAACGTGTGTTAGAAAAATAAACGTGTGTTCTGAAATGTGATTGTCCTGGTGTCAGCCACAATGAAGTTCAACATGAAAAAATGATGTCTAATTAAAATGTATTTTGTTTAATCATAATTACATGTACTGACAAAAGAAGATAGACTATATGACTAAAAAGATTAAGGGGTTCATTACAACCTCAGCGGTCTGCCTTGCAGACCGCCGAGGTTGCGGGAGCCAGAATACCGCCAGTGCTGGCGGTATGGCTGGCTCCCTATTTTGACTTTTCAGCTGGGCCAGCGGACGGTAACAGAGTTACCGTCCGCTGGCCCAGCGGAAAAGGCACATCAACATTGCCGCTGGCTCGTAATTGAGCCGGCGGCAATGCTGATGTGCAGCGGGTGCAGTAGCACCCGTCGCGCATTTCACTGTCCGAATTCGGGCAGTGAAATGCGCGACGGGGCTCTGCCTGGGGGCCCTTGCACTGCCCATGCCAAGTGCATGGGCAGTGCAGGGGCCCCCTGAGTCCCCTTACCGCCAGCCTCCTCCTGGCGGTGCAAACCACCAGAAACAGGCTGGCGGTAGGGGAGTCATAATCCCCAGGGCAGCGCTGCTTGCAGCGCTGCCCTGGTGGATTATCACCGCCGGGGCTAAAATGGCAGAATACCGCCGGCCCACCGCCGCGGTCAAAATATGGGTTTTCGTACCGCCAGCCTGTTGGCGGTACGGACGCCACTTTAACCCTGGCGGTCACCGACTGCCAGGGTTGTAATGACCACCTAAATGGTTTAAATTTGGATGAAATGCTTTATTCTTCATGTTTCGCATTAGTTTGAAAAGGTCTCACATTTTAGTAATTTTCCAGAAAAATGATGTTTAAATGTTGTGCTAACTTTGCTAAATAATCCTTTTTCAAACATCCTGTGTGACTTCCACAGTGGAAATTATTGTATTCTTTTACTGCTTGTGTTGTATATTACCTCCAGAGAAAAATTATTAGTTTTAAACAATGAGCTTCAGTGCTCAATGTCGTGTTTCATGTTGCATTCTAAATGTATTTAATCACGGAAGCTGATGACCGGAGACGAGAGAGGAGTGACAGCGTAAACCAATCCTGGATGCAGAGAACAAGAAGAGATACATCTAAAGTGCAGATTATGTTTTATTGGCTGCCTATGATTCTAACAGTTCAGTTATAATAGGCCCAACTTTACTGAACTGTTTCCCTCTCATGTCCTTATGCTGGTTCATGAAGACCTGATGTTGCTGTGCTCTGGTGATTGCTGATCCATTTAGAAGAGGTATAATCAATGTGCATTTGCCTTTCTTAGCAAACCCAACCGCATGTTTTTGATTAGCACCATAGTTAGGTGTTTTCCAAATTAATTATGGTCTTATTTTTATTTTTGCATGAAGCCTTCACATGCTTTTCAAATTAGAATAATAGTTAGGGATGCCTGACCTAATGTCTAAATTCGATTGTTTATTAAATGATTATAATGAATTCAACTGCACAAAATAGATGTATGCTGTTTGCGTTTTTCACTTAATTATGTTGTTATTTTGCATTGTTCTTTTGGAGTGTCTAATGATAAATGTTTTAGTTAGATTGAGATTCTTTAAGCGTTTTGGATAGCCTGTGATGTTTCTGTCTTGCTATCATTTGGTCTTGCACATGATTTATGTGATCTTAGCATTGTTAATACAAAGGGCAATAAACGTTTAAACTTTACTAAGCTGGTGTGATGGTTCATGGCCACATGGGTCATGGTGTGTTACTGACTCTAAATTGAATATTTTGATTATTGAATGATTTATTTGATGTTCATTGGTTCAGTGTGTCTGATTGGATGTTTTCTCACTCCTGTCTGAGTCCAAAGATTGTAGTCGACCTCTATGGGTAATAGATGACTAAACCTATACGTGACACCTTATCATAATAATATAAAATAAGCTAAGCTCTGTCACACCCACATAGGTGACAGCTCCACCCCCATCATAAAGTAAGAATGGCCACTCCTGCCAACACCAGACCCTCGATTGTGATGCTGTCAGGGAGGAAAACACAGAGGTCATTGCCAACTACATCTAGTCATGTGATCCAGGAACAGGCTACAGGCACCAAATGGATAGGAGAAAAAAAATGCCAACATTATAAAAGAGCCATTTTCAGAATTGTGACTGAAGATCCGACTTTACCAGTAAAGAGGGTTTTAAATTACAATTACTCAGGCAGCAAACATGATATTCCTACTTGTTCTCACACAAAAGTTATTACTTATTAAATCTAATTTAGTAATCCAATGTTATCATATGGGAAAGGTAGGCCTTGCACTACCAGGACATGTAAAATTTAAAAGTACATGTTCAACTTTTTAAATACAATGCACCCTGCCCTATGGGTTGCATAGGGCCTACCCTAAGGGTGAATTATATGTATTAAAAAAGAGGGTTTGCGCCTAGCAAAAGGTTTCTTTTGCCATGTTGAAATGTCTCTTTAAAAGTGCACACACATGGTGCAGTGACAGACCCGAGCATAGTTAAAGTGCTACTTAAGTGGGTGGCACAATCAGTGTTGCAGGCCCACTAATAGCATTAAAATTGCAGGCCCTGGTACCACTTTACTAGGGACTTACAAGTAAATTAAATAGTCTAATTGGATATAAGCCAGTTTCCCAGGTTTAAAGGAAAGAGCACAAGCACTTCAGCACTGATTAGCAGTGGGATAGTTCACAGAGTCCTAAAAACCAACAAAAATGTGTTCAGAAAACAGGAGGATTAAGACAAAAGGTATGTGATGACCTACAAATGAAGTATAGGTATGACATCATGGCTGTGAAATATGGGGTTTTGCAACCACTGTAAAAAAGACATTATAATTATGGTTGAAAACCTAACAAAAACATTGATTTTCCCTATTATAGGTGGCCGTTGGTACCATATCATCATCCAAATTCACATCACATATACTTCAGACATACCGTGTTACCAAAACACTCTGCCTGTAGTAATCTCTGTCCATGCATTTTATTTAGTGGGAGCTGGACACACTGCAGGCCCTACACTGATGCTTAGTGACCAGAACACATGCTCGCTGTACACAGTAGGCAGAGGGCATAAGGCATAGCCAATGGGCTTACCAATTAGGCCCAGCATTACTAAAGGTATGTAACTTTTCAATTCATTTTCAAGCCTGTGAACTCCAGACCCAATACTTTTGTGCCTGGAGATGCTGGACTGTATTGCAAGCTACAGTCAAGAGCCGAGGTCTGCAGCTGCCCAAAACCTGCACCAGCATGGTGGGACGTGAAATGCTTTCCCTGAATAGGCTAATGCCTGCCCTCACCACATGCACCTGCCCTCCTCAACAACTCCCACCAGTCGGAACACTGACACTTTCTTCCTGCTCAGAGCATATAGAAAATGTCAAATGGTTTTCTCTGTGGAATCTGGAAAACCTGTGAGGAAAAGGACCTGGTATCTGGTTATTTCCCATTTCGAAGAGAAAAGGTATAATTTTTGGAATTTGATGCATAGAATCTGGCGGGAATCACAGATTCAAGCCTGCCAGTATCCCCAAACCGAATGTGTTACCATATGAGAATTGTGCAGATTTGTTTGCTTAAAACAGCATATTTCCCCCCCAAAAGTTGTTGGTTTTTGGCCTATCTTCCCGGCCTCTTCCTTGCCCAACGCATCTTCTTCATGGCCTTCCCTTATTCAGAACTCAGGAGTTGGCCTGTGCACACACTGTGTCCCTGACATCAAGTATTGTGACAACACTACATTCTCACACCAGCACCTTTGCTATGTTATAAATAATATTCATTGGTGTTTGGTAGCTCAGGGTTTGAGTGCATTTTTCAGCTGGGTGGGGAAAAGTTACTGCTGACCAGTACCGGAAGGGCAGCTCCCATTATGGTGTACTACGGAAACCATGAGAATTAACTGAAGCCTTGATCTTCATATCTCTTACCCCAGCCATAGAGCAAGCCAGATGGTTCCAATATGCACATCTTACTAAATTCTTACAGGAGAGTTGAGAATATTGACCAAACAATTTGCCTTAATATAGGTATTAACAGCAATAAAATATGGCATCCCTCTTCAATTTGTTTTGTTAGCGAGAGCTGAAAACAGTAGCAAATAAAGCTCACAATAATGGTAATATGATGCAAAAAAGGTAGCCATTGCTGTATAAAAATCTACCTCAAATGTCATTATTTCATTCTAGTTGAGATAGCACAGTCTAATTAGAAGACCACATTGCCATTCTATTGTTAATATTTATTTCAGTATAGTTGTGACTTACAGCGCCTCCTGTCATAACCAGCAGAACTACAGATGCTGCATAAACAATGAAAAGTATAAGTACATTTTCAACTTCCTTTCTTCCAAAAATGTCCCTGAAAATTACATTCAGTCGTGAGTTGATCAAGGGACACATGGCAGTATGCCTACTTGCTGTATAGGTGGACTTCTTCGCACGAAAGTAGGAGTGTTAATGCATGTTACAACACTTTTTAAACTACAGCTATTATGAATGTCACTTTCATTTACCTGCTTGCTTGATGTCTTTTTGCAACGAATATTGATGTGTTCGTATTTACACTACAGATTCCACATGTATTCTACAATCCTTAAACCACTGTATCTCTTCTGCAAAGAGGGGAAGATTAAGGATTTACCAAATAAATAGAGGCAGGGTTGGTGTGATCATTTATTATAAAGAATAAAATGAAATCTACAACTGTAGGAAGAGAATTGTAAGCCATCTGAAAAGTCCATGTCATAGTAATTGGACATGGTATTTGTCAAGTTTCACCCCACATTTAATTCACCATCTCAGAGTTATTCATTTTATCAGCCTCTGAATGAGAAAAGGTGATGGCACACAGGCGGATCTGCGGCCTGAGACATACAGGTCTTTGCACGCGCACCTGTCCCAGTACTTGCGCGACAAACTAACACTAATATACGTTTTATGTAAAAGCAATATGTGACTGATTTAATAACGATCTGCTGGATATACACAGACTCTTCATCAAGTGCATTGTCCCACAGAACTATCTTACTTCCGCTTACAAGTGGCCCAGAGTCAAAGGCCCAAATTTATATTTTTTTAGCGCCGCATTTGCGCCGCTTTTTGACTCAAAAGCCGCACAAACTTAAAAAAGTACATTAGAATTTTGTAAGCTTGCACCGCCTTTGCGTCAAAAAAAATGTTGCAAATGCGGCGCTAAAAAAGTATAAATATGAGCCAAAGTTTAGACCTGCAGGCCTTTTAAATGAAGAATAAGTGTATGTAAATGGTGTCTTTGCTTACGAACCAACCTTGTTTGAGGACAGACATCCTGAGAAACATTGTTCTTCACCTAGAGACATTCGGACGCGGTCATTAATTTCATGCAATGTCTATTAGGCCCCTGTCAGTGATACCATACCATAACATATCAGATGGACATCTATAAAGCATGTGCTCAAATATATGTCATGCGATGATAAACAATGGACAGAAAATACCACTATTGCTATAGAGCCTACACTATTAAAACGGGAAAAGCGCAATGCTGTTTGATGTGTTTGTGTCTCTGTGGCCATGTAATCAGACAAATCCTGCACCAGTTGCTTCCTTCTGATCCCAGGAAAAGATGCTTGAGTGCAGCCTGATTTCTCTTGGGAAACTGAGGCATGGGCAAGCGTGACGGGTTCTGAGGCCTGCAGCCGCCTTCCAGGGCCATGGAATTCATGCCACTGTCTGCACCGGTTCCCTTTTTGCCGGCAGCACCCGGACCCCTCTGACTGATTTACAAGGCAGGTGCCCCGGGAGCTCATTCCATATTCAAGCAGCGGCTGCCGCTGCTGCTGCTGCCAGACCCTATTATCTAGAGCAACAAAGTTTAGGATTAGTGGGATTCCGGTGATTGTGATTTGCGCGAAGCGCCATTTCTTACAGAGCAGATGCTTTCTTCTCGGTTTTCCCACTGCACGCGGTGTCTCCCACATCCCCGAGTGGCTGGAGGGGGACGGGGTAGACGCGGCTGCCAGATGGATGCGTCATCTCGTCTAGTCTCCAGCTGGAAGAATCAAATCTCACTAGGCCTCCTGCTGGGAGAATCACATCTTCCATATTGTCTAGGGGAGAACATCCGATTAATCCCAGACTGGCTCTTGAATGCACCTCCCATCTATTCAATTCCTGCACGCGGCCTGCAACGTACCCGTATAATAGCCATCCATCGAGGTTTGTGATAGCTGTTTTGAAAACGCTGCTTGTCCCGTCTGGATGGTGACGTACAAACAGGGCTGCGGAATGTTGAAATAGCCTATCGGATGAGAATGTGCAAAGGTATGCAGGCATTATATATGGACTAGATTGCATCAGCACTTTTATTCATGACGTTGACAGACATGCGGGGTCGGATCATAAACAAAGATCGTCAATGACCAGCAGGTAAATAAGTAGTGCAGGCAAGGCCCGAGGTATTTCGCCGGAAGCTACTATTGCTTGCATCACCCACAGCCCCAGACAGCGCTTCAGAAATGCCATTGCCATCTATACCTAGTAACCATCACAGTCAATAAGTGTGACGCTCAGGCTGTGAGATGGGTCTGGGCGACCTGGTATTTTTATTTTTAGTTATACACTATTGCTGATGTGGTGGCGTCACCACGTGCTCAACTGTCAAAAATAAGTGCCAATGTTTAGAAATAAGTGCAGGTGCTGTTTCCTCCAACCAGTTACAGATTAGGCACCAGTTAATGATTACTTCAGACATAGGAAGCAACGCTAGTTTAAATTATTTACATTTACTTCAGCAAAAAAAGTATTCATCAGTAGTCAGCTTTTCTACATAGGACGTGTAGCAAATTAGTATAAATTGACCTCATAAGTATAGCATGTCAGTGTAAATGGACCCCAGAATGTCATGATTGTCAGTAGCTTGGCCTACCACAGTGGTTACAAAACTTCTCATAGACTGGGTCAGGTGGAGCTCCCGTCATGCTCTGTGACTGACAGCCCCATGAAGCAGTAAGATGGGGGGGCTGAACGCGCTGGCAGATGCGCTGGTGCTCGCAGTAACATTGCGGGCCCAACTCTCCCCCGCATACTAAGAAGAGGTGCGGCGAGGTGCAGGCTTAACGACTGGTGCGGCGCGCAGCTGTGGAAGAGGGCAGGACGGCAGCCGAGCACGCTTGTAGACGTGCTGATGTTTGGTGGTTCGGCCCTAGCTCTATGATAGGCGGCAGACCGGCTAGGGAGTGTCGCACTGGTTAAGGCAGCGGCATGAGGACATTTCGGTGGAAAGGAAGGGGAATCCCCGATGCTGGTAGCTGTGTTTCTTTTCTCTGCCCGAATTAGGTGAACGCCCTCCCGGGAGGCCTAGAAGCAGGAAACACAAAAGATAAGAGGCTGGGACACAGTGACTTTGCAACGTGAGGTTGGTGGAGCAGGTTGGAGCAATTTTTTTTTTCTTCATGTGATTGTGTGGAGCAGGCAAAGAAGCCCTGGAATTAACGCCAGAGTGAGGCGGAGGACAATGTAAAACAATATTATAAATAATGCTTTCACCTCTTTGAAATTAGAGGAAGCTATACATGTCCCCCTGAGGCTGGAAGCAGCCACATCTTACCATGTAATCTGACTATACGGGTACCAGTAGTGGCACCCTGCATATGACTATTCGAGACTCAATGGAGTTATTGGAGGCAGAGTAATAGTGGGGAGGAAGGAAGGAAGGGAAAAAAAAGAAAAGTGTGAAGAAGAAATAGCTCCATTGTACTTGCGTGCATGCCTATCATGTCCCCTCACTTCAGTCAACGTGCATGGAGCAGAATAGTCAAATAGGCACTGGGTCTTGACAACCCCGTAAGGTGGAGGGCAATCATGCTCAAATATAACAAGTCGTATTTTCTGGACTGTGTGGAGTAAATGAGCATTTACCATAAAGGGGAGAGAAGCAGACTCAAATTAACCGCTAAATGGGCTATAGAGATTGAACGATCCTCTACAGCAGCATTAGGCAGCTTAGCAGGGTCGATTGTGGAGCTAAGGGTGCAACGGAAGCGGTTTGTGCTCATACGGATATGGCTTGCTACCCTCTTGGTTCCCTTTCAGTGACTCTCTTGATAGCAGCATCTTCTGCAAGTATCCAGTACCTCACCTCACTTCACCCCACAATGAAGCGCATAGCGCGGGATGCGGGTTCTAAGGCACGGACAGTTGGAAAAATGCCTAAAGGATTTAAACCCCAAACTGTGACTCCTACCGTGAGAAGGCAAAGGCATGGCTCTGGCCAGCAGGATCTAGGCAGGTCCTTAAGAGACTCTGCAGGGCTGCAGGTTCTGTTAGTTACTCGTTCAGTACTTCCAGCTCTTCCAGTACTTCTTGGGTCCTGCCCATTAGAGACTCAAGAACTAGCGATATCGCCATCAACTCAGATCATCAAGTCTCTATCTCAACCCTCCATTCCCGTGTTGAGCAATCAAACCAACAAATCTCAGACAACCTTGGCCTGTCCAGCAGCACCCATTATCCTCCCCTTGCCTTACTTTTTAGTGCCCAACAGCTCAAAGATTAGCCTGCATATCCTCTGTTTTCTACTACTCGCAGCAATGCTAAGGGGGTGTCAAAGGAAATTGAAAGAGAAAAAGTGAAAGAGAGAGGGCAAACAAGAGAAACCTCTTTGACTAAAGAAATACTACTTGTCAGTAAACTACTTTCCACTACGGCATTAAATTCATTATCAGAAGACTCCTGTCATATAACTTCAGACTCGATATCCTATAATGAAAATATCCTCCCACAGACTCTCTGCTCCTCTCCACTCACCCACATTCCGGCTATCTCTGTGGCTAGGGTAACTGTTGTCTTTTCAATGAAGAGTGTGATGGGTCAGATTTTGGGAGCGCTCCGGGCAATAAAAGTATCTCAGGAGGAAACCAAGGATCAAAGTAGTCAACTAAATGCCCACTTAATTCATCTCCCTACACGGGTATCCCAAGCTGAGGAGAGGGTTTCCGATCTAGAGGATGATAAAAAGCAACAGGAGTCTGTAACGTCTCAGATTCAATCAGAACTCGAGGAATTACAATTTAAGCTTGATGAGATGGAGAACAGATCTCGGCGCTTGAATCTGAGGTTCATAGGGGTTCCTGAAGAGATCGAATCATCTTCATCGGTCAAGGTAGTCATGGACCTCATCTATAAATGCATCCTTCCAGAAAAAGCCACAACCAAAGAGGATCTCTTGATTATCAGGGCACACAGGTCCCTTCTATGCGTGCCACAAACTCAAAATACCCTTGCACCATACTGGTCAACTTCCGAGACTACAGGATCAAGGAACACATTTTATCTCAGGCTATAAGAACGAAAACTTTAATTCTGTTGATAATTTCAGCTTCCATGTGTTTTCTGGTATGTCTATTGCAGCTGTGCATCAGCGGCATGAATTTGTGGGTCTTATAGATGACTTCAAGAGATTGGGAGCCCTAACAGGCATTGTGCAATTAGCTAAACTCAAGGTGTTGCATAAAGGACAGGCCCATATCTTTCAGGGTGTACACGATACAAAGAACTTCCTCACATTTTTTAAAAAGCAATGAATTATTAGGGAGAAATGAACTTCTGTGCTCTAAGCTTCTGTTCATCATTTCTTGCCCTGCTGTCTTGCTGCTTTTCCCAAACTCGAGGCTCTAGGAGTTCCATGTCAGTGACCTCTTTTTTGGGGTTTGGGGGGAGAGATTCACAAGTGGGGGTTCACAGATTGGTGGGCCATGACGGGTAGGGCCCTCAGGGGAAGGGGGAGCTAGCCTTCTTCTGGTGGGGGGATCTATTTACTAGGGTGGGGAAAAAAGAGAAACTAACAACACAAGTACAGAGAGTTTTGTTGGGGTTTGACTGTAACTTTGCTACATAATGATATTGCCTGGTAGAGGGGGCTTTGGGAGTGAATTAAGGGTGATTTCTTGCAATGTAAATGACGCCAACAATCATGTAAAGTTTGCTGCTATTCTTAATTGGCTTAGGGCTTCACAATCGCAGATATTTCTTTTGCAGGAGGCGCATTTAAAAAGTCAAGGTAATCAGCCAAAACTCCCTAAATTTATCGCACTTGCTTACTATGCATTGCTAATGCCACGGTCCGAGTGGTGGCTTTAATGGTGTCTCAGGAATTTTTGGGAAAATTTATCAGATCCATTGAGACCCGCAGGCATGATGGGTAGTAATTAGTACGCTTATCTCAAATGATCATATTCATTTTGCGAGTTTCCACGGTCCAATAGAAGATGATCCAAGACCCTGGTTTTTGAGTACTCTTCCCGGGCCTATTCATTATTGGTGCAGACTTTAATGTTATTCCTGATTCCCAGATGGACACTTCTATCAAGAACAGAATGCAGAATAAATGTAGGGAATCCCTGTGGCTAGGTAAGATTATTTCTGATTTAGTGTTAGTGGATGCATGGAGGGCGGACCACCCACAAGATTATGAATATACCTGTTTTTCAAAAAAATATAATACAGCTTCTAGAATCGATTTCATATTAATTTTGTTTTTTTTCTCGCAAGAAGTGGCACCGTTATCCATACTAATCCTTTTTCGGATCACGCAGCGCCTCAGGTTAATGTTGACTTGCCTGGTGAGATGCGCGCTTTCCTACGCTGGAGCTTTGACAAATCTCTTTTGGTAGATGAAGGATGGGTACAGATTCTCAAGACCTCGGTTACTGATTTTTGAAAGATTAACAAAGACTCTGCTTCCATATTCTCTATTTGGGAAGCTCTCAAGGCTCCCATAAGAGGGGAAACAATATCTTACAAAGCTTTTAATGGAAATGCTGATAAGGAAAAGGTAAAAGAGCTCCAACAGGTGCTTAATCAAGCACATAGAGCCCTTTAGACCTTCCATGATCCAGAGGCAGCCATAAGATTGAGTGTTGAAGTACTGGGTTTTTCAGAACCCAGTGGTGCCAGGGAACACACCCTAAGACTTCGAGTCCTTCCTGTTTCAGACTACAGAAACACAGAGTCTTCTTGGTGAAGTCAAAGATCTTGTTTATTGGCTGCAGCCAGTAACAGGTATCCTAGAAGTACAACACGGTGTATATTCTCAGGAGACTGCCCTCATTGCAAAGCTAACCTTCTCTTTTATACAGAATATTATGCTTTAGGCAAACATTCCTTATTTTACAGTTGACCATTCACATATTTTCACTACAAAGAAATAGCAGGGTTATGATGACAAGCCCATATTTCAGTTTGTCCAGCCCTCAATCAATTACCCGGCAAGGCTCAGTACTTTCATCAGATATCAACGGACCCCCAATATAAACAGGCACCTCCTCCTTGTAAAGCAAGTCATAAAGAAAGAAACAGGGACAGGTGTGTGTAAGATTAGGCATGGTTTGTGTGTGATGAAAGGTTTTATGATGTGTTGTGCCTTGATACTAATCTCATTCGGCCACTGGGAAAGAAACTGGCCGAACAGGTTTGGCTTCAGGCAGTGGAGTCAGCTTGCCCAGGTCACAGAGGAGTCAGCAAAGATGTACGTGTCCTTCAGACTCGTTTTCAGCATTAGACATTGGCCTATGTGAGGGCAATCACAAAATGGCTGTCGTTTAAATGGAACACGAGGGTTCAGGACGGAAACTCTGATATTCGGGTGATTTCGTTACCCGAATATGAATACAATGCTTGTGCATACTATTCTAATCATTCTCGGTCTGCTGATACCAAAATCGTTGTGATACGACGATGTTTATAACACGGGTCCAGGATTTTCAGTACCACAGACCCTCCTTTTGCCCTTACATAGGCAATGAACTATACTCACGCTAATCTGAGTCCAGGTCTATATTCATAAAGTCGTTGAGATGTTGCTGTAGCATCATCCTATTACTTAGCTCGTCCCTTGATACAGGTCTCCTTACACACGATGTAGCACAGAGGCCACATATTGCAGGAGCACACTGTACACACAGACAGGACAGGAAAAGAATGGCTAAGATCATCCCAATGACTACCAGAGTCTTCCATCCCCAGGCGGATATCAGCTCCCTCAACCACCTCATCAATGACCAATCTCCTTTATCCACGTGAATAGACTCAGAGATCTTATGCAGTTTGGAAATGGCCTGGTAGACTGTCGGAGCGTTATCTGGGATGAAAACACAGCAACTTGATTGGATCACTTTACATACCCCACCTCGGTCTGCAAGTATGACGTCTAATGCGACCCTGTTCTGAAGAGTCATAAGGCGATCCGACTGGAGCTCAGCAGTCAAATTACTAAGGGCACCGGCGGTTTCAACTACTGTGGATTCAACCACCTTTGTCAATTGCCTTATGTTCCTGCTGTTAACCATAGGACCCCAAAACGGCAGAAAACCCTTTACGAAATCTCCAAATTCTTGTCCTGTAGTGTCTTCTTTACTTATGACACCTCTAACTATCCTTGTCTTATGGTAATCTGCCGCGGCCGTGTAGGTGGGAGGTAACAGGAACGAAACAAAACATGTGCCTGAGAAGTCAGGGGGCAACCATGTATAGGCTCTATTATGGCAGATGAAATAGGTACCCTTAGCTGCTAAGAACGAAGGAGAAGTCTGAGACGCAAAAACATATGTTTCAGTGCAGATACTTTTCCCTAACTGAGCTCTGGGATTCTTGCCATTACCTTGCAGACACAGGTGACCCTGATGGGGTACAATCCAAATCGGGGAGGATCTCTTTGCTCGCTGGTTCCCACTCAGAGTAACTCCATATCCTGTTATGTTCCATCCAATGTATGCTAGTGTCTCATCTCTCGGGATAGTCTCATAGGAAATATCTTCCCTAATCATATCTACTATACCCTTAGCTAGAGCACTATTCTTCGGATTATCTTTCACAGAACGTAGGGGTTTGGCTTCATACGCGTATATGAACACCGTTCTATATGCCCATACAGAACCATTATGGCTGAAAGGCAGGACCAGATAAGGGATACCTTTATCAGTAGTATGAGGCATAAGACCACACACCCAACAGTTAGTTGTGTTCACTACTAATTGGTGTTGGTGTAGAAGCTGAATGAATGAATTGTTGACAAATTCTAATCTTCTGGAAGACTCGTGTTCAGGCAGGGGGTGAAAAGAATGCAAGGAAACAGTAGAAGGAGGTATGGGCTGTGTAATGGGTGCAAATGTCACTTGAAAAGAGAATAAAACATATCCTATTAAAAACGTCATTACACTAAGCAACATGAAAATACATAATATCAAAAATCGTTTCTTTGTCATTATTATACACATTCTGGCTTTAAGGTCCATCTGTCTGGCAGGTCTCTCATTCTTGAAAAACTCCATCCTCTCTAATTGCTGCTCGTGGTGGTAGGGTGTTCTATGCTAGGGAATGCTTCTGTCAGTCCAGGGCAACTCCCTTAGACCGACCAGAACTGTCGACCTAACGTCTTCAGCTGCACTCCAAAGACTTGGGCAACCACGACCCTACAGCTGAACCCGGATGGCGGTTCGAAAAGAAAAAAACAAAAATAAGAAAGTTTCTCAGATGAGAGAGCCGCACTTTCAAAAAAATAGCAAAGGAACGGGAAAAAAATTATTTGTCCTTAGTTCTTGGTCTCAAATTATAACGGCTTTTTCCAGGTACTGTCTGGTTCTGGAACAAGAGTTCAGGCTCTGTAGTGTTCAATCGAATTGACGGTAGCACAGCTTCTTGCAAATTATTGTCACTTTCTCGTTCAGAAATTGTTCCTTTTACACGTGCATCGCTAAATGGCAAAAAACGAGGCACAGTCTCAGAGTCAGCGATCCCCTCCTGGACCCACCGGTCGTACGGTAGAGGAAAATGGACCCTCTTGCAGTGTACGCCGTGGATCCAGTTCTTTTTCCCTTCCACTCGAACAGCTGATCTTGTTGAGAGAAGGACGAGGTGGGGGCCGGTCCAAAGGGGCTGGTCATTCTTTGTCCGCTGGAAGTTCTTGACCAGCACCCATGATCCAGGATCGATAAGATGTCCTGGAGCTTCAGAGACCTGAGGCAGAGTATCGTGAACCTGTAGGTGTAGAACACGCAATTTAGCCGTCAATTCATACAAATAATCAAGCAGTACAGGGTGTTCGATCTCACTGAATTTTGTTGGTCTTGGCACTCCCCATATGTTGGCCGGGCGGCCGAACACAATTTCATAGGGACTAAGTCCCACTCGCGAATGCACAATCATTCTTGTTGATAGGAGTGCTAGAGGCAGAGTGTCAGGCCATTTAAGACCAGAGCCCGCTTGTATCTTTGCCAACTTCAGTTTTAGCGTGCCATTATAGCACTCTACTAGTCCAGCTGATTGGGGGTGATTTGCAGCGTGGAATTTTTGCTGGATACCTAGCCCCTCACATACTTTTTTCATCACTCGACCCACAAATTCACTCCCATTATCACTCCAGACCATTCTCGGCATTCCAAACCTAGGGAAGAATTCTTTGGCAAGGGCTTTAGCTGTGGATAAGGCAGTGTTGTCTTTTAAGGGATATGCTTCTACCCATCTTGAAAAAGCACAAACAACAACGAGTACGTATTTCAGATTGTTGCACCTTTCCATGTGGATGAAATCTAGATGCAAAACCTCGAACGGATACGTTGGAGGCGCAAAATGACCAGCTGGAGTTGGGGTTCCCCTACCAGGATTGTATTTCAGACACACCATGCAATTCTTGACCACATTCTCAGCACATTTAGGAATTCCAGCATTTTGCCATACTGGAGCCAACAACTTACAAATCCCTTTCACACTGATATGGGCCATTCCATGAGCCATTGTCACCACTGCAAGCACATACGCATCGGGTAACAACCATTGCTGATGTTCTGACAAGTCAACCCAACAACCATTTTCATCCAATTTACCCGTACTTTCTTTCCACACACTCAACTCTTTCTCTGAAGCTTCAGCTTGAAGAGACTTCACACCCTCTATCATATCTTCACATATTCCAACGTCACCAACCCATCTTGCGGGGCCTGCAACATACATTCGATTCATCACATCTTTTGCTGTTTCTTTTGCGATTTCGTCAGCAAATGCATTGCCACGACCAACATCATCAGTAACCTTCTTGTGTGCACTGCATTTCACAATCGCAATTTGTAATGGCAAAGTCAGTGACTCAAGAAGCTCATTCACCAACTGACCATGCTGAATTTTAGCTCCATGCGAAGTCAGGAACCCACGTTCTTTCCACAATTGTCCAAAACTATGGGCCACACCAAACGCATACTGGCTGTCGGTATATATGGTCACTTTCATTCCTTTCGATAACACACACGCTCTCGTAAGTGCAATCAGCTCTGCTGCTTGAGCTGAATTATGTGGTATACGTGCAGCTTCAACAATCGTATGCAAAGTTGTGACAGCATATGCTGCAGTCGTATCACCATTCGGAAGCTTGAAGCATGAACCATCCACCCATAAGGTACCATCACACTTTACAAGAGGAGTATCTTTAAGATCTACTCTCCCTTTCGTTTCTTCTTCTGTCCTAAGAAAACAATCATGTTGTTGAACATCATCTGTCTCTACTGAAATCGGCAATAACGTGGCTGGATTCAACGTATTGCACCTCTTTATGTGCACATGACTCGCTAACAGTGTCAACTCGTAACCTGACAATCGAGCACTAGTTAAATGCTGTGTCTTGGTCCTGTTTAACAACGTGTCTACTGCATGTGGAACCATCACAATCAACATATTATTCATCACTTACCCAGCAGACTGTCGAATAGAAACAGCTGCGGCCGCTGTGGCTCTCAAACAACTCGGCAATGCTTTAGCTACCGGATCCAAAGTTGACGAAAAATATGCACATGTGCGCTGCTTGTCTCCAAAAGACTGTGTCAGCACTGACAATGCACAACCCTCTTTCTCATGGACATACAGTGTAAAGGGCTTACTGTAGTCGGGGGTACCCAACACAGGAGCCGAACACAATGCATTACGCAATTCGGAAAAACTTTTCTGACAATCTTCAGACCACGGAACGGGGTTCGGTGTATCTTTATAGGTCAATGCTACCAAAGGTTTGGCCAGCAAAGAAAAATTCGGTATCCATTGTCTGCAGTATGATGTAATGCCCAAGAAAGCACGTACTTCTCTCTGTGTCCTTGGCACACTCAATTTTGCAATTGCCTGAATTCTTTCTGAGGTCAGTTTCCTTCCCTCCTTCGATAAGAGATGACCTAAGTAGGTCACTTCTTGTCGACAATACTGCAGTTTTGAAAGGGACACTTTGTGATGTAAATCAGATAAATGACGCAACAACGACAAGGTGGCTTCTTTACAAATCTCTTCAGTATCTGTAGCGACTAGCAAATCATCGACGTACTGAATAAGGGTAGCGCCGTCAGGTAAAACAATTGCATCAAGCTGTGTTTTTAAAGCCTGACTATATATTGATGGACTTTCACAGTAGCCTTGTGGAGCGCGTTTGAAGCGGAAACTTCGGCCTCCTAAACTGAAGCCAAAAATATCCCTGCTCTCCTCTGCAATCGGGATGCTGAAGAAAGCATTCTTTAAGTCAATCACCGAGAACCAGGTGGCGGAAGCTGGAATCATAGTCAATAGGGCAGTGATATTAGGAACAACTGGAAACTGTGGCACAACTATTTTATTTACCTCTCTAAGATCAATCACGAGCCTGTAAACAGGTGGCTTAGAGGGGTCAGTACGTTTCAAAACAGGCAGAACAGGACTATTACAAACGTTGCCTCTTGTCTCTTCAATTACATCTTTTTCAATTAAATCATAAATGATCGCTAGCAACGCCTTTTCACCTTCACTAGAGATCTTGTATTGTTGAATGCGTGGTAATTTAACATTGGCTTTCAATGTCACAACATAAGGCGGTATTTCCAAAAGACCCACGTCATTAGGACCAGTAGCCAAAATGATATCAGGAAGAAACGACAATTTGGTCGGAAGTTTATCCTTCGACAAATACATTGGAGAGACCAATTTCCTACCCAGTGTAAGTTGTACTCCTGAAGGAGAACGATATAATGTTGCATACAATCTTTTCAACAAATCCAATCCTAACAAGTTTTCACCACAACCTGTCGTCAGAATAAGGGGTGCTTCCAATTCACAAGGTCCAACAGAAAGGGACATAGGACTAGAAATTGGGTTCCTAACCGGGGCGCCAGAAAAACCTACTGAAACATTCATCTCGCCAGACAAAGGTGCGCCAGCTAGTTTTGAGTGCATAATAGAACTCTTTGTAGCACCAGTATCCAACAGAAAAGGCTCCGACACACCTGATGTAATCACCTTAACATAAGGTCCATTCTGATCCACTGGAACTAAAAAAACTCCCTCTCTTCGTCTATGGCTGTCCTAGCAATTATTACCTTCCAAGTTCTCATCTTCTGCATAGTAGTCGTCAGCATAGTACTGAGCCGTCCTACCAGACGCGTTATGTTGCTGGTCAAAACTATTCATTGAGTTTTGAGACGGAAAGGAGCGCGTGTTCTGGGGAAAACTTCCATGACCTCTACCTCTAGGAGCTTGTTGAACACCTCGACCTCTTGCGCCAGAAGCACCATTCGTACGCTGTAACAAAATAGGACAACTATACTTGAAATGACCCTCTTCTTTACAATATGAACACTGATTGGGACCTACAGGAACACGTGGTTGAGAAAACTCGAACCTTTGCGAGTTTCTCTGGAACTGTTGAGGTTGCTGATAGTTACTCTGACCACCATGTGGCGGATACGCCTGTTGTAAAAGAACCTTCGTCTTTAATTCTTTAGTTTTCTTGTCTGCTCTATCCTTCTCATCTTTATCCATATTTTCGTAGTACTGTGCAGTAGCCAATATTTGTGCTGAAGAGGAAACGGCACAAGAACTCTCTGAATCCTTCAATTTCTTACACAGCTCGGCAAGCAAATTGTGCACAAATTTGTCGACGAACAACCATTGACCACCTTCTGTACTCATATCTTGACCACTGTGGTCGATAAACGTTTCCTCAAACCTGGTGAAGAAATCAGACACTGTTTCATCTTTCTTCTGCTTACACGCAGACAATTTATCCCAATTCACACGCATCGCAGGCATTAAAGTCTTCATGTAAGTAATAATCCTAGCAGGCAGTTCTGCTACCAAAGGCTCAGGCTTGGCACCACCAACTTGTCTATCATTTACAGCACTAATATTAGCCCATGAGTCACCTAACTCTTGCGCATGATCTGTATGGTGAATCAATCCCCACAAAGGCTGTGGAACAACATTCCCAAATAACATGTCTATGTCGGCTAAATTCATAATGCATGAGTCTGCAGTCTGTGATAATTCCTTATAATACCCTGCAGGGTTTTTACGGGGATCAGGCAAAGTCTGCTTAAGGGCTAAAACTTCAGCTCGCTTCCACGGAACATGTACCCAAACACGCTGAAAATGAGCTGGGACAGCATCAATTTGATTAGCAACATCAGCCGCAACGGCATCCTTCCATACCGGAGGGACTTCTCTCATTGGGTACTGTCGCACCTTTTTTTTAACAGAGGAGTCATGTTGGAACAATGACTGAGAAGGATCCTTATTCCTAAAGGACAACAACGTCGCAACTGCTTTCTCAACATCGGGACCCACAATCGTGCCTTTTTCAAACTCAAACCGTACACAGCACAAATCAGGCGGATTTGTTTCCAAATCATTATCCTCCAATTCCTCACAAAGGAAAGCACACATTTTCTCAAAAACGTATCTTTGTTTCGGTGCTCCCCATTGACGGAAGACATCCATAACAGACTCTACATCGTATCTTAAAGGGTAAACAACCCATTTACGCGCCATACGGTCAAACATTTCTCTCTCTTGAGAATTAGGCAGTTGACTACGCGACTGTTTACGCTCCGAATCTGGGGTCATACCAGACGACCCAAAGAGAGGAAATATAAGGCTGGCAACAGTATCTGTCATTCTCTGTCGGACAGAAGGAGAAGTTGATGAAAGAACAGGAGGAAAAACAGAGGGAGGCAAGGCAGACGCAGAAGCAGACGCAGAGGCAGTATCAGGAAGAACACCAGAAGAGGCAGTCGATGTAGTACATAAAGTCGCAGGAGGTACAGATGAAGCAGGTAGCGAAGTTGGCGGCCCTGGAAGAGACTGCGCCATAGTAGTAGGAGCCAACTGAAGAGGAGCTGGCGGCTGTGGAAGAACCTGAGGCACAATAACCGGAGGTTGCACAGCTAAAGGTTGCGGAGGTGCTGTAGCATTCTGCGCATAAGGGGGTGGCGAACTCAACAAGTGTGACATTAAAGGATCTTTCTCAAGTTCTTTTGCTGCATCTTGCTGAAGAAGCGGAAAAACTGGATAACATTTATCGGTCACCATTTTACGTTGCCTGTGCAACTGCTCATTCATCTGTTCTTCTTCATCATCTTTAAACTGCATGGCAGCTTGCATTATCGAGATACCCTCTTCCCTCTTATTTCTCTTTGCTAATTTAATTTCCTTCTGTTTGGCTTCCTTACGCCATAGGCGGAAAGAGTCAAACATCGCCGGCCGGGCTTTCTTCTTGAAAAGTTTAACCTCCAGATTATTCAGAATCTCTGTGTCAAAACTACCATATTGGGGCCATTTTAAAACACCATCTTTCCTGGTGTATCGGATCCATACTTCATTATATGTGAGGGGGCCTATGCCATGTTTCACATATAGTTCATAGGTTGGAGTTCCAATCGGAGGAACCTGACACGAGTCCTCCAATCGGGAATCCCTATTATAACCAAAACAAAACAAATTTCCATGTCTGCTAAGACCAGGCATCTTCGCTCTCTAGTCTAGCGTCAAACTTCAAAGGATTATCGAATACGATAGTCTTGTGAATACACAAATCCCTCGGCTTTGGTACTTGCAAGTTCCAAATCAAAGATCCCAAGGGGATACCAAACTAAGAACCAAACTAAGGACTGGGAGACGCTCCACTTATACTTAACTGAGGTATCGATGACGTCACCAGAAGACTCGTTTATCGTTTCGCTCTACCAAATCATCAAGGGTCCAAAACAGGGCGATAGTCAGGGCAGCAGTCCTTCGTAGCCGTCGGGAAGTGGGGAACCTCGCAGCAAAGACTTTTGGACCACGTCGACATACAGGGGTCGATGAAGTGGAGGCCTCCCTCCAGAATTTTCACACGAAGCTCCTCACGAACCTCTGGCTTGGACTGGTACCGCTGAAATCGCCCCACGTTGGGCGCCAACTGAAGTACTGGGTTTTTCAGAACCCAGTGGTGCCAGGGAACACACCCTAAGACTTCGAGTCCTTCCTGTTTCAGACTACAGAAACACAGAGTCTTCTTGGTGAAGTCAAAGATCTTGTTTATTGGCTGCAGCCAGTAACAGGTATCCTAGAAGTACAACACGGTGTATATTCTCAGGAGACTGCCCTCATTGCAAAGCTAACCTTCTCTTTTATACAGAATATTATGCTTTAGGCAAACATTCCTTATTTTACAGTTGACCATTCACATATTTTCACTACAAAGAAATAGCAGGGTTATGATGACAAGCCCATATTTCAGTTTGTCCAGCCCTCAATCAATTACCCGGCAAGGCTCAGTACTTTCATCAGATATCAACGGACCCCCAATATAAACAGGCACCTCCTCCTTGTAAAGCAAGTCATAAAGAAAGAAACAGGGACAGGTGTGTGTAAGATTAGGCATGGTTTGTGTGTGATGAAAGGTTTTATGATGTGTTGTGCCTTGATACTAATCTCATTCGGCCACTGGGAAAGAAACTGGCCGAACAGGTTTGGCTTCAGGCAGTGGAGTCAGCTTGCCCAGGTCACAGAGGAGTCAGCAAAGATGTACGTGTCCTTCAGACTCGTTTTCAGCATTAGACATTGGCCTATGTGAGGGCAATCACAAAATGGCTGTCGTTTAAATGGAACACGAGGGTTCAGGACGGAAACTCTGATATTCGGGTGATTTAGTTACCCGAATATGAATACAATGCTTGTGCATACTATTCTAATCATTCTCGGTCTGCTGATACCAAAATCGTTGTGATACGACGATGTTTATAACACGGGTCCAGGATTTTCAGTACCACAGTGTGGCACAGGGCAAGTTAAGGGATTACTTTTTATGTTGTGAAATAGTTAATCAACACACAAGTTCGCAGAGATGCTATGAAGAAAGTGAACATGTAGGCAAATTTTTGTGGGGTCTGTGAAAAAAATAAAATCTAACAAAGACACTATTAAAACTATTTTTGATGAGGGACAAGGTATTCTCGTCAATCACCCTGAAGATATTAAAAGTTTTTTTTTTTTTTGATCTCATTGGTCAAAAATTATACTTCCTCTCTTTCAACCTACGTCCAGCAGATTAATCAATACCTTGATGCATTGAACATACCACTATTAGATGAGACATTGAGGGCAAAACTTGTACCTCCTATCTCACTTTTTGAAGTTAAGGAGACAATTATGGCCTCGTCGAATGGGAAGGCGTGGGGCAATGATGGCCTCCCGGCTAAAGTCTACAAAGCTATTGTAGGCAAACTAGCCGGGTGCTTAGTTTCCCTTTTTAATAATATTCTTCAGGGGGTACAGATGCCAGCATCTTTTACAAGGGCCACAGTTATTAGCTTTCTAAACAATTAGGCCACCTCAACAACTTGATTCCTATCACTCGATTAGTTTACATAATTTCGATTATAAACTTCAAGCAAATATCCTGGCACAAAGACTGGCCTTAGTAGCACAAGACTTAATTCATGAAGATCAGTGTGGCTTTCTGCCAGGTAGGCTGCTTGCGACAAATGCTAACTTCCTAATCCAGGCGATTGATTATTATTCTCACAATAATAAACCAGCTGCCATGATAATGTTGGACGGAGAGAAATCCTTTGATTTAGTTCAATGGGAGGTGCTTTTTAGGATCTTAGCAAACTTAAATTTTCCTAGACGGTTTATTCAAGTATTGCGTAATCTTTATTCTAAGACCCAAACCAAAATTCTCGTTAACACTCGCATAGCTGGAACCTTACAAATTCATTGAGGCACGCGTCAGGGATGCCCCCTTTCTCCAGTGCTTTTTCCACTGTTTATTGAGCCTCTAACTGCGGCATTGCGTCAAGATGATTCTATTCTCCCTCCTGTTCCGCAGGCGCCCAAATTGAAACTGTCTGCTGACGATATGATTTTATATCTTTCACCGGAGACTGCAAATATCGATAGGGCTTTTGCAAAAATAAAGATCTTTTCAGATCTGGGGGGGGATATAGGATTAACCACGCTAAATCGGAAGCTCTGTTATTCAATACCACTGATAATATTATTCCTTTGGATACGCGGACCCAGTTTCATCTTTCTCATTCCATTAGATATTTAGGTATGTATGTATCCCATAATTTCTTGGATCTTTTTGGTTTAAATTATGTATCTACTTTTAAGAAAGTGCAACAGTTATTACAGAAATGGGAAGCCTCTTCTTTGTCAATTATTGGACGTGTGGCATTGGTCAAAATGATGATCCTTCCTCTTTTTTTATTAGTTTTTTCTAGTGTAACTATGAAAATCCCTCAATATGATAATTCAGAAGTTTATATGGGTCAACAGAAAACCACATGCGCAGCTTGAAGTTTTATCTCTCTCTGTCGAAGAGGGAGGACTAACTCTACCGCATTTTAGGATGTATTATGAAGCTGTTCTTATGGGCTGGGGCACTTCAGCAGCTCCATCTCCTAATCTCAACTTTTACTTGAAATCTATGCTAGCAGAGCACAGCTGCCAGCTTGCACCATCTCTTAATTTTCCTCAACAGCCCAAACTTACCAGATACAAAGTCCCTGCTTTCATCTGTGGTAGACTTTTGCAATTTCTAGAGAAATATCAAGCTCCCATTTTTCATTCAGCAGTATTGCTTGTCGACTCAGGGATGATGGGGCTAAAATTGGTTCCATCCCATACTAATCAATGAGTAAAACTGGGGTTTACTTCAGTCTCTGATTTTTTAATTGATAACCAAATTAAGACCTGGGCACAATGCCAGGGTGGAGTACCGATCCCAGACATTCTTAGATTTTTCTATCTCCAGATTTTGCATTTTCTGCTTCCACATGTCCCACCCCACTAGTTGACTTATCTTCTCCTTTAATTTCTCAGCTGTTTTATGGGACCCAGAAGGGGATAGTCAATTGGTATCGGATTCTGAGCTCCCAGGGAGCATCGCAAGTAGTCCCTCGTTTTCTGACAAAGATCGTAAACACTCCTGGGTGCAAAATACATTTACAGACATGGAGGAACCTCAATAGTATATCTTATAAGGCAATTAGGGGGGCAAATTTCAAGAGGATGGCTTCCCTTTCAAAATGGATGTTATATCTCACTCTAGCACAAATCAAAAAAGCATACCCAGCAACTTCAGGTTTCTGTCCACGATGCAACAATACTTGGGGGATTGGCTTCATTTGTGCTTTAAATGTCCCAAGCTTATATAGTTTTGGGATGTAATTTTCAAGTGGATTATCGCAGAGGTGCGGTTTGTACTTATTCCTGATGATATGGGATTCCTGTTTGGTATCTCTTGTCACTCTGAGTTAACTATTCGGGTAAAACAGATTTTATTTATAGCATCACTGATTTTCAAATCTTTAATTTTACAAGCCTGGAAATCGCCTATTACTCGAACCTATAGGCCTTGGGAGGTGAAAATGAAAGCTGTGCGCTTTAAGGAAAAACTTTATGCACAACGAATAGGGGCACTCCGTAAGTTAAAGGGCCTATGGGGACCGATTTTCGAAATAGAACATTCGGATATGGTACTATAGGATGTTAAAATTAGTACTTCTAGCTGTTTTTTCTGCTTTGTTATAAGATCAAATGTTGGCTAAGAATAATAATTCAAGAATAAATTGTTATTCATGCTGTACAGTTGTAAGGGATTCTCCTTGCTCTTTATTTTTTTTGCAAGTCTGTTTCAGCTACCCAACATTGTCAATTTCTATTCAATGTTTCACTCTATTTAATCATCACAGTTTATATTTGCTCAATAAAAAAAATATAAAACTTCTCATAGACTGTGTTTTTGGAAGTATTTTGATGTGTTCTCCAAAATTGTTTTCAAAAGGCTCACAAATGTGGACTTACAGAGCCATTTTCACAATGTAAATATGTGACAATAGAGTCACAAAGCAAACAAAATAGATCATATGATTGAAAACGAAGTGGTTCTGAAAGTATCCCCAAACCATTCATGAAAACCCTCCCAAGAGAGCTGTGATATGGTGCTTTGAATAGCATAAAATCTGACCCATGCACAAATACTCCACTATCAAAAGTGATCTAGTCATCATGTCTATTTTCAAGTTTACCACATGTAGTATACATTACCCAAGTCAACCTTCTGAGCACCTCTGCTCTGGCAATACACATGTGAGAAGGTCAAATGTTCATGGTTCTCATAGGCCTGCAGAGGTGGTAGGGTGGTACGGCCTTCCTCCTTTGCATTGACAGGGGAGCCATCACGGTGCTCAAAGAATTATGAAGCACCTCCAGCAGCATGATGGACATGATGAATAACCTCCTAGTAGTCATGCCTGGGACTGTTGTTTGCTTCTTAAAGCTAAAACAATAGAAAATGGTGTCAGATGTAACCCACTAATATCCGTAGGGGAATTATATATCAGCTCAAGATCGAGAAAATGTTCTTAACTTATGTGACTAAATGAGTATAAATTAATGATCATTTTAGAGCAAGCATCACAGCTTGGCCAGTACTCTGTCCATTCACATACTATGTGAACATTGTCAATGAATATCAAACACATGCAAAGTGATGGGAGGAATGCTTAAAAATAGTGTAACCACTGGCAATCACTCAGAATAGCATTCTAACCAGTAGTGTTTTTTTGCCCATCATGCCACCTTAGATTAGAACTAGCCCTGTGCAAAGCAGCCTTGGTTGTGCTCCAATGATAACAGTCCAGCCCAAACTACCAAGCCAGGTTCTATCTGAACCTGAACACAAACAAACAAAGAGCAGTTTCAACCAGTTTGGCCCTCTCCTGTTGAGTACAGCGTAGTGTCAGTGGCACAGTGAGCATGGGATCCACATCTGGACATACCCTTGGTCACTTTTAGCTTTACATCAAACACATAATTATTGATGGGAGGAATGCTTGCAAATAGTCTAACTACTGATAATGGATTGGGATAACATTCTAACCCGTCTTATTTTGCCCATCATGCCACTTCAGATTTTAACCAGTCATTATGCAACCTGTGGCATGGTGGGCAAAAACAACAATGGGTTGGAACTGTTGCCAGTGGGTAGACTATGGCCCTCATTATGACATTGGCGGCTAATGCCGCCTACCGCCACAGCGACGGCTAACAAAATACCGCCGCCGTAGCTACCAGCCGCCCACCTGCATTATGACCCTCGACGGAATTCCGCCAGAAAGTCAGCAGCAGTGCCAGGCCAGCAAAACACCACCTACCGTATCATGAGCAATGATACAGCCTGGTGGTGTTTTCCTGGCGGACGCTGCTGCTGACATCAGAGCCACGTCCCGTCTCCTGCCGGAGGACCCCCTGTAAGCAGTCGGGTTCTCAGACAGGAGACGGGGGTGGTGGATGGTGTGTGCGTGTGTGAGGGTGTTGTGTGTGTGGGGGTGTGTGTGTCTGTTTTTGTATGCGTGCATGTGGGTGTGAGTCGCATTGAATGTGTGCATGAATGACTGAATGTGAGTGTACGTGTATGTTGTGTGTTGTGATTGCGTGTGTGCGACAATGTATGTTGGTGTGTGTTGCGGTGTGTGGGTGTGTCTGAGTGCATGTGTGGGTGGATGTGGGTATGTGTGTGTGTATGATTGTGTATGTGTGCACGTGTGGGTGTGTAAATGTGGGGGGAAGGAGAGGGAGGGGGAGGGTGGGAGAGGATCCTGGGAGGGGGGGTGGATGAGACCCCTATCAGTGCCAGGGAAGGAATTCTCTGGCACTGATAGTGCCTACCACCATGGTTTTCGTGGTGGTATGCTTGCCATGAAAACCATGGCGGTAGGCGGGGTCATAATCCCAAGGGTGAGACTGTGACGCCTGCCGTGCAGGAGGCCGAAGTCTCCAGCCCAGCAGCCCTTACCACCCTGGTGGCAGGAGTGGTACATTGGAGGTTTGGCTTCAGCCAAACCGCCAATGTCATAATTTGGGAAAAGGTACCGCCAGCCTGTTGGCAGTACCTTTCCCCAAATTACTGCCGACCGCCAGGGTCGTAATGAGGGCCTATATGTTAGCATTTCTCCCATCACCTTTTGTGTGCTTATTGTCAATGAGTAGACACAATAGAATGTTCAAATCATACACAAAGAAGGCCAAAAAACCTAATACCCAAGCAGGATTGACAATGCCAAGTGCTCAGCCTAGGAACGCAATACAATTCTGTTAACATTTCCAAATCCAAAGAGCTGTCAAATCTCCACACCACTTCCACAAGCCTTCTGCAATAAACTTGCAATGCATTATCTAAACAAAGCACACTGAATTCTTTATAATGAAAAGAACAAATGGTTTCCCTATTAGACAGCCAACAGCAATCACATCAAGTAAACAATGTACATCCATATCAGCCTTCAAGGAAATTACAGTAACAGAATTTGAAGACCTACTAATGACTAGAAGCCCAGCAAAGTGCAGTGTGACCCCTTCCCTTTACAAATTTTCAAAAAGATCCTTCAGTCAGCATCTGCATCTCTTCCCATCAAACCTATTATCAATAACTCCTTTAAACAAGGAATCTTCCTAGAGAGTTTGAAGGAAACATGCATATGCCCACTGCTTATGATGAAGAACTTGTATCCTCCAGACCCCAACAACTAAAGACCAGTCTTAAATCCACCTTTACTTAGCAAACTCATGGAGAGATAAGCCTTTTGCCAGATTTCAGAATCCATGGATAACTTTAAAAACATAGTCAGCCAATTGCTACTCCTGAACCTTTTAGCAGCTTTTGACCCAGTACAACATGACATATTGCTTCTTAGACTGTAAGAAGTTGGTAGAGGTGCATCACTCTCAATTTGGTTTCCTCTAACCTAAATAATAAATCCTACCTGATTCACGTACAACATTTCTCTACTTATCTTTACTACATAAAAACAGTAACTCTAATTTTTGACATTTACATGAAAGTACTACTGAATAGCCTCACCAGTTTCAACTCGTCTGCTACAACTCTGCAGATGACACACAGATAATTCTCACACTGTAAACCCCAAAGACTTAGGAACATCACAACTTAACACCTGTCTCTTGGAGTCAACTGTAGCTGAATGCTTCAAAAACTGAAATCTTATATGTGGTGAGTGGGAAAATTATGACCCCCTGTCTTTCCGGCTAGATCAACTGGAAACCCTGCTAAAAAATAGCTGTAGATTAGAGTGGTTGACGCTCGTGTAGTTTGCTGTAGTTAATGCAAAATTACAGCAAAATTACACAAGATTAAACAGAAGTATGCGAATACTGTAGCTTTACATTAGGAGCCATTTTCTTAGTGCAAAAAACACAATTTCTTTCAAAAGAAAACAGAGGGCACATTTTACACTTAGAATATAGTGCTCAATGCAACAGAACACGAACAGCAGCAGCCAGCAGTCGCTCACTAAAATTGTTGTTTCTGTGCTCCTGTGGTATGTTTATTTTGCCGAAATACTCATAAATACGCAAATGAGTGTAATCAAATCATTTTTGCAAATGTTGCATCAAGAGTAACACAAAATTACAGAGATTATCTCAGGTTACTTTAGGGTAATTCAAAATTTGCCCAGGCTGGCTACAGATGAGAGAAATCTTGGAATTGGAATCCATAAACACTCAAGTGGGCAGGCTGCATCTTTCTGTATCTTAGGTTTCCTTAAAAGGTACAAGCCATGGCATCATTAATCCTCTCCAGTTTTGATTGTTCACGGACTTTACCACAATATTCCACTCTAAACTCTCAAAATGTTACAAACAATACAAAACTCAGCTGTAAAACATCTTCTAAATGTAAATATACAAATCACCATGTCTCTGGTCCTGAAGGCTGTACAGTGGCACCCAAATGCAAGTAGATCCTCTTTCAAATTTCTGTGCATCACACACAGCTATAAATGGCAATTGCCAAAATTCAAGCAAAAACGGCGAAACGCTCCCAAACCAGAAACTTATTTTCTAGACAGGCACCTTATTTAGTAATCCTTGCATATAGGAAGAAAACTGTTAGTGACAGTACTTTCTTAATTCGAGCTGAAATACTATGGCATTCGCTACTGAGAATCATTTAGGGCCATATGTACGAACACTTTTTCCCATAGACACAGAATGGGGAAAAACCTTTGCTACATCTGGCCCCCAAAGTATTGAAGGAAAAACGGGTTATTCCCAACATGATCCAACAAACAATCCACATGTGCCCATTTTCTGGCTACAGACAGATACCCTACAGGACCTCATAAGATCAAGGAAGATCTAGATCAGCAGAATCACTTTACAAACAAGCCCTACTAATACCAGGGAAACCCTCTCCTCCAGATAGGGGCTCTGGAAGCAGTATGTTGTAGAAGTTCTTTCTCAATAGAAAAACAAGGTCAAGCAATTGATTGGAGTGCTGTGAAATTGTGCTTCTGTATGGAGCACTGAAATGAGACAATTTATTTTTTACATGAATTTTTACATGATATATTTTAGGGGGGACAGAATGATAGGCTCCACAAACCAACTCCAGTTCTATTAATTCTAATTTATGGTCTGATTTATATTTGACAGACGGATTACTCCGTCACAATGGTAACGGATATCCCATCTGCCAATATATAAATTCCATTATATCCTATTGGATTTATTTTTCGATGGATAGGATATCCGCCGCTGTTTTGAGGGAGTCACCTGTCTGCCAAAATATAAATGAGTACCTTAATCACAAACCACTGAATCTGACTGGGAGCCACTTTAGAATACCAAGCAATCAGACAGGCTGGAATGGGCATAATACTGCCACTTGTTAGGCCCAAGGTTTATGGTCTTCCTTGAAAGGAGATATAAGTGTTGGCATTATGGGGGCGTGTCCAAGATGGCGACCGGGTCGGACGCGTAAATCGCAGCTCCGACCCGGCCTATAACAAGGATCCTGGTTAAAGACACCTTGACCCGCGGCGGGGGTGAGAACCCCCCCCTCCCAACCGCGGAACAAACGGGACGGAGGCGGCGGCGAGAGACAGGCCGAGAAAGCTGCCCGTGACACCTGGCGCGCGCCCGATCCGTGGGACGCTCGAGGCGCCCTTTCTCTACGCATGATCGCGCTGGGAGACGCCCGAGCGTGGCTGGCACTGAAAAACCGAGGCGACTGGAGCCGCGATCGCGTAGGACGGCGGAGCTCCTTACGGGTGGTAAGTGGCAGATTGCCCCTGCGGACACTGAGCCTTGCGGTCCCCGCTTTGACGAGGCTACGTTCGGAGGACGCCGGGCGGGCTAAATAGAACGCTCCGAGTACCCCCCGTGAATCACTGGAGGACACGTGGGCCCTTCCTCAGATAATGACTGAAAGGCCGCCAGAAACTAAAAAGTATAGTTCCTAGAGGGGCCAATACAACGCAAGTCAGCCATAGCGGGCTGCGACCACGTGGAAGCGCGCCGTATCCTCACAGCAGGGACAAGCAAAGAAACGTAGAGCCTAGTCTGAGGGTTGATGAAGAGTGGATGCAATATTAGCGCAAAAATGTACAGGAACGCAGGAGTAAATAAATCGCAGAAGCAACTGGCCTAGGCGGCGCCTACTGGCGAGTGCGTAGTAGGGGAAAAGGAAGGCCGCCTGACATCCTCAGGCATTGAGTCGCAGTTAGACCTCTATTCACCACATATGACGCGCCGCCGACGCCGTAATACTTATCCACTGCGATAAAATCAAGCAACACAACGTTGAACTCTGAGATCAGCAAAAACATTGTACAGGAATCTCCTGATGGGAAAACCAAAAACCCCGCGTGCGCCCCCAGGAGCCATGGACCCCACTAAGCCGCCTCTAACATCCGGACCTATAGAGACATACCAAACCCTTCAGAAAATGGAAGAGACATTACAAACGCACTCAACACAATTCGAAAAAGTGCTGCAAGCCATCCTTGATACTAAAACAACATTGGAGGCGAAGATGGGATCAATTACAGAAGATGTTAACCTGCTTCGCGTGGACCATCAGATGCTAGCTGAAAAGGTCTCTGAGCTTGAAAAAGACACGTCGCACCTCACACCATCTATGCTGGAGGTAAAATCCCAACTGAGCGCTATAAACGCAGAAGTTGAGACACTCATACACAGGGCCGAAGAAACCGAAGGCAGATCGCGTTGAAATAACATCCGGTTCGTGGGATTTCTGGAACGCGTCGAAGGCCCCAATACAGAACTCTTTATCGAACAGTGGCTGATTGAATCGGTGCTGAAAAATAATGTTCCAAAGTTTTTTTCAATAGAACGCGCCCACAGGGTCCCGGGCAGACCCCCACCACCGGGTGCTTATTCACGGCCCCTCATAGCAAAACTACTGAACTACCGTGATAGAGACCTTACATTACAACTATTCTGGAAAATTGGCCCAATACACTTTGAGAGCACGCAAATAACCGCCTATCCAGATTTCACAGCTGAAGTACAAAAAAACCGAAACTCATTCTACCGGATCAAAGAGCATCTAAGAGAGCACAATATTAAATACTCCTTGCTGTTCCCCGCTAAACTCCGCGTACAAGACAATACTCGTACTCTATTTTTCACTACTCCTGAAGATGCATGGACATGGCTCCATGCAAAAGGTCTAGCTGAACCACTACCCCCTAATGATAAAAGCCTACCCCCGAGGAATAAACGTAGACCTCGCAGCAAACAAAACAACAAACCTTCCCCTGAACAATCACGAGTCGAAGGTTCGCTACTGCTACAATCTACGCTGCGTTTTGCCAATGCATCACCAACATCTCTAGCTGGGCAATCAGAAGCAGATCCTGACCTAGAGTTAAACTCCGACTCAACGGAAACTGACCGAGGCCCCAACCTCACTCCACGATCAGCAGATGACATTTGTTAAATCTCTGTCCCTGAACACTGGAGACCATCCCATCCGCTGTCCCTGACTGGATATTTTCGTCGTTTGTGATTGCACAATCACTTTCCTTACCTCGTGTGCTCGACTTGCTGCCGCTCCTGCTTGGCAAAGGCACCAACATACGCAAAAATAGGCCGGGTCTAAGACACTCAACCACCCGTAGCCATGGAAAACCCCCGATCCATATGGACTGTTACCCCGAGATGACAAGTTTCGTCACCCCCTTGTTTTTACCACAACTACTACTGTTGCTATATATAGTGAATGTTATTGCTGTAGTTGAATGGAACGTTTTATTGTTATATGTATTGACATGTACTATTTGTAGAGCGTCACATCACAATGTAAACTTTAAAGGCTGGACTCTCACTTCAGTAGCCAAGAGGCTAGATGATATGTATAGGTATCAAATAACAAAGACAATCGGGCTTGCGCGACCACAGGCGGTACCCCCCCACATTATCTCACTTAAATCCCATGGCATCCCAAAATAAGCGCTATACTACACATTACAAAATCCTCACATGGAATGTAAAGAGCATGGCATCTGTAAGCAAAAGACAACGGATTTATACATACCTCAGGAGACACCAGATACACATAGCAATGTTGCAGGAGACCCACTTAGATGAGTCCTCGTTGGCATATACCAAAACAAAATGGAAAGGCCAATTATATGGGACCACCTTCTCGACATACGCCAGAGGAGCTATAATCTGGATAGCCCCTGGGATCCCATAAACTACGTCCCGCGCACAATGCGACCCAAACGGGCAGTACGTAATACTGGAGGGTACTCTAGACGGAAGCCCCTTAGCCCTGATAACATTATACACTCCTAACACAAACCAACGCGACTTCCTAGGGACATTGGGCAGTAGCATGCTCAGTGACCCCGCAACAGATGCCATATGGGGCGGGGACTTTAACTGCGTTCTAGATATCTTGAAAGACCGCTCTACCCCTCCACTGGATCACACCCCGGCTAAACGAGCATCGCTCGACCTGGTAGATTGGGCATTTAATAATGGGCTAAGCGAAATTTGGAGAACTTTCCATCCCACATTACGCGAGTACTCGTTCTACTCACCAGTGCATAAACTTTACACTAGGTTGGATATGTTCTTCGCTACACCTAGCATAATCCCAAAGGTAACTACATCTGGCTACCTAGCCCGCACTATATCAGACCATAACCCACACTACTCCATATTGCTATGGGGCTACATACATGCCCGTATTCCAACATGGCGCCTGCAACCAGACGCCCTAACCGACCCCCCTTTTAACACTGAATTGGCCACATGCCTGTCGACCTATTTCTCTCTAAATAAAAACAAAACATCAACCCGAGCCACTGAGTGGGATGCCCATAAAGTAGTAATCAGAGGACACTGTTTGGCCGCATCGGTGGGCATTAAGAAAATGCTGACTACAGAATTATTAAAATTGGAAACCAAAATACACAGGGCGGAGATTGAAGTCTCAACAAATAATACCCCACCAGAAACGCTAATATCACTGAAAGCAAAATACAGAGAAACAGATGACAGTCTTAGCAGGCACGACTATAGACACTTTAAAATGAAACAACATGCCGAGGGGGATAGATCGGGCAAATTGCTGGCGTGGTTAGTGCGTCAATCACCGCAATCATCGCCGATAGGAGCTATTAAACTACAAACAGGAATAGAGGTTAACACGCAAACTGACATCAACAAGGCCTTCTACACGTATTATCACACGCTATACCAATCCTCTACCCCCCCTAAAGAACAACAACTGGCCGAATTCCTAGTTCAGATTCCCCAAAACTCGAGCATCGTCATCAATGCTGATATCCTAGACGGCCCCATTACTATTGAGGAGCTTCGCCTGGCCCTCTCTCAGATGACACGTGGCAAGACCCCTGGCACAGATGGTCTACCAAAAGAATATTACAACTCACAAAGCACTCACTTGTTACAGCCCCTGTTAGAAGTGTTTAATGAAGCGCGCAATAGAAAACAATTGCCAGATTCTATGAGGGAAGCATTAATAGTGGTCCTGCCAAAACCAGGGCGTGATCCACTGGATGTCAGATCATATAGACCACTCTCTCTACTGAACACTGACTGCAAACTTCTAGGGAAAATCCTAGCAAATAGATTGCTCCCCCATCTGCCACACTTAATACACTCTGACCAGTCGGGATTTATCCCAGAAAGAAACACCTTTTTTAATATAAGGCGCCTAATCCGTATCATGCACAATACCACTGACCCAGATAGTGTGACCGTATCACTAGATATAGAGAAGGCGTTTGACACGCTGGGTTGTGAATATTTATTCAGCACCCTCAAGGCATTTGGATTCCGGAGCGGCTTCATTAATTGGATTACTACACTATATTCCAAACCAATAGCCCGAGTTAAAACTGGTCAGGTGGTGTCGGAGGCCTTCCCGGTGAACAGGGGAACTAGGCAGGGCTGCCCACTCTCACCATTGCTGTTCGCAATAGCTATGGAACCACTTGCAATTAAGCTTAGGAGATGTGCACATAAATGGGGCATAAGGGAGTTCGACACATATCACATAATATCCTTGTACGCTGATGACACCCTGGTATATTTGCGCAATCACTCTGTTTCCCTGCCTGAGATAATGCATATATTGAATAGGTTTGCTCTTGTGTCTGGCTTACATCGTCTACAGAGCCACAAAAATGTCAGTTCTTCCAAGCCTGTCAGCAAAAGTCTTAACGTACTGCATCTATGGAATATCCATGGCTCGGTTCAACAATAAGCAATCATTAACAACCAGTTTGTTCAAAGAAGTCTTCCCTCGAGTCCAGATTATGTGCCACTATAAAATGGGTTGTATCTCAATTAAATCCTTTGTAAAGGTTATACCCAACACTTTATGACAAACAAATGTTGCACAGCTCTGGGCCACCACAAGTAACCTCCTTGTGGTAGATTTTTACCCCTGCCCTAAGTGCCCAAATGTACTGTTTTCTGGATCCCTCCTTGGACCAGGAAGAGTGTCCAAAGTGCTACCTTCATAGTCGTAGAAGGCTACCTCCTTCGCTAGGAGGTAAGCAGCACTAGTGTGGCAGTGGCAGCATACTGTGTAGTGATCAGTAGTAGTGAACAGGACCCTTTTACCCTGTGTCACTGGAGTGAAGGCTATAGGCCCATTCACCTTTTTAAAAGTTCTACTGCTGTATGCTTAACTCATCCATGGCCTACATCAGGTAGGATGTGGAGTGCTGCCTAGCACAGGAGTAATGACTCTGTCTTGTCTGGGCAGGATGGTGCACAAGGATGGAGCAGTTCTGTGCAGTGTATGAGTTGTTAGTTCAAGTCCTGGGTGTACGTATGCCTGAGAGCAATAAGTTACATGAGAGATGTTGTGCTGTATAGTATGTTCGCAGGAAAAGAATGTGCTGGGTGTATGTGTGCTTGTGTGAAGTACAATACATGAAGTGTGAAGTGTAGTGCAGTGCGCATACAGTGAGTGTGTGTGCTGGCGGTGTTTGTATTTGTAAATAACACACCCTGGTTATAGGTAGAAAAAATCAGTGCTAAACCATGTGCACAGATTGAGGGGCATATTTATGTGAGGTTTGCACCACCAGAGCGTCACTGTTTTTGATGATCCGGAGGCACAAGCCTCTCAGCCATATCTATGAGGCCCGCAAAGCCACTTGGCATGGCTTTGCATGGCCTCACAGATGTGGAGTAAGTCAAAGGAGCACAAGTCTCTGCGTTGCCTTACTCTTTGCCAGAGAGGCGTTCCATGGGTGTTGCGGTGGGTTTTCCCATGCAACACCCATGGACTTTGATGCTGTCCCAGATTTACCTAATCATGTTAACCTGGGGCAATGTGAAAACCTTCCACCTCCCCAGAGTAGGCGTAGCAAAGAGAAATATTTTAATTCGGAAGCACACATAGGAAGAGGAAAACACCTCTCAGGACTGATTTTGGGCAGGAAAGTACACCTTCCTGCACAAAAACAATCCTGCATGCAATGCAGGCAACTTTGTACAGTGCAGGAGGAGAGAACAGGAATGCATAATATTTCATAAATACTGTGCATTCCTGCCCTTTCACATTAATGTAAAGCGACACAGCAAGAACACTTGTGGCGCTGCCCTGTGCCAATTCCCCAAACATATGGGCCTGGGTGTGTGTACTGAATGCTTTTGTACATGTAAGGGTACAATGCATAGAGGCAGCAGTGCTGGACCCAAAGTGTGCTGTGAGTGTGCCCACAATGGTACATTGTATGGTGGCTCCTGGGTTCCATTTTGGGAAGTTCAGGCCTGTCTGGTGAGGACATGAGGTGGAGAGGAATCCCCCAGACAGGTTTTTGTGTCGCTGTGTTCCTGTGAGATGGGGGGGGACACACGGGAGGGATAAGCAAGAAACTCCCTTTACATTTCAAAAGACTGCCCTTTGATTCAGTTCATTGATAGAACACAAGGAAAGGGCCTGGACACATTTCACATAGGAATACGGTCTGATAAGGGAATCATAAAAAGAGTATGGCTGGGAGACTGGGATTAACCTTTTGATGCTCATAACACTGTGGCTGACATCCAGGTGTGAACTATGCTCGTGAATTGTTCTGTGGATCAATCAGCTTCAGAATCATACTTGATGTGACAGACATATTTCACAACAAAATAAGAAAGATAGACATGTCCATGTCAAAAGAAGCAGAATCTCAACATAAAGCTTCAAAGACTCAGATCCTAAATTACATTTGGTGTCTGGAAAAGGACTATGAGAAGGGGAGGTTGAGTCCCCAAACATTTGTCATCTGCCAAGCAGCCAGACTGGCTGTGTAAGAAAGGGAAGCTCTGCAAGGCTTCTACCTGTGATCAGGACTGGGGGCTAAGGCCTACTAGTCTCCCTGCTGTATGAGGGGACATCACACAGGGAAACCAAGACCATGTGCCCTGGAGTCTGGAGCACCAGCGCCTTCCTTCATGCTTGAAAAGATCAGTGTGTCCTGTGAGGAGGAGGAGAGTGTTGGAGGGAGCACGGTCCAGTGCTACCATGAGGACTCCCTTTGTGAGAACTCAGCTATACACCAATTGCGCCATAGGCCATGTGCATGACTGTTTTTGGCGACTCATGTATGGCAGGAGAGAGCTGTTGTTGTTTGAGTCAAGAATCGAGAGCTGTGAGGAGGGTGCCAAGCCTCTACGGTTTTGTTGCCATGGCCCCACATGCCAGAGGGGGCAATCAGTGAAGAAGTTGTGCGACCAGCATGCCAGGACTCATTAATACCTGAGTGGAGACCCCATATGCCAGGAGGGGCGAGTGCACCTGAGGAGGCTGCTGTCACCCGGGACCAGAGTTAGACTGTGACTAGCTGGTCTAGTCACACAAAGGATATGCCCTGACTGATCCCCATGGATCAGGAGGATGACCAGGAGGAAGGCACGCCTTCACATGAGCCAAAGGACTGATTTCTCCCTGCCAGGGAGGACTTGACTTAATGCATCCCAGAGAGCTGGAAGCTGCTCCGATTGCGAAGGCCTGAATTCCCCCTGAAAGAGAGGACTTGACTTAACACATCCCTGAGAGCTAGAATCTGCTCCGATTGCTGAGGAAAGCAGATGCACCACTCCAAAGAGGTAGCTTGCACCCGCCTGACACCTCCCTGTGTATCACAAGCAGCCTGACTTCTCCGAGCAGGATCTGATCTTGTGAGTGCCTACGCTGAGGGCACCCGCTGTAACGCTGAATGTTTCTGTGCTGCAGGAGCAGGTAAGACTTGAACTAGGGCCTGTGGGTCACAGGGAATTCACTGCTGAAAGTGCTGTGGCACCATAGGCACTTTTGATTAAAATCCTGAAGATTCAAAGGGAACTCTTGAGTACTGTCTTATAGTTTGCATATCCTTACACGACCAACAGTGACTGGGCAACAACCCTGAACACGTGACACAAAGAAGAGTGGGACAGGGATTCACCTGACAACTAGTAGAGGCTCTGCCTCACGGAGAATTCTGTTTTTACATTTGAATGTTGCATTTCTTTTCATGTGTAAATTAAAAAATACAATACTACTTTTTCTTATAAAACCAAGTATCTGGCTGGACATTGATTCATTGGTCCAGATTTATGAAAAAGAAGCGCAGTGTAGCACAGCAAGTCACCTTGGTGCACTGCGCTGCACCGCGTCACTTGGAAAGGACAGGAGTGCACCGTTTTGTACTACAGTGCATTCTTATCCTTTCCCCCTGCGCTGGTGCACAATGGGCTGCCTACCACCAATGTAGGCCCACTTACACCATTGTGCAAGGGTGTCTGTGATGCAGACAGGATTGTTTTTGAACAGGAAGGGACACCTTCATGCATAAAAAACATTCCCCTGAGGCTTTTCCTCTTTCTATGTGTGCTGCAGGAAACAACAAGGTGAAATAGAGATATTTCCCCTCGTTTTGCCTCTCCTGGGAAGGCAAATCTTTTTTCGATGCATTCCCAGGTTTTCAGGGTTGGTAAATCTGGAAATGCGTCAAAAACCATGGAAGTTGCGAAGGAACACCCATGCAATGGCCATGGAGCAACTCCAGTGCGCAAAGTAATGCAACTCGGCGACTTGCACTTGGATATTTTAATCCATTCAAAGCCATACAAAGTGGGTTTGTGTGGCTTCAAATATCTGACTTAAGGTTTGCATCGGTCTTGCAGCATGTTGCGTGGTGCAAGAGTGACGCAAACCGGGTCATAAATGTTATCCGTATTTAATAGGTCAGATATCTTTGAGGCAATATGTTTGCATTATCTTCCATAATTGCTCTTCTTGAGGCCCTTTCATTGAGGGTAACATAATACATCTATGTTCAAAACGGTAAAGTTTATATCACCCCAAGGATTATAGAAGAAGGGATAAGTGTAGTGCTCTTTTTAATTAAACAAAAGCTGTGGGCTCATTAAAAAGACTGGACTACATTAGAAGGTTAATCTTAGTGACTCTCCACGTACACCTGTGCTACTAACCATCTTTCCTTGAAGGCCACCTCATATTAAACTATTTATAATTTTTCAAGACTCTGAAAGATGAAAGCAGTGCACAATGAACTAGTGGCTCATTAATACAGGATCCAGTTACTTTTCTGTTTCCACTCAAGCCCCTGGTTTTTTCTTTTGTGTTGTATCTCTTTTGTAGCATAGAATATAGGCCCACATTTATACTTTTTTTATTGCCGCATTTGCGTCATTTTTTGACGCAAAAGCGGCTCAGACTTACAAAATACAATTGTTTTGTAAGTTTGCGCCTCTTTAGCGTCAAAAAGCAGCACAAATGCGGTGCTAAAAAAATAAAAATATGGGCCATACTGCTTTGGTTTGTTTTAAATATTGAAGCTGAGAGTCAGACATTTTGTAATAGGATATAACTTTACATTCATAATCAAGATGTATAGATTTGCACTTTAACTTCCTATAAAGTTACAATGACTGGAATGCTTTCTTTGACTCTAGTTCTTTATTATTCCCTTCCTCTTCTCCTCTGACCCCCCTCACCCATGGCCATCCCTGTCCTGCTCCCCTCCCCCCTCCTCCCTGCTTCTCCAGGTGTCTCAAACCTAGCACTTTTTCTACTTTGACTCTATTCTTTGCCAACATTTCTACTGGTATTGAATTATCGAGAGAAGATCAACGAAGAAGAAAGAAAGGGAAGTGAGTCAATGTTTTACATTTTGTTCATTCTCCTAGATTTTACAGCTCGCCTATAGGCCTGACTTCTAAAACTGTCTTAGGAAATTTCATATGTCTTCTGGTGCCTTCAGCAGGTTACTATATTATGTTTTGAGCCTGTTTTAGAGAATTATGTGTGCAATATAACATTTCATTACCACCCCATGGAAAAAGAAAGAAATGGAGAAAGAGAGCAAGATGAGGCAGATTATGACAAGCATTCAGTTTCCTTCAATAGGCTATCTTCTTATAGGGCAAGCTTATGAATCTGTTTTATGAAATTGAGTGTTGCTTCTGGGTCTTGTGTTGTATCGTACAGGGGTCTTACTCCCAATTCTGATTATGATACCGCATGTGTGACACCACGACTCATCTCACCCACACTAGAGGCCGATTGGATCTTTGGACTCAGTCAAGAATGTGTAATAACATGTATTCAACACAAATCAATAACATTAGAAATCTAGACCACCATGAACAATTTGGTCATGAAAACAAGACTCCAAACAGAATTAAGTTTCAAAGCTTTATTACAACCACAGAGCCAACGTAATGTAAATGGTATGCAAAACTAACTTATAAACATAATGAAAACCATAGGCTGACTGTAACGTCTAACAAGATTAAGCCTACTAAACATCATTACGATACTCCAAGAGAATAACACAAACTAACAGAACTATAATATGCACATCAAAAACAGATTTCAAAGCAGATGATGGTGACATCATTGAATCATCAAAATTCAATTAGTAATAATTAGGTTCGGCCTGGGCTATCCTGACCCCATCACAAATGTTTGGACTTGCATGTGTGGGGACAGGCTAACACATGCGGACATGTGAACAAACAAAAAATAATTTGGAAAGTCATCTAACTAGGGTAACGCCCTATAAAAATACAATGGTGTAAACCATCTAAGCTGAAAAGGAAACAAGAAGAACCACATTGTAGATTACATACCTCTCTTCCAGGCAGGAAGAATTTGTCAATCCAGAGTGCTCACAAGTTCTCAGCATCGGTAGACAGCAGCATCAAAGACACTGCAGAGCACGAGTTACACATAGGACAGGGCAGCAGTTCAAAATTTGTTGAGCATATTAGTACTGAACAGCATAACTGAATGGGGCATATAGGCTTGAAGGGAAACTAATAACACGAAAGGCTAGAAATGGTAGAAGGCTTGAAGAGGAATAGAAAGTGACAGCGTGAACACCCAAGCAAGAACTCCCCTAAGTTTCAAAATTCTTTCCCTAACTAGAAATGTCCATAGAGTTCTGATTGGCTTTAGAGTGGACTTATCTTGCACATATGGATCAATATCCAATGAAAATTATAGACGCCCATAAAATTTGCAACTATTCTGGATTTTCTCAGGGAAGGTGCGAAGTCATCTCATTTAATTCATACAGTTCCATTGAAAAACGCCAATTTGTATAACATTTCTTCCCAGGGGTCACAGGATGATTTCACAGTTCTCATGTGAATTCAATAATACTTGTTGTGCATCTGATATCTAGAACAATTATCGCTACATTTTGAGGTCAACAGAGCCACAATTGCTGTCTCTTAGTGCAATAAGACATTCTTCTGCTTAGGAAATAATTGAAGTCAAAGGAAACATGATGAATTAGCACTTCACTATTGCAGCACAAATCAATCTTCAGGCCTATTCTGGCTAAGTAAGCCTAAACACATAGTTCTAATTGTTAAACACTTATGCTAATAGGTACTATTTTATTAACATATGCAAACAAAATTCATTTATTTGCAGACATCATTAATGCATAATGCTACAAATAATTGAAACGTCTTTATTTTTCTATACACAACTCTAAATTCATAAAATCCATCTACATCAGTGTAAGTATGGTTAATTCATGTTCATTCAATACTCAAGATATATTTTTTCATCTCTACTATGTCTCTAAAATTAATACGTTGTCCATATAAATGGAGGGCACAACGTCTGCCATCATTTAAAAGTGCATAATTTTACATTTAACTTTAATTTTTCTGTTACGCTTTAAAATTAAGATTTATAAATCATCATATGCTAACTTATATGTCACTTATGTATTTGTAATATCTGATCTCTCTCACTTTTAATACATAGAAGTAGCATTTCCAGTGGGGTTTCAGACTCAACACTGAGTTATTATCTCATCTGTTTTTGCCTCTTAATGGTTTTAAATGCTAAATGTGGAAATGTAGAGAAGACCTAGCCCCTGGAAGCCATTATGATGTTTTTCCCATACTTTGACTAGCAACTTTTCTTAAATCAAAATACAGTGATTGGTCTTAGAGGTATGCTTTTTCTGAGTGCATTAGATGGTATTCAGTGCACACGAGCAAGAGTGTTGATTTGCCATCTTCGAGGACATATGTGCATAAACATTGCACGATCCATTTGAAGACTGTGTTCTTTATCAATGTGCCAAACGCTACAGCCCTTCAGGACCCAAACCATATGTATATTTGGTTCTATGTATTACTGCTAATGTTTTCTGCAGGGATGGAGGCAGTGGTTACAGCCAAATAATAAAAATGAGGGGCAGATTTATGGAACGTGGCGCTGCACCGAGTGCAGTGCCACTTTCTCTACGCCCCTTAGCACCCCCCTACTGCCACCATGTGTGCACCGTATTTAAAATACGGAGCACCATGGCGCAGGGTAGGGGGCAATAGCTCATGACATTATTGATGTACTCTGCAAGAGTAGCGCCAAAATATTGGCTCTACTCCTGCAGAGTACATAGGGCCCCATTCTAAAGAATGGAAGCCCCCTTTTAACGCCTACTCTTGAGCAGGCGTTAAAAATGTCATAAAAAATGGTGCAAGGAAATCTCATAGATTTCCTTATGCCATTTTTCCAGCTCTCCTAATGGGGGAATGCCTCCTTTGCGTACATGTAGCGCAAAGGGTTATACACAGTGGCACAATGCATGCATTGCGCCACTCTGTAAATACGGCGGCGCGGGCATTTCGGATAATGTGGTGCAAGGTGGTGCTAGGGCATTATAAATATGCCCCCAAGTATCATCTTAGCTAGTGTTGCTGGGTCCCTAAAGAGTCATAAGTTGAAAATGGAAAATGGAAAAGGGAGGGGTGGATGTACCATCGCTGGCACAAGCAGCACGACCCTGGGGATTACGAGTCCCTTCTTCACTGACGAATACATGGCAGAAGACCTGACATATAAAGGCTGGCAGAGACTGGGTGCAGGGTGCGCCAGGAGGCCCCCTGCACTGCCCATGCACTTGGCATGGACAGTGCAGGGGTTCCCCTGGCCAGCCCGTCGCAATTTTCACTGTCTGCAAGCCAGCTGCGTCGCGATTTTTACTGTCTGCTCTGCTGATAGTGAAATTTGCAACCGGTGCTGGTGCACCCTACACACTACAGCAGTGCCGCCGGCTCTAGTATGAGCCTGCGTCAATGTTGTAGGCTGTTTCCCTCTGACTCAGCTGGAAACTCTTAATGGGGCCCATGGGAAGGGAAACGCACTGGAGGTAATCTGACCGCAGGAGTTTGGCGGACGGTCTTTTATGTCCACCAAACTCATAAGGACCTCCATTGTTTGCAGTCTGTGTTTATCTGTAAAAATCAGGAACAATGGAAAACTGTGATACTTAATTATAAATTACATGTGCAAGAAACATTTCTAGTTTTTTTAATAAAGGCCTTTTTAAAAATCCTCAGTATATAAATTCCTGGTTGTTGAATATTGCAGAATATTAAGCCAAGATTGGTCTGTAGGTTTGTAGGAGCCCTTCACATTGTTTTCATACATTTTCCTTACTCTAAATATTCAAGACGTCTGTCCTCATTTTTTTAATCTGCCTCAAATGGACCATACTGTCAACTGCCAAACAAACCCTATCATAAACAGGCTTCTAAACCTAATGACTTCAGTACAAGTGAAGAAAATGCTTCTTTTGAGTTTTAATTGTAAATTAGTTTGTGGACTCCATTACAACTTTCTCTAACCTTGACCAAAATTTCAGGAACCTAACATAAACATATTTAGGTCTATGATCTAATAAAATTATTTAAAAGGGTTGAGTCAAAGGCTGAGGATTTTATGAGACTGAGTCAAAGGAAGATCAATTTACACAAGACAAAATTGCAAGTTATAACCATCTATGTTTATTCCTTATTTAGATCATTATACGGAGCAAAAACTTGGTTAGTCATATTACCAAACAAATCTCTGAATTGGAAATCAAAATAATGCAAGAAGATCAACATAACTCCAAAGTGAGTGAGCAGCAAGAGCCAAATATAGCTACGCAAGAGAACTGATATAGAGTCTACCTCCAAAGAGTGGGCCAAAAACGTGTAAATCAGTAGACAGACTAGCACAGAGTGTGCTCAGTTAGAAGCCAGGGAAAAGTCTGGCACATATCCCAATTAAAACATTTTTATGGAGTTTTAGACAGAAACTGCACACACATATAGTGGTGAGAGATAACACTACAGGGTTGTACTAGCAATACATCACATTAAAAGGCCAATCACTATATTAATACATAATAAGAAACATGTAGGGACACATACTTTTCGGTGTATTCATGAATGAGGTGCACCTAAAAAATGAAGAAAATGGCATGATGTCTATATAATACACAACTACAATAGACAGCTCAACTAATGAATGGTCCCTAGGAAAGAGTTGAGTAAAGGACCTTAAAAGTTAGAAATATAAGAGCATCCTGATCACGGCTTCCTCAAGAGGGACACAAATTTATAACATTACAAGGATTAGGCTTTTGTTTCACTTATTTTGCGAAATAGGAAAACATACATAGCGAAACATGCATGTGAAAAATCTTGTTTGCATATAATAAAAAACGTTTTTAACATAGGTGGCTAGGTTATGAATGGGTGCAAACCTGTGTATGCCTAATAACAATACAAGGAAAAAGTGTACACCATGCTGTGCTCCAAGGAGGGAGAAGCTCAAAGCTTCCTACCAACAATATAACAACTACCCAAGCAACCAAAATTATAAAGTTCAATGTAGACAGTCCATGTAATCAGTGAATATTTTATTTGCAGTCTTCACGTTCTTTTATCAATTCTGACAGGTCATGGATACAACACATGTTTAGTCACTGTGCCAAATTCACTAAACACTTCATCGAGGCACATCACATTGTGTTATTACGACCAAATACTCAAGCGCATCAAAGTAAATCTGACTGCAGAAAAACTTGAATCTAATAATGCATGTGGAAGTTGGAGTGCTCTCCTTTTCACACTACTAGAATTTGAGGATTCTAAATGTGTTATAGCACACAGGAACCTGAACTGTTTCTCTTTAATACATGGATTACAGTTTTATACTTTATGTTCTTCTAAGAATTCCTGACTCAAAAATATACTAAAATAAAGAGAACATGACAACCCATAAAATAAAGGAAGTTGGAAGATGTGTACAGATATAGCAATTAGAAACATTCATTATCTCTTTATACACATTAAGCAAGTTAGCATAAGTAGTTTCACTATAGTTTAAATTAAAAACATCTCTATATTCTAACCTGCTATCTTCGGTAATTTTGTTACACTATGTATAATTTGTATGGCGTAAAAAAACATATCTAACAGGAAGATATAGACTCAATAAGGTTCCAGTTAGTGCTATCAAGATAAAAAGTCATTAAAATTATTTTAAGAGCAAAGCAACATTACTCTCTATATGGAAAATTCTCATTTCTATTAACCATATTTTGGGCCTCATTACGAGTCTGGCGGTCTTAAGGCCACCAGACTCCTGATGACAGTCGGACCGAAACACTCCTGATGGTCCGACCACCAGATTACGACGCTGGCAGTCGGACTGTCAGGAGACCGCCGCCACCACAGGGAATATGGTTCCTGATGGGGTGGCGGTGGCCGGAGTCGTGGTCAACCACGGCGGGGCTCACTTCAGCATTGTCGTGCTGATCACGAGTCCTCTTTCAGCCAACCTTTTCTTGGCGGGGTCCCCACTGTGAAAAAGCTGGTGGAAAGCCAGTGCTGGGGGCCACGGGGGGCGTCCCCTGCACTGCCCCTGCCTGTGGTATGAGCCGTGCATGGTTTCCCCTGCCATCATCCTCAGAATGCACACTGTCTACAGTGCAGACAGTGTGCATTCCGAGGGTGCTGGTGTGTTGGGAGCCGGGGCCAGTGCTGTGGCACTGTTTCCACCAGTCTGACCAGTGGAAACATGCAATAGGATGATTCTGCCGGTCAGCCTGGTGGAAACATTGTAATATGACTGGGGGGAGGCCGCCACTATGATGACAGCCTCCTCCCCGCGGCTTTGGCGGTTGGATAATTCTGACCGCCAAAGTAGTAATGAGGCCCTAAGCCTAAAATGATGCAAAGAACATTTCTTCTCCAACAGTCTGTTAACATTTCAAGATATGTGTGAACAATAAACAGGTGAGATAAGTTCTAAGATTTAATGAAACTATTCTTCAAAGCCATGCGAGAAGAACATTTTTTAACCGGTTCTATGCCTTGTACGAGGTGACCTCGTCCAAGGCTACAGTTACCGTGTGCCTTGGACAAGGTCACCTCGTCTAAGTCACAGGAACTTGGGGGAGCGCTAGCGCTCCCCCCCTGTGCTCCCCACCCACCCCCCCAAGGCAGGGATGGAAGGGGAAGCCCTTCCCCTTCCACCCCCGACCCCCCACCCCACCTGTGACGTCAGTGCGCGAGTGCGCGCTGATTTGTCACAGGGCCTCCCCCATCGCGTTGGAAGCACAGCTTCCAGCGCGATCGAAAGAGAAATGCTTTGCATTTCTCTTTCGATCACGTGGGGGAGGCAAGGAGAGGCTTCAAAGGGAAGGAAATTTATTTCCTTCCCTTTGAAGTCTCTCCAAGCGTTTCAAAAGCCGGATTGCTTGCAATCCGGCTTTTGAAACGCCCACTAGACACCAGGGATGTCTTTTTTTTTGTGAAATAGACATGAGGGAGCACCCCTTGGGCAAGTGTCGCTCCCAATGGGTGGCATTATTTAGGAAGGCCTTTTCTGCCCCCCCTGGGGGCAGACCGGCCTATTATTAGGCCGATCTGCCCCCGGGGGGCAGAAACCTCTAGGGCACCAGGGATCATTTTTTTTTTTTTTTCCTATTTCTTTTTTTTGGGGTTTTTTTAGGTGGGGAGCGACCCCTAGGGGGCAAATTATATTTAGGCCATTTCTGCCCCCCTTAGGGGCAGATTGGCCTATTTTGATGAGACCAATCTGCCCCCAAGGGGGGCAGAAACCTCTAGACACCAGGGAGTTTTTTTTTGTTTACGTGAATTTCACGCAAGGGGAGCGACCCCTTAGGCAAGGGTCACTCCCCTGGGGGGGAAATTATTTTAGGCCATTTCTGCCCCCCTGGGGGGTAGATCAGCCTATTTTGATTAGGCCGATCTGCCCCCAAAGGGGGCAGAAACCACTAGGCACTCCCCTGGAGGGGAAAATTGTATTTAGGCCATTTCTGCCCCCTTTGGGGGCAGATTGACCGTTTTTTGCTTCGCCATTCCACTAGGCACCGGGGATTTTTCTTTTGGTGCCAATGTCACGGAGGGGGAGCGACTCCGTAGGCAAGGGTCGCTCCTGAGGGGGGGTAGGGGGGCGGGGGGCAAATTTATTTTAGGCCATTTCTGCCCCCCTGGGGGCAGATCGGCCTATTGTTATTAGGCCGATCTGCCCCCAGGGGGGCAGAAACCTCTAGGCGCCAGGGCAATTTTTTTTTTTGTGTTTATTTTTTTTTTTGTTTATTTTTTTAGAAATGGGGAACGACCCATTAGGCAAGGGTCGCTCCCCTGGGGGGCAAATTGTATTTAGACCATTTCTGCCCCCCTTGGGGGAAGATTGGCCGATTTTATGTTCATCTGCCCCCAAGGGGGTAGAAACCACTAGGCACCGGGGATTTTTTTTTTGGCACCGATGTCACACAGGGGGAGCGACCCCGTAGGCAAGGGTCACTCCCAGGGTGGGGGAATTGGGGGGGAAATTTATTTTAGGCCATTTCTGCCCCCCCCGGGGCCGGCTGAGCTAGAGGCCAAAATCCACAGGTAGGCACTGTTTTCTATGAAAAAATGTGATGTGTCCACGTTGTGTTTTGGGCCATTTCCTGTCGCGGGCGCTTGGCCTACCCACTCAAGTGAGGTATCATTTTTATCGGGAGACTTGGGGGAAAGCTGGGTGGAAGGAAATTTGTGGCTCCTCCCAGATTCCAGAACTTTCTGTCACCGAAATGTGAGGAAAACGTGTTTTTTTAGCCAAATTTTGAGGTTTGCAAAGGATTCTGGGTAACAGAACCTGGTCAGAGCCCCACAAGTCACCCCATCTTGGATTCCCCTAAGTCTCTAGTTTTCAAAAATGCATAGGTTTGGTATGTTTCCCTAGGTGCCGGCTGAGCTAGAGGTCAAATCTACAGGTAGGCACTTTACAAAAAACACCTCTGTTTTCTTTCAAAAAATGTGATGTGTGCACGTTGCGTTTTGGGGCGTTTCCTGTCGCGGGCGCTAGGCCTACCCACACAAGTGAGGTATCATTTTTATCAGGAGACTTGGGGGAACGCTGGGTGGAACGAAATTTGTGGCTCCTCTCTGATTCCAGAACTTCCTGTCACCAAAATGTGAGGAAAATGTGTTTTTTTAGCCAAATTTTGAGGTTTGCAAAGGATTCTGGGTAACAGAACCTGATCAGAGCCCCACAAGTCACCCCATCTTGGATTCCCCTAGGTCTCTAGTTTTCAAAAATGCATAGGTTTGGTAGGTTTCCCTAGGTTCCGGCTGAGCTAGAGGCCAAAACCTACAGGTAGGCACTTTGCAAAAAACACCTCTGTTTTCCTTAAAAAAATGTGATGTGTGCACGTTGCGTTTTGGGGCTTTTCCTGTCGCGGGCGCTAGGCCTACCCACAGAAGTGAGGTATCATTTTTATCGGGAGACTTGGGGGAACGCTGGGTGGAAGGAAATTTGTGGCTCCTCTCTGATTCCAGAAGTTTCTGTCACCAAAATGTGAGGAAAATGTGTTTTTTTAGCCAAATTTTGAGGTTTGCCAAGGATTCTGGGTAACAGAACCTGATCAGAGCCCCACAAGTCACCCCATCTTGGATTCCCCTAGGTCTCTAGTTTTCAAAAATGCATAGGTTTGGTAGGTTTCCCTAGGTGCCAGCTGAGCTAGAGGCCAAAATCTACAGGTAGGCACTTTGCAAAAAACACCTCTGTTTTCTTTCAAAAAATGTGATGTGTGCACGTTCCGTTTTGGGGCATTTCCTGTAGCGGCGCTAGGCCTACCCACACAAGTGAGGTATCATTTTTATCGCAAGACTTGGGGGAACGCTGGGTGGAAGGAAATTTGTGACTCCTCTCTGATTCCAGAACTTTCTGTCACCAAAATATGAGGAAAAAGTGTTTTTTTAGCCAAATTTTGAGGTTTGCAAAGGATTCTGGGTAACAGAACCTGGTCAGAGCCCCACAAGTCACCCCATCTTGGATTCCCCTAGGTCTCTAGTTTTCAAAAATGCATAGGTTTGGTAGGTTTCCCTAGGTGCCGGCTGAGCTAGAGGTCAAAATCTACAGGTAGGCACTTTGCAAAAAACACCTCTGTTTTCTTTAAAAAAATTTGATGTGTGCACGTTGCGTTTTGGGGCTTTTCCTGTCGCGGGCGCTAGGCCTACCCACACTAGTGAGGTATCATTTTTATCGGGAGACTTGGGGGAACGCTGGGTGGAAGGAAATTTGTGGCTCCTCTCTGATTCCAGAACTTTCTGTCACCAAAATGTGAGGAAAATGTGTTTTTTTAGCCAAATTTTGAGGTTTGAAAGGATTCTGGGTAACAGAACCTGATCAGAGCCCCACAAGTCACCCCATCTTGGATTCCCCTAGGTCTCTAGTTTTCAAAAATGCATAGGTTTGGAAGGTTTCCCTAGGTTCCGGCCGAGCTAGAGGCCAAAACCTACAGGTAGGTACTTTGCAAAAAACACCTCTGTTTTCTTTCAAAAAATGTGATGTGTGCACGTTCCGTTTTGGGGCATTTCCTGTCGCGGGCGCTAGGCCTACCCACACAAGTGAGGTATCATTTTTATCGGGAGACTTGGGGGAACGCTGGGTGGACGGAAATTTGTGGCTCCTCTCTGACTCCAGAACTTTCTGTCACCAAAATATGAGGAAAATGTGTTTTTTTAGCCAAATTTTGAGGTTTGCAAAGGATTCTGGGTAACAGAACCTGGTCAGAGCCCCACAAGTCACCCCATCTTGGATTCCCCTAGGTCTCTAGTTTTCAAAAATGCATAGGTTTGGTATGTTTCCCTAGGTGCCGGCTGAGCTAGAGGTCAAAATCTACAGGTAGGCACTTTGCAAAAAACACCTCTGTTTTCTTTAAAAAAATGTGATGTGTGCACGTTGCGTTTTGGGGCTTTTCCTGTCGCGGGCGCTAGGCCTACCCACAGAAGTGAGGTATCATTTTTATCGGGAGACTTGGGGGAACGCTGGGTGGAAGGAAATTTGTGGCTCCTCTCTGATTCCAGAAGTTTCTGTCACCAAAATGTGAGGAAAATGTGTTTTTTTAGCCAAATTTTGAGTTTTGCCAAGGATTCTGGGTAACAGAACCTGGTCAGAGCCCCACAAGTCACCCCATCTTGGATTCCCCTATGTCTCTAGTTTTCAAAAATGCATAGGTTTGGTAGGTTTCCCTAGGTGCCGGCTGAGCTAGAGGCCAAAATCTACAGGTAGGCACTTTGCAAAAAACACCTCTGTTTTCTTTAAAAAAATGTGATGTGTGCACGTTGCGTTTTGGGGCGTTTCCTGTCGCGGGCGCTAGGCCTACCCACACAAGTGAGGTATCATTTTTATCGGGAGACTTGGGGGAACGCTGGGTGGAAGGAAATTTGTGGCTCCTCTCTGATTCCAGAACTTTCTGTCACCAAAATGTGAGGAAAATGTGTTTTTTTAGCCAAATTTTGAGGTTTGCAAAGGATTCTGGGTAACAGAACCTGATCAGAGCCCCACAAGTTACCCCATCTTGGATTCCCCTAGGTCTCTAGTTTTCAAAAATGCATAGGTTTGGTAGGTTTCCCTAGGTTCCGGCTGAGCTAGAGGCCAAAACCTACAGGTAGGCACTTTGCAAAAAACACCTCTGTTTTCGTTAAAAAAAAATTGATGTGTGCACGTTGCGTTTTGGGGCTTTTCCTGTCGCGGGCGCTAGGCCTACCCACACAAGTGAGGTATCATTTTTATTGGGAGACTTGGGGGAACGCTGGGTGGAAGGAAATTTGTGGCTCCTCTCTGATTCCAGAACTTTCTGTCACCAAAATATGAGGAAAATGTGTTTTTTAAGCCAATTTTTGAGGTTTGCAAAGGATTCTGGGTAACAGAACCTGGTCAGAGCCCCACAAGTCACCCCATCTTGGATTCCCCTAGGTCTCTAGTTTTCAAAAATGCATAGGTTTGGTAGGTTTCCCTAGGTGCCGGCTGAGCTAGAGGCCATAACCTACAGGTAGGCACTTTGCAAAAAACACCTCTGTTTTCTTTAAAAAAATGTGATGTGTGCACGTTCCGTTTTGGGGCATTTCCTGTCGCGGGCGCTAGGCCTACCCACACAAGTGAGGTATCATTTTTATCGGGAGACTTGGGGGAACGCTGGGTGGAAGGAAATTTGTGGCTCCTCTCTGATTCCAGAACTTTCTGTCACCAAAATATGAGGAAAATGTGTTTTTTTAGCCAAATTTTGAGGTTTGCAAAGGATTCTGGGTAACAGAACCTGGTCAGAGCCCCACAAGTCACCCCATCTTGGATTCCCCTAGGTCTCTAGTTTTCAGAAATGCATAGGTTTGGTAGGTTTCCCTAGGTGCCGGCTGAGCTAGAGGTCAAAATCTACAGGTAGGCACTTTGCAAAAAACACCTCTGTTTTCTTTAAAAAAATGTGATGTGTGCACGTTGCGTTTTGGGGCGTTTCCTGTCGCGGGCGCTAGGCCTACCCACACAAGTGAGGTATCATTTTTATCAGGAGACTTGGGGGAACGCTGGGTGGGACGAAATTTGTGGCTCCTCTCTGATTCCAGAACTTCCTGTCACCAAAATGTGAGGAAAATGTGTTTGTTTAGCCAAATTTTGAGGTTTGCAAAGGATTCTGGGTAACAGAACCTGATCAGAGCCCCACTAGTCACCCCATCTTGGATTCCCCTAGGTCTCTAGTTTTCAAAAATGCATAGGTTTGGTAGGTTTCCCTAGGTTCCGGCTGAGCTAGAGGCCAAAACCTACAGGTAGGCACTTTGCAAAAAACACCTCTGTTTTCCTTAAAAAAATGTGATGTGTGCACGTTGCGTTTTGGGGCTTTTCCTGTCGCGGGCGCTAGGCCTACCCACAGAAGTGAGGTATCATTTTTATCGGGAGACTTGGGGGAACGCTGGGTGGAAGGAAATTTGTGGCTCCTCTCTGATTCCAGAAGTTTCTGTCACCAAAATGTGAGGAAAATGTGTTTTTTTAGCCAAATTTTGAGGTTTGCAAAGGATTCTGGGTAACAGAACCTGATCAGAGCCCCACAAGTCACCCCATCTTGGATTCCCCTAGGTCTCTAGTTTTCAAAAATGCATAGGTTTGGTAGGTTTCCCTAGGTTCCGGCTGAGCTAGAGGCCAAAACCTACAGGTAGGCACTTTGCAAAAAACACCTCTGTTTTCCTTAAAAAAATGTGATGTGTGCACGTTGCGTTTTGGGGCTTTTCCTGTCGCGGGCGCTAGGCCTACCCACAGAAGTGAGGTATCATTTTTATCGGGAGACTTGGGGGAACGCTGGGTGGAAGGAAATTTGTGGCTCCTCTCTGATTCCAGAAGTTTCTGTCACCAAAATGTGAGGAAAATGTGTTTTTTTAGCCAAATTTTGAGGTTTGCCAAGGATTCTGGGTAACAGAACCTGATCAGAGCCCCACAAGTCACCCCATCTTGGATTCCCCTAGGTCTCTAGTTTTCAAAAATGCATAGGTTTGGTAGGTTTCCCTAGGTGCCAGCTGAGCTAGAGGCCAAAATCTACAGGTAGGCACTTTGCAAAAAACACCTCTGTTTTCTTTCAAAAAATGTGATGTGTGCACGTTCCGTTTTGGGGCATTTCCTGTAGCGGCGCTAGGCCTACCCACACAAGTGAGGTATCATTTTTATCGCAAGACTTGGGGGAACGCTGGGTGGAAGGAAATTTGTGACTCCTCTCTGATTCCAGAACTTTCTGTCACCAAAATATGAGGAAAAAGTGTTTTTTTAGCCAAATTTTGAGGTTTGCAAAGGATTCTGGGTAACAGAACCTGGTCAGAGCCCCACAAGTCACCCCATCTTGGATTCCCCTAGGTCTCTAGTTTTCAAAAATGCATAGGTTTGGTAGGTTTCCCTAGGTGCCGGCTGAGCTAGAGGTCAAAATCTACAGGTAGGCACTTTGCAAAAAACACCTCTGTTTTCTTTAAAAAAATTTGATGTGTGCACGTTGCGTTTTGGGGCTTTTCCTGTCGCGGGCGCTAGGCCTACCCACACTAGTGAGGTATCATTTTTATCGGGAGACTTGGGGGAACGCTGGGTGGAAGGAAATTTGTGGCTCCTCTCTGATTCCAGAACTTTCTGTCACCAAAATGTGAGGAAAATGTGTTTTTTTAGCCAAATTTTGAGGTTTGAAAGGATTCTGGGTAACAGAACCTGATCAGAGCCCCACAAGTCACCCCATCTTGGATTCCCCTAGGTCTCTAGTTTTCAAAAATGCATAGGTTTGGAAGGTTTCCCTAGGTTCCGGCCGAGCTAGAGGCCAAAACCTACAGGTAGGTACTTTGCAAAAAACACCTCTGTTTTCTTTCAAAAAATGTGATGTGTGCACGTTCCGTTTTGGGGCATTTCCTGTCGCGGGCGCTAGGCCTACCCACACAAGTGAGGTATCATTTTTATCGGGAGACTTGGGGGAACGCTGGGTGGACGGAAATTTGTGGCTCCTCTCTGACTCCAGAACTTTCTGTCACCAAAATATGAGGAAAATGTGTTTTTTTAGCCAAATTTTGAGGTTTGCAAAGGATTCTGGGTAACAGAACCTGGTCAGAGCCCCACAAGTCACCCCATCTTGGATTCCCCTAGGTCTCTAGTTTTCAAAAATGCATAGGTTTGGTATGTGTCCCTAGGTGCCGGCTGAGCTAGAGGTCAAAATCTACAGGTAGGCACTTTGCAAAAAACACCTCTGTTTTCTTTAAAAAAATGTGATGTGTGCACGTTGCGTTTTGGGGCTTTTCCTGTCGCGGGCGCTAGGCCTACCCACAGAAGTGAGGTATCATTTTTATCGGGAGACTTGGGGGAACGCTGGGTGGAAGGAAATTTGTGGCTCCTCTCTGATTCCAGAAGTTTCTGTCACCAAAATGTGAGGAAAATGTGTTTTTTTAGCCAAATTTTGAGTTTTGCCAAGGATTCTGGGTAACAGAACCTGGTCAGAGCCCCACAAGTCACCCCATCTTGGATTCCCCTATGTCTCTAGTTTTCAAAAATGCATAGGTTTGGTAGGTTTCCCTAGGTGCCGGCTGAGCTAGAGGCCAAAATCTACAGGTAGGCACTTTGCAAAAAACACCTCTGTTTTCTTTAAAAAAATGTGATGTGTGCACGTTGCGTTTTGGGGCGTTTCCTGTCGCGGGCGCTAGGCCTACCCACACAAGTGAGGTATCATTTTTATCGGGAGACTTGGGGGAACGCTGGGTGGAAGGAAATTTGTGGCTCCTCTCTGATTCCAGAACTTTCTGTCACCAAAATGTGAGGAAAATGTGTTTTTTTAGCCAAATTTTGAGGTTTGCAAAGGATTCTGGGTAACAGAACCTGATCAGAGCCCCACAAGTTACCCCATCTTGGATTCCCCTAGGTCTCTAGTTTTCAAAAATGCATAGGTTTGGTAGGTTTCCCTAGGTTCCGGCTGAGCTAGAGGCCAAAACCTACAGGTAGGCACTTTGCAAAAAACACCTCTGTTTTCGTTAAAAAAAAATTGATGTGTGCACGTTGCGTTTTGGGGCTTTTCCTGTCGCGGGCGCTAGGCCTACCCACACAAGTGAGGTATCATTTTTATTGGGAGACTTGGGGGAACGCTGGGTGGAAGGAAATTTGTGGCTCCTCTCTGATTCCAGAACTTTCTGTCACCAAAATATGAGGAAAATGTGTTTTTTAAGCCAATTTTTGAGGTTTGCAAAGGATTCTGGGTAACAGAACCTGGTCAGAGCCCCACAAGTCACCCCATCTTGGATTCCCCTAGGTCTCTAGTTTTCAAAAATGCATAGGTTTGGTAGGTTTCCCTAGGTGCCGGCTGAGCTAGAGGCCAAAACCTACAGGTAGGCACTTTGCAAAAAACACCTCTGTTTTCTTTAAAAAAATGTGATGTGTGCACGTTCCGTTTTGGGGCATTTCCTGTCGCGGGCGCTAGGCCTACCCACACAAGTGAGGTATCATTTTTATCGGGAGACTTGGGGGAACGCTGGGTGGAAGGAAATTTGTGGCTCCTCTCTGATTCCAGAACTTTCTGTCACCAAAATATGAGGAAAATGTGTTTTTTTAGCCAAATTTTGAGGTTTGCAAAGGATTCTGGGTAACAGAACCTGGTCAGAGCCCCACAAGTCACCCCATCTTGGATTCCCCTAGGTCTCTAGTTTTCAGAAATGCATAGGTTTGGTAGGTTTCCCTAGGTGCCGGCTGAGCTAGAGGTCAAAATCTACAGGTAGGCACTTTGCAAAAAACACCTCTGTTTTCTTTAAAAAAATGTGATGTGTGCACGTTGCGTTTTGGGGCGTTTCCTGTCGCGGGCGCTAGGCCTACCCACACAAGTGAGGTATCATTTTTATCAGGAGACTTGGGGGAACGCTGGGTGGAACGAAATTTGTGGCTCCTCTCTGATTCCAGAACTTCCTGTCACCAAAATGTGAGGAAAATGTGTTTGTTTAGCCAAATTTTGAGGTTTGCAAAGGATTCTGGGTAACAGAACCTGATCAGAGCCCCACTAGTCACCCCATCTTGGATTCCCCTAGGTCTCTAGTTTTCAAAAATGCATAGGTTTGGTAGGTTTCCCTAGGTTCCGGCTGAGCTAGAGGCCAAAACCTACAGGTAGGCACTTTGCAAAAAACACCTCTGTTTTCCTTAAAAAAATGTGATGTGTGCACGTTGCGTTTTGGGGCTTTTCCTGTCGCGGGCGCTAGGCCTACCCACAGAAGTGAGGTATCATTTTTATCGGGAGACTTGGGGGAACGCTGGGTGGAAGGAAATTTGTGGCTCCTCTCTGATTCCAGAAGTTTCTGTCACCAAAATGTGAGGAAAATGTGTTTTTTTAGCCAAATTTTGAGGTTTGCCAAGGATTCTGGGTAACAGAACCTGGTCAGAGCCCCAGAAGTCACCCCATCTTGGATTCCCCTAGGTCTCTAGTTTTCAAAAATGCATAGGTTTGGTAGGTTTCCCTAGGTGCCAGCTGAGCTAGAGGCCAAAATCTACAGGTAGGCACTTTGCAAAAAACACCTCTGTTTTCTTTCAAAAAATGTGATGTGTGCACGTTCCGTTTTGGGGCATTTCCTGTAGCGGGCGCTAGGCCTACCCACACAAGTGAGGTATCATTTTTATCGCAAGACTTGGGGGAACGCTGGGTGGAAGGAAATTTGTGGCTCCTCTCTGATTCCAGAACTTTCTGTCACCAAAATATGAGGAAAAAGTGTTTTTTTAGCCAAATTTTGAGGTTTGCAAAGGATTCTGGGTAACAGAACCTGGTCAGAGCCCCACAAGTCACCCCATCTTGGATTCCCCTAGGTCTCTAGTTTTCAAAAATGCATAGGTTTGGTAGGTTTCCCTAGGTGCCGGCTGAGCTAGAGGTCAAAATCTACAGGTAGGCACTTTGCAAAAAACACCTCTGTTTTCTTTAAAAAAATTTGATGTGTGCACGTTGCGTTTTGGGGCTTTTCCTGTCGCGGGCGCTAGGCCTACCCACACTAGTGAGGTATCATTTTTATCGGGAGACTTGGGGGAACGCTGGGTGGAAGGAAATTTGTGGCTCCTCTCTGATTCCAGAACTTTCTGTCACCAAAATGTGAGGAAAATGTGTTTTTTTAGCCAAATTTTGAGGTTTGAAAGGATTCTGGGTAACAGAACCTGATCAGAGCCCCACAAGTCACCCCATCTTGGATTCCCCTAGGTCTCTAGTTTTCAAAAATGCATAGGTTTGGAAGGTTTCCCTAGGTTCCGGCCGAGCTAGAGGCCAAAACCTACAGGTAGGTACTTTGCAAAAAACACCTCTGTTTTCTTTCAAAAAATGTGATGTGTGCACGTTCCGTTTTGGGGCATTTCCTGTCGCGGGCGCTAGGCCTACCCACACAAGTGAGGTATCATTTTTATCGGGAGACTTGGGGGAACGCTGGGTGGACGGAAATTTGTGGCTCCTCTCTGACTCCAGAACTTTCTGTCACCAAAATATGAGGAAAATGTGTTTTTTTAGCCAAATTTTGAGGTTTGCAAAGGATTCTGGGTAACAGAACCTGGTCAGAGCCCCACAAGTCACCCCATCTTGGATTTCCCTAGGTCTCTAGTTTTCAAAAATGCATAGGTTTGGTAGGTTTCCCTAGGTGCCGGCAGAGCTAGAGGTCAAAATCTACAGGTAGGCACTTTGCAAAAAACACCTCTGTTTTCTTTAAAAAAATGTGATGTGTGCACGTTGCGTTTTGGGGCTTTTCCTGTCGCGGGCGCTAGGCCTACCCACAGAAGTGAGGTATCATTTTTATCGGGAGACTTGGGGGAACGCTGGGTGGAAGGAAATTTGTGGCTCCTCTCTGATTCCAGAAGTTTCTGTCACCAAAATGTGAGGAAAATGTGTTTTTTTAGCCAAATATTGAGGTTTGCCAAGGATTCTGGGTAACAGAACCTGGTCAGAGCCCCACAAGTCACCCCATCTTGGATTCCCCTAGGTCTCTAGTTTTCGAAAATGCATAGGTTTGGTAGGTTTCCCTAGGTGCCAGATGAGCTAGAGACCAAAATCTACAGGTAGGCACTTTGCAAAAAACACCTCTGTTTTCTTTCAAAAAATGTGATGTGTGCACGTTCCGTTTTGGGGCATTTCCTGTAGCGGGCGCTAGGCCTACCCACACAAGTGAGGTATCATTTTTATCGCAAGACTTGGGGGAACGCTGGGTGGAAGGAAATTTGTGGCTCCTCTCTGATTCCAGAACTTTCTGTCACCAAAATATGAGGAAAAAGTGTTTTTTTAGCCAAATTTTGAGGTTTGCAAAGGATTCTGGGTAACAGAACCTGGTCAGAGCCCCACAAGTCACCCCATCTTGGATTCCCCTAGGTCTCTAGTTTTCAAAAATGCATAGGTTTGGTAGGTTTCCCTAGGTGCCGGCTGAGCTAGAGGTCAAAATCTACAGGTAGGCACTTTGCAAAAAACACCTCTGTTTTCTTTAAAAAAATTTGATGTGTGCTCGTTGCGTTTTGGGGCTTTTCCTGTCGCGGGCGCTAGGCCTACCCACACTAGTGAGGTATCATTTTTATCGGGAGACTTGGGGGAACGCTGGGTGGAAGGAAATTTGTGGCTCCTCTCTGATTCCAGAACTTTCTGTCACCAAAATGTGACGAAAATGTGTATTTTTAGCCAAATTTTGAGGTTTGAAAGGATTCTGGGTAACAGAACCTGATCAGAGCCCCACAAGTCACCCCATCTTGGATTCCCCTAGGTCTCTAGTTTTAAAAAATGCATAGGTTTGGAAGGTTTCCCTAGGTTCCGGCCGAGCTAGAGGCCAAAACCTACAGGTAGGTACTTTGCAAAAAACACCTCTGTTTTCTTTAAAAAAATGTGATGTGTGCACGTTCCGTTTTGGGGCATTTCCTGTCGCGGGCGCTAGGCCTACCCACACAAGTGAGGTATCATTTTTATCGGGAGACTTGGGGGAACGCTGGGTGGACGGAAATTTGTGGCTCCTCTCTGACTCCAGAACTTTCTGTCACCAAAATATGAGGAAAATGTGTTTTTTTAGCCAAATTTTGAGGTTTGCAAAGGATTCTGGGTAACAGAACCTGGTCAGAGCCCCACAAGTCACCCCATCTTGGATTTCCCTAGGTCTCTAGTTTTCAAAAATGCATAGGTTTGGTAGGTTTCCCTAGGTGCCGGCAGAGCTAGAGGTCAAAATCTACAGGTAGGCACTTTGCAAAAAACACCTCTGTTTTCTTTAAAAAAATGTGATGTGTGCACGTTGCGTTTTGGGGCTTTTCCTGTCGCGGGCGCTAGGCCTACCCACAGAAGTGAGGTATCATTTTTATCGGGAGACTTGGGGGAACGCTGGGTGGAAGGAAATTTGTGGCTCCTCTCTGATTCCAGAAGTTTCTGTCACCAAAATGTGAGGAAAATGTGTTTTTTTAGCCAAATTTTGAGGTTTGCCAAGGATTCTGGGTAACAGAACCTGGTGAGAGCCCCACAAGTCACCCCATCTTGGATTCCCCTAGGTCTCTAGTTTTCAAAAATGCATAGGTTTGGTAGGTTTCCCTAGGTGCCAGCTGAGCTAGAGACCAAAATCTACAGGTAGGCACTTTGCAAAAAACACCTCTGTTTTCTTTCAAAAAATGTGATGTGTGCACGTTCCGTTTTGGGGCATTTCCTGTAGCGGGCGCTAGGCCTACCCACACAAGTGAGGTATCATTTTTATCGCAAGACTTGGGGGAACGCTGGGTGGAAGGAAATTTGTGGCTCCTCTCTGATTCCAGAACTTTCTGTCACCAAAATATGAGGAAAAAGTGTTTTTTTAGCCAAATTTTGAGGTTTGCAAAGGATTCTGGGTAACAGAACCTGGTCAGAGCCCCACAAGTCACCCCATCTTGGATTCCCCTAGGTCTCTAGTTTTCAAAAATGCATAGGTTTGGTAGGTTTCCCTAGGTGCCGGCTGAGCTAGAGGTCAAAATCTACAGGTAGGCACTTTGCAAAAAACACCTCTGTTTTCTTAAAAAAAATTTGATGTGTGCACGTTGCGTTTTGGGGCTTTTCCTGTCGCGGGCGCTAGGCCTACCCACACTAGTGAGGTATCATTTTTATCGGGAGACTTGGGGGAACGCTGGGTGGAAGGAAATTTGTGGCTCCTCTCTGATTCCAGAACTTTCTGTCACCAAAATGTGAGGAAAATGTGTATTTTTAGCCAAATTTTGAGGTTTGAAAGGATTCTGGGTAACAGAACCTGATCAGAGCCCCACAAATCACCCCATCTTGGATTCCCCTAGGTCTCTAGTTTTAAAAAATGCATAGGTTTGGTAGGTTTCCCTAGGTGCCAGCTGAGCTAGAGGCCAAAATCTACAGGTAGGCACTTTGCAAAAAACACCTCTGTTTTCTTTCAAAAAATGTGATGTGTGCACGTTCCGTTTTGGGGCATTTCCTGTAGCGGGCGCTAGGCCTACCCACACAAGTGAGGTATCATTTTTATCGGGAGACTTGGGGGAACGCTGGGTGGATGGAAATTTGTGGCTCCTCTCTGACTACAGAACTTTCTGTCACCAAAATATGAGGAACATGTGTTTTTTTAGCCAAATTTTGAGGTTTGCAAAGGATTCTGGGTAACAGAACCTGGTCAGAGCCCCACAAGTCACCCCATCTTGGATTTCCCTAGGTCTCTAGTTTTCAAAAATGCATAGGTTTGGTAGGTTTCCCTAGGTGCCGGCAGAGCTAGAGGTCAAAATCTACAGGTAGGCACTTTGCAAAAAACACCTCTGTTTACTTTAAAAAAATGTGATGTGTGCACGTTGCGTTTTGGGGCTTTTCCTGTCGCGGGCGCTAGGCCTACCCACAGAAGTGAGGTATCATTTTTATCGGGAGACTTGGGGGAACGCTGGGTGGAAGGAAATTTGTGGCTCCTCTCTGATTCCAGAAGTTTCTGTCACCAAAATGTGAGGAAAATTTGTTTTTTTAGCCAAATTTTGAGGTTTGAAAGGATTCTGGGTAACAGAACCTGATCAGAGCCCCACAAGTCACCCCATCTTGGATTCCCCTAGGTCTCTAGTTTTCAAAAATGCATAGGTTTGGTAGGTTTCCCTAGGTGCCAGCTGAGCTAGAGGCCAAAATCTACAGGTAGGCACTTTGCAAAAAACACCTCTGTTTTCTTTCAAAAAATGTGATGTGTGCACGTTCCGTTTTGGGGCATTTCCTGTAGCGGGCGCTAGGCCTACCCACACAAGTGAGGTATCATTTTTATCGCAAGACTTGGGGGAACGCTGGGTGGAAGGAAATTTGTGGCTCCTCTCTGATTCCAGAACTTTCTGTCACCAAAATGTGAGGAAAATGTGTTTTTTTAGCCAAATTTTGAGGTTTGCCAAGGATTCTGGGTAACAGAACCTGGTCAGAGCCCCACAAGTCACCCCATCTTGGATTCCCCTAGGTCTCTAGTTTTAAAAAATGCATAGGTTTGGTCGGTTTCCCTAGGTGCCGGCTGAGCTAGAGGTCAAAATCTACAGGTAGGCACTTTGCAAAAAACACCTCTGTTTTCTTTAAAAAAATTTGATGTGTGCACGTTGCGTTTTGGGGCTTTTCCTGTCGCGGGCGCTAGGCCTACCCACACTAGTGAGGTATCATTTTTATCGGGAGACTTGGGGGAACGCTGGGTGGAAGGAAATTTGTGCCTCCTCTCTGATTCCAGAAGTTTCTGTCACCAAAATGTGAGGAAAATGTGTTTTTTTAGCCAAATTTTGAGGTTTGCCAAGGATTCTGGGTAACAGAACCTGGTCAGAGACCCACAAGTCACCCCATCTTGGATTCCCCTAGGTTTTTAGTTTTCAAAAATGCATAGGTTTGGTAGGTTTCCCTAGGTGCCGGCTAAGCTAGTGGCCAAAATCTACAGGTAGGCACTTTGCAAAAAACACCTCTGTTTTCTTTAAAAAAATGTGATGTGTGCACGTTCCGTTTTGGGGCATTTCCTGTCGCGGGCGCTAGGCCTACCCACACAAGTGAGGTATCATTTTTATCGCAAGACTTGGGGGAACGCTGGGTGGAAGGAAATTTGTGGCTCCTCTCTGACTCCAGAACTTTCTGTCACCAAAATATGAGGAAAATGTGTTTTTTTAGCCAAATTTTGAGGTTTGCAAAGGATTCTGGGTAACAGAACCTGGTCAGAGCCCCACAAGTCACCCCATCTTGGATTTCCCTAGGTCTCTAGTTTTCAAAAATGCATAGGTTTGGTAGGTTTCCCTAGGTGCCGGCTGAGCTAGAGGTCAAAATCTACAGGTAGGCACTTTGCATAAAACACCTCTGTTTTCTTTAAAAAAATTTGATGTGTGCATGTTGCGTTTTGGGGCTTTTACTGTTGCGGGCGCTAGGCCTACCCACAGAAGTGCGGTATCATTTTTATCGGGAGACTTGGGGGAACGCTGGGTGGAAGGAAATTTGTGGCTCCTCTCTGATTCCAGAAGTTTCTGTCACCAAAATGTGAGGAAAATGTGTTTTTTTAGCCAAATTTTGAGGTTTGCCAAGGATTCTGGGTAACAGAACCTGGTCAGAGCCCCACAAGTCACCCCATCTTGGATTCCCCTAGGTCTCTAGTTTTAAAAAATGCATAGGTTTGGTAGGTTTCCCTAGGTGCCAGCTGAGCTAGAGGCCAAAATCTACAGGTAGGCACTTTGCAAAAAACACCTCTGTTTTCTTTCAAAAAATGTGATGTGTGCACGTTCCGTTTTGGGGCATTTCCTGTAGCGGGCGCTAGGCCTACCCACACAAGTGAGGTATCATTTTTATCGCAAGACTTGGGGGAACGCTGGGTGGAAGGAAATTTGTGGCTCCTCTCTGATTCCAGAACTTTCTGTCACCAAAATATGAGGAAAAAGTGTTTTTTTAGCCAAATTTTGAGGTTTGCAAAGGATTCTGGGTAACAGAACCTGGTCAGAGCCCCACAAGTCACCCCATCTTGGATTCCCCTAGGTCTCTAGTTTTCAAAAATGCATAGGTTTGGTCGGTTTCCCTAGGTGCCGGCTGAGCTAGAGGTCAAAATCTACAGGTAGGCACTTTGCAAAAAACACCTCTGTTTTCTTTAAAAAAATTTGATGTGTGCACGTTGCGTTTTGGGGCTTTTCCTGTCGCGGGCGCTAGGCCTACCCACACTAGTGAGGTATCATTTTTATCGGGAGACTTGGGGGAACGCTGGGTGGAAGGAAATTTGTGCCTCCTCTCTGATTCCAGAAGTTTCTGTCACCAAAATGTGAGGAAAATGTGTTTTTTTAGCCAAATTTTGAGGTTTGCCAAGGATTCTGGGTAACAGAACCTGGTCAGAGACCCACAAGTCACCCCATCTTGGATTCCCCTAGGTTTTTAGTTTTCAAAAATGCATAGGTTTGGTAGGTTTCCCTAGGTGCCGGCTAAGCTAGTGGCCAAAATCTACAGGTAGGCACTTTGCAAAAAACACCTCTGTTTTCTTTAAAAAAATGTGATGTGTGCACGTTCCGTTTTGGGGCATTTCCTGTCGCGGGCGCTAGGCCTACCCACACAAGTGAGGTATCATTTTTATCGCAAGACTTGGGGGAACGCTGGGTGGAAGGAAATTTGTGGCTCCTCTCTGACTCCAGAACTTTCTGTCACCAAAATATGAGGAAAATGTGTTTTTTTAGCCAAATTTTGAGGTTTGCAAAGGATTCTGGGTAACAGAACCTGGTCAGAGCCCCACAAGTCACCCCATCTTGGATTTCCCTAGGTCTCTAGTTTTCAAAAATGCATAGGTTTGGTAGGTTTCCCTAGGTGCCGGCTGAGCTAGAGGTCAAAATCTACAGGTAGGCACTTTGCATAAAACACCTCTGTTTTCTTTAAAAAAAATTGATGTGTGCACGTTGCGTTTTGGGGCTTTTCCTGTCGCGGGCGCTAGGCCTACCCACAGAAGTGAGGTATCATTTTTATCGGGAGACTTGGGGGAACGCTGGGTGGAAGGAAATTTGTGGCTCCTCTCTGATTCCAGAAGTTTCTGTCACCAAAATGTGAGGAAAATTTGTTTTTTTAGCCAAATTTTGAGGTTTGAAAGGATTCTGGGTAACAGAACCTGATCAGAGCCCCACAAGTCACCCCATCTTGGATTCCCCTAGGTCTCTAGTTTTCAAAAATGCATAGGTTTGGTAGGTTTCCCTAGGTGCCAGCTGAGCTAGAGGCCAAAATCTACAGGTAGGCACTTTGCAAAAAACACCTCTGTTTTCTTTCAAAAAATGTGATGTGTGCACGTTCCGTTTTGGGGCATTTCCTGTAGCGGGCGCTAGGCCTACCCACACAAGTGAGGTATCATTTTTATCGCAAGACTTGGGGGAACGCTGGGTGGAAGGAAATTTGTGGCTCCTCTCTGATTCCAGAACTTTCTGTCACCAAAATGTGAGGAAAATGTGTTTTTTTAGCCAAATTTTGAGGTTTGCCAAGGATTCTGGGTAACAGAACCTGGTCAGAGCCCCACAAGTCACCCCATCTTGGATTCCCCTAGGTCTCTAGTTTTCAAAAATGCATAGGTTTGGTCGGTTTCCCTAGGTGCCGGCTGAGCTAGAGGTCAAAATCTACAGGTAGGCACTTTGCAAAAAACACCTCTGTTTTCTTTAAAAAAATTTGATGTGTGCACGTTGCGTTTTGGGGCTTTTCCTGTCGCGGGCGCTAGGCCTACCCACACTAGTGAGGTATCATTTTTATCGGGAGACTTGGGGGAACGCTGGGTGGAAGGAAATTTGTGCCTCCTCTCTGATTCCAGAAGTTTCTGTCACCAAAATGTGAGGAAAATGTGTTTTTTTAGCCAAATTTTGAGGTTTGCCAAGGATTCTGGGTAACAGAACCTGGTCAGAGACCCACAAGTCACCCCATCTTGGATTCCCCTAGGTTTTTAGTTTTCAAAAATGCATAGGTTTGGTAGGTTTCCCTAGGTGCCGGCTAAGCTAGTGGCCAAAATCTACAGGTAGGCACTTTGCAAAAAACACCTCTGTTTTCTTTAAAAAAATGTGATGTGTGCACGTTCCGTTTTGGGGCATTTCCTGTCGCGGGCGCTAGGCCTACCCACACAAGTGAGGTATCATTTTTATCGCAAGACTTGGGGGAACGCTGGGTGGAAGGAAATTTGTGGCTCCTCTCTGACTCCAGAACTTTCTGTCACCAAAATATGAGGAAAATGTGTTTTTTTAGCCAAATTTTGAGGTTTGCAAAGGATTCTGGGTAACAGAACCTGGTCAGAGCCCCACAAGTCACCCCATCTTGGATTTCCCTAGGTCTCTAGTTTTCAAAAATGCATAGGTTTGGTAGGTTTCCCTAGGTGCCGGCTGAGCTAGAGGTCAAAATCTACAGGTAGGCACTTTGCATAAAACACCTCTGTTTTCTTTAAAAAAATTTGATGTGTGCATGTTGCGTTTTGGGGCTTTTACTGTTGCGGGCGCTAGGCCTACCCACAGAAGTGCGGTATCATTTTTATCGGGAGACTTGGGGGAACGCTGGGTGGAAGGAAATTTGTGGCTCCTCTCTGATTCCAGAAGTTTCTGTCACCAAAATGTGAGGAAAATGTGTTTTTTTAGCCAAATTTTGAGGTTTGCCAAGGATTCTGGGTAACAGAACCTGGTCAGAGCCCCACAAGTCACCCCATCTTGGATTCCCCTAGGTCTCTAGTTTTCAAAAATGCATAGGTTTGGTAGGTTTCCCTAGGTGCCAGCTGAGCTAGAGGCCAAAATCTACAGGTAGGCACTTTGCAAAAAACACCTCTGTTTTCTTTCAAAAAATGTGATGTGTGCACGTTCCGTTTTGGGGCATTTCCTGTAGCGGGCGCTAGGCCTACCCACACAAGTGAGGTATCATTTTTATCGCAAGACTTGGGGGAACGCTGGGTGGAAGGAAATTTGTGGCTCCTCTCTGATTCCAGAACTTTCTGTCACCAAAATATGAGGAAAAAGTGTTTTTTTAGCCAAATTTTGAGGTTTGCAAAGGATTCTGGGTAACAGAACCTGGTCAGAGCCCCACAAGTCACCCCATCTTGGATTCCCCTAGGTCTCTAGTTTTCAAAAATGCATAGGTTTGGTCGGTTTCCCTAGGTGCCGGCTGAGCTAGAGGTCAAAATCTACAGGTAGGCACTTTGCAAAAAACACCTCTGTTTTCTTTAAAAAAATTTGATGTGTGCACGTTGCGTTTTGGGGCTTTTCCTGTCGCGGGCGCTAGGCCTACCCACACTAGTGAGGTATCATTTTTATCGGGAGACTTGGGGGAACGCTGGGTGGAAGGAAATTTGTGCCTCCTCTCTGATTCCAGAAGTTTCTGTCACCAAAATGTGAGGAAAATGTGTTTTTTTAGCCAAATTTTGAGGTTTGCCAAGGATTCTGGGTAACAGAACCTGGTCAGAGACCCACAAGTCACCCCATCTTGGATTCCCCTAGGTTTTTAGTTTTCAAAAATGCATAGGTTTGGTAGGTTTCCCTAGGTTCCGGCCGAGCTAGAGGCCAAAACCTACAGGTAGGTACTTTGCAAAAAACACCTCTGTTTTCTTTCAAAAAATTTGATGTGTGCACGTTCCGTTTTGGGGCATTTCCTGTCGCGGGCGCTAGGCCTACCCACACAAGTGAGGTATCATTTTTATCGGGAGACTTGGGGGAACGCTGGGTGGACGGAAATTTGTGGCTCCTCTCTGACTACAGAACTTTCTGTCACCAAAATATGAGGAACATGTGTTTTTTTAGCCAAATTTTGAGGTTTGCAAAGGATTCTGGGTAACAGAACCTGGTCAGAGCCCCACAAGTCACCCCATCTTGGATTTCCCTAGGTCTCTAGTTTTCAAAAATGCATAGGTTTGGTAGGTTTCCCTAGGTGCCGGCAGAGCTAGAGGTCAAAATCTACAGGTAGGCACTTTGCAAAAAACACCTCTGTTTTCTTTAAAAAAATGTGATGTGTGCACGTTGCGTTTTGGGGCTTTTCCTGTCGCGGGCGCTAGGCCTACCCACAGAAGTGAGGTATCATTTTTATCGGGAGACTTGGGGGAACGCTGGGTGGAAGGAAATTTGTGGCTCCTCTCTGATTCCAGAAGTTTCTGTCACCAAAATGTGAGGAAAATTTGTTTTTTTAGCCAAATTTTGAGGTTTGAAAGGATTCTGGGTAACAGAACCTGATCAGAGCCCCACAAGTCACCCCATCTTGGATTCCCCTAGGTCTCTAGTTTTCAAAAATGCATAGGTTTGGTAGGTTTCCCTAGGTGCCAGCTGAGCTAGAGGCCAAAATCTACAGGTAGGCACTTTGCAAAAAACACCTCTGTTTTCTTTCAAAAAATGTGATGTGTGCACGTTCCGTTTTGGGGCATTTCCTGTAGCGGGCGCTAGGCCTACCCACACAAGTGAGGTATCATTTTTATCGCAAGACTTGGGGGAACGCTGGGTGGAAGGAAATTTGTGGCTCCTCTCTGATTCCAGAACTTTCTGTCACCAAAATGTGAGGAAAATGTGTTTTTTTAGCCAAATTTTGAGGTTTGCCAAGGATTCTGGGTAACAGAACCTGGTCAGAGCCCCACAAGTCACCCCATCTTGGATTCCCCTAGGTCTCTAGTTTTCAAAAATGCATAGGTTTGGTCGGTTTCCCTAGGTGCCGGCTGAGCTAGAGGTCAAAATCTACAGGTAGGCACTTTGCAAAAAACACCTCTGTTTTCTTGAAAAAAATTTGATGTGTGCACGTTGCGTTTTGGGGCTTTTCCTGTCGCGGGCGCTAGGCCTACCCACACTAGTGAGGTATCATTTTTATCGGGAGACTTGGGGGAACGCTGGGTGGAAGGAAATTTGTGCCTCCTCTCTGATTCCAGAAGTTTCTGTCACCAAAATGTGAGGAAAATGTGTTTTTTTAGCCAAATTTTGAGGTTTGCCAAGGATTCTGGGTAACAGAACCTGGTCAGAGACCCACAAGTCACCCCATCTTGGATTCCCCTAGGTTTTTAGTTTTCAAAAATGCATAGGTTTGGTAGGTTTCCCTAGGTGCCGGCTAAGCTAGTGGCCAAAATCTACAGGTAGGCACTTTGCAAAAAACACCTCTGTTTTCTTTAAAAAAATGTGATGTGTGCACGTTCCGTTTTGGGGCATTTCCTGTCGCGGGCGCTAGGCCTACCCACACAAGTGAGGTATCATTTTTATCGCAAGACTTGGGGGAACGCTGGGTGGAAGGAAATTTGTGGCTCCTCTCTGACTCCAGAACTTTCTGTCACCAAAATATGAGGAAAATGTGTTTTTTTAGCCAAATTTTGAGGTTTGCAAAGGATTCTGGGTAACAGAACCTGGTCAGAGCCCCACAAGTCACCCCATCTTGGATTTCCCTAGGTCTCTAGTTTTCAAAAATGCATAGGTTTGGTAGGTTTCCCTAGGTGCCGGCTGAGCTAGAGGTCAAAATCTACAGGTAGGCACTTTGCATAAAACACCTCTGTTTTCTTTAAAAAAATTTGATGTGTGCATGTTGCGTTTTGGGGCTTTTACTGTTGCGGGCGCTAGGCCTACCCACAGAAGTGCGGTATCATTTTTATCGGGAGACTTGGGGGAACGCTGGGTGGAAGGAAATTTGTGGCTCCTCTCTGATTCCAGAAGTTTCTGTCACCAAAATGTGAGGAAAATGTGTTTTTTTAGCCAAATTTTGAGGTTTGCCAAGGATTCTGGGTAACAGAACCTGGTCAGAGCCCCACAAGTCACCCCATCTTGGATTCCCCTAGGTCTCTAGTTTTCAAAAATGCATAGGTTTGGTAGGTTTCCCTAGGTGCCAGCTGAGCTAGAGGCCAAAATCTACAGGTAGGCACTTTGCAAAAAACACCTCTGTTTTCTTTCAAAAAATGTGATGTGTGCACGTTCCGTTTTGGGGCATTTCCTGTAGCGGGCGCTAGGCCTACCCACACAAGTGAGGTATCATTTTTATCGCAAGACTTGGGGGAACGCTGGGTGGAAGGAAATTTGTGGCTCTTCTCTGATTCCAGAACTTTCTGTCACCAAAATATGAGGAAAATGTGTTTTTTTAGCCAAATTTTGAGGTTTGCAAAGGATTCTGGGTAGCAGAACCTGGTCAGAGCCCCACAAGTCACACCATCTTGGATTCCCCTAGGTCTCTAGTTTTCAAAAATGCATAGGTTTGGTAGGTTTCCCTAGGTGCCGGCTGAGCTAGAGGTCAAAATCTACAGGTAGGCACTTTGCAAAAAACACCTCTGTTTTCTTTAAAAAAATGTGATGTGTGCACGTTGCGTTTTGGGGCTTTTCCTGTCGCGGGCGCTAGGCCTACCCACAGAAGTGAGGTATCATTTTTATCGGGAGACTTGGGGGAACGCTGGGTGGAAGGACATTTGTGGCTCCTCTCTTATTCCAGAAGTTTCTGTCACCAAAATGTGAGGAAAATGTGTTTTTTTTTGCCAAATTTTGAGGTTTGCCAAGGATTCTGGGTAACAGAACCTGATCAGAGCCCCACAAGTCACCCCATCTTGGATTCCCCTAGGTCTCTAGTTTTCAAAAATGCATAGGTTTGGTAGGTTTCCCTAGGTGCCAGCTGAGCTAGAGGCCAAAATCTACAGGTAGGCACTTTGCAAAAAACACCTCTGTTTTCTTTCAAAAAATGTGATGTGTGCACGTTCCGTTTTGGGGCATTTCCTGTAGCGGCGCTAGGCCTACCCACACAAGTGAGGTATCATTTTTATCGCAAGACTTGGGGGAACGCTGGGTGGAAGGAAATTTGTGACTCCTCTCTGATTCCAGAACTTTCTGTCACCAAAATATGAGGAAAAAGTGTTTTTTTAGCCAAATTTTGAGGTTTGCAAAGGATTCTGGGTAACAGAACCTGGTCAGAGCCCCACAAGTCACCCCATCTTGGATTCCCCTAGGTCTCTAGTTTTCAAAAATGCATAGGTTTGGTAGGTTTCCCTAGGTGCCGGCTGAGCTAGAGGTCAAAATCTACAGGTAGGCACTTTGCAAAAAACACCTCTGTTTTCTTTCAAAAAATGTGATGTGTGCACGTTGCGTTTTGGGGCTTTTCCTGTCGCGGGCGCTAGGCCTACCCACACTAGTGAGGTATCATTTTTATCGGGAGACTTGGGGGAACGCTGGGTGGAAGGAAATTTGTGCCTCCTCTCTGATTCCAGAAGTTTCTGTCACCAAAATGTGAGGAAAATGTGTTTTTTTAGCCAAATTTTGAGGTTTGCCAAGGATTCTGGGTAACAGAACCTGGTCAGAGACCCACAAGTCACCCCATCTTGGATTCCCCTAGGTTTTTAGTTTTCAAAAATGCATAGGTTTGGTAGGTTTCCCTAGGTGCCGGCTAAGCTAGTGGCCAAAATCTACAGGTAGGCACTTTGCAAAAAACACCTCTGTTTTCTTTAAAAAAATGTGATGTGTGCACGTTCCGTTTTGGGGCATTTCCTGTCGCGGGCGCTAGGCCTACCCACACAAGTGAGGTATCATTTTTATCGCAAGACTTGGGGGAACGCTGGGTGGAAGGAAATTTGTGGCTCCTCTCTGACTCCAGAACTTTCTGTCACCAAAATATGAGGAAAATGTGTTTTTTTAGCCAAATTTTGAGGTTTGCAAAGGATTCTGGGTAACAGAACCTGGTCAGAGCCCCACAAGTCACCCCATCTTGGATTTCCCTAGGTCTCTAGTTTTCAAAAATGCATAGGTTTGGTAGGTTTCCCTAGGTGCCGGCTGAGCTAGAGGTCAAAATCTACAGGTAGGCACTTTGCATAAAACACCTCTGTTTTCTTTAAAAAAATTTGATGTGTGCATGTTGCGTTTTGGGGCTTTTACTGTTGCGGGCGCTAGGCCTACCCACAGAAGTGCGGTATCATTTTTATCGGGAGACTTGGGGGAACGCTGGGTGGAAGGAAATTTGTGGCTCCTCTCTGATTCCAGAAGTTTCTGTCACCAAAATGTGAGGAAAATGTGTTTTTTTAGCCAAATTTTGAGGTTTGCCAAGGATTCTGGGTAACAGAACCTGGTCAGAGCCCCACAAGTCACCCCATCTTGGATTCCCCTAGGTCTCTAGTTTTCAAAAATGCATAGGTTTGGTAGGTTTCCCTAGGTGCCAGCTGAGCTAGAGGCCAAAATCTACAGGTAGGCACTTTGCAAAAAACACCTCTGTTTTCTTTCAAAAAATGTGATGTGTGCACGTTCTGTTTTGGGGCATTTCCTGTAGCGGGCGCTAGGCCTACCCACACAAGTGAGGTATCATTTTTATCGCAAGACTTGGGGGAACGCTGGGTGGAAGGAAATTTGTGGCTCTTCTCTGATTCCAGAACTTTCTGTCACCAAAATATGAGGAAAATGTGTTTTTTTAGCCAAATTTTGAGGTTTGCAAAGGATTCTGGGTAGCAGAACCTGGTCAGAGCCCCACAAGTCACACCATCTTGGAATCCCCTAGGTCTCTAGTTTTCAAAAATGCATAGGTTTGGTAGGTTTCCCTAGGTGCCGGCTGAGCTAGAGGTCAAAATCTACAGGTAGGCACTTTGCAAAAAACACCTCTGTTTTCTTTAAAAAAATGTGATGTGTGCACGTTGCGTTTTGGGGCTTTTCCTGTCGCGGGCGCTAGGCCTACCCACAGAAGTGAGGTATCATTTTTATCGGGAGACTTGGGGGAACGCTGGGTGGAAGGACATTTGTGGCTCCTCTCTTATTCCAGAAGTTTCTGTCACCAAAATGTGAGGAAAATGTGTTTTTTTTAGCCAAATTTTGAGGTTTGCCAAGGATTCTGGGTAACAGAACCTGATCAGAGCCCCACAAGTCACCCCATCTTGGATTCCCCTAGGTCTCTAGTTTTCAAAAATGCATAGGTTTGGTAGGTTTCCCTAGGTGCCAGCTGAGCTAGAGGCCAAAATCTACAGGTAGGCACTTTGCAAAAAACACCTCTGTTTTCTTTCAAAAAATGTGATGTGTGCACGTTCCGTTTTGGGGCATTTCCTGTAGCGGCGCTAGGCCTACCCACACAAGTGAGGTATCATTTTTATCGCAAGACTTGGGGGAACGCTGGGTGGAAGGAAATTTGTGACTCCTCTCTGATTCCAGAACTTTCTGTCACCAAAATATGAGGAAAAAGTGTTTTTTTAGCCAAATTTTGAGGTTTGCAAAGGATTCTGGGTAACAGAACCTGGTCAGAGCCCCACAAGTCACCCCATCTTGGATTCCCCTAGGTCTCTAGTTTTCAAAAATGCATAGGTTTGGTAGGTTTCCCTAGGTGCCGGCTGAGCTAGAGGTCAAAATCTACAGGTAGGCACTTTGCAAAAAACACCTCTGTTTTCTTTAAAAAAAATTGATGTGTGCACGTTGCGTTTTGGGGCTTTTCCTGTCGCGGGCGCTAGGCCTACCCACACTAGTGAGGTATCATTTTTATCGGGAGACTTGGGGGAACGCTGGGTGGAAGGAAATTTGTGGCTCCTCTCTGATTCCAGAACTTTCTGTCACCAAAATGTGAGGAAAATGTGTTTTTTTAGCCAAATTTTGAGGTTTGAAAGGATTCTGGGTAACAGAACCTGATCAGAGCCCCACAAGTCACCCCATCTTGGATTCCCCTAGGTCTCTAGTTTTCAAAAATGCATAGGTTTGGAAGGTTTCACTAGGTTCCGGCCGAGCTAGAGGCCAAAACCTACAGGTAGGTACTTTGCAAAAAACACCTCTGTTTTCTTTCAAAAAATGTGATGTGTGCACGTTCCGTTTTGGGGCATTTCCTGTCGCGGGCGCTAGGCCTACCCACACAAGTGAGGTATCATTTTTATCGGGAGACTTGGGGGAACGCTGGGTGGACGGAAATTTGTGGCTCCTCTCTGACTCCAGAACTTTCTGTCACCAAAATATGAGGAAAATGTGTTTTTTAGCCAAATTTTGAGGTTTGCAAAGGATTCTGGGTAACAGAACCTGGTCAGAGCCCCACAAGTCACCCCATCTTGGATTCCCCTAGGTCTCTAGTTTTCAAAAATGCATAGGTTTGGTATGTTTCCCTAGGTGCCGGCTGAGCTAGAGGTCAAAATCTACAGGTAGGCACTTTGCAAAAAACACCTCTGTTTTCTTTAAAAAAATGTGATGTGTGCACGTTGCGTTTTGGGGCTTTTCCTGTCGCGGGCGCTAGGCCTACCCACAGAAGTGAGGTATCATTTTTATCGGGAGACTTGGGGGAACGCTGGGTGGAAGGAAATTTGTGGCTCCTCTCTGATTCCAGAAGTTTCTGTCACCAAAATGTGAGGAAAATGTGTTTTTTTAGCCAAATTTTGAGTTTTGCCAAGGATTCTGGGTAACAGAACCTGGTCAGAGCCCCACAAGTCACCCCATCTTGGATTCCCCTAGGTCTCTAGTTTTCAAAAATGCATAGGTTTGGTAGGTTTCCCTAGGTGCCGGCTGAGCTAGAGGCCAAAATCTACAGGTAGGCACTTTGCAAAAAACACCTCTGTTTTCTTTAAAAAAATGTGATGTGTGCACGTTGCGTTTTGGGGCGTTTCCTGTCGCGGGCGCTAGGCCTACCCACACAAGTGAGGTATCATTTTTATCGGGAGACTTGGGGGAACGCTGGGTGGAAGGAAATTTGTGGCTCCTCTCTGATTCCAGAACTTTCTGTCACCAAAATGTGAGGAAAATGTGTTTTTTTAGCCAAATTTTGAGGTTTGCAAAGGATTCTGGGTAACAGAACCTGATCAGAGCCCCACAAGTTACCCCATCTTGGATTCCCCTAGGTCTCTAGTTTTCAAAAATGCATAGGTTTGGTAGGTTTCCCTAGGTTCCGGCTGAGCTAGAGGCCAAAACCTACAGGTAGGCACTTTGCAAAAAACACCTCTGTTTTCTTTAAAAAAAATTTGATGTGTGCACGTTGCGTTTTGGGGCTTTTCCTGTCGCGGGCGCTAGGCCTACCCACACAAGTGAGGTATCATTTTTATTGGGAGACTTGGGGGAACGCTGGGTGGAAGGAAATTTGTGGCTCCTCTCTGATTCCAGAACTTTCTGTCACCAAAATATGAGGAAAATGTGTTTTTTAAGCCAAATTTTGAGGTTTGCAAAGGATTCTGGGTAACAGAACCTGGTCAGAGCCCCACAAGTCACCCCATCTTGGATTCCCCTAGGTCTCTAGTTTTCAAAAATGCATAGGTTTGGTAGGTTTCCCTAGGTGCCGGCTGAGCTAGAGGCCAAAACCTACAGGTAGGCACTTTGCAAAAAACACCTCTGTTTTCTTTAAAAAAATGTGATGTGTGCACGTTCCGTTTTGGGGCATTTCCTGTCGCGGGCGCTAGGCCTACCCACACAAGTGAGGTATCATTTTTATCGGGAGACTTGGGGGAACGCTGGGTGGAAGGAAATTTGTGGCTCCTCTCTGATTCCAAAACTTTCTGTCACCAAAATATGAGGAAAATATGTTTTTTTAGCCAAATTTTGAGGTTTGCAAAGGATTCTGGGTAACAGAACCTGGTCAGAGCCCCACAAGTCACCCCATCTTGGATTCCCCTAGGTCTCTAGTTTTCAGAAATGCATAGGTTTGGTAGGTTTCCCTAGGTGCCGGCTGAGCTAGAGGTCAAAATCTACAGGTAGGCACTTTGCAAAAAACACCTCTGTTTTCTTTAAAAAAATGTGATGTGTGCACGTTGCGTTTTGGGGCGTTTCCTGTCGCGGGCGCTAGGCCTACCCACACAAGTGAGGTATCATTTTTATCAGGAGACTTGGGGGAACGCTGGGTGGAACGAAATTTGTGGCTCCTCTCTGATTCCAGAACTTCCTGTCACCAAAATGTGAGGAAAATGTGTTTGTTTAGCCAAATTTTGAGGTTTGCAAAGGATTCTGGGTAACAGAACCTGATCAGAGCCCCACTAGTCACCCCATCTTGGATTCCCCTAGGTCTCTAGTTTTCAAAAATGCATAGGTTTGGTAGGTTTCCCTAGGTTCCGGCTGAGCTAGAGGCCAAAACCTACAGGTAGGCACTTTGCAAAAAACACCTCTGTTTTCCTTAAAAAAATGTGATGTGTGCACGTTGCGTTTTGGGGCTTTTCCTGTCGCGGGCGCTAGGCCTACCCACAGAAGTGAGGTATCATTTTTATCGGGAGACTTGGGGGAACGCTGGGTGGAAGGAAATTTGTGGCTCCTCTCTGATTCCAGAAGTTTCTGTCACCAAAATGTGAGGAAAATGTGTTTTTTTAGCCAAATTTTGAGGTTTGCCAAGGATTCTGGGTAACAGAACCTGGTCAGAGCCCCACAAGTCACCCCATCTTGGATTCCCCTAGGTCTCTAGTTTTCAAAAATGCATAGGTTTGGTAGGTTTCCCTAGGTGCCAGCTGAGCTAGAGGCCAAAATCTACAGGTAGGCACTTTGCAAAAAACACCTCTGTTTTCTTTCAAAAAATGTGATGTGTGCACGTTCCGTTTTGGGGCATTTCCTGTAGCGGGCGCTAGGCCTACCCACACAAGTGAGGTATCATTTTTATCGCAAGACTTGGGGGAACGCTGGGTGGAAGGAAATTTGTGGCTCCTCTCTGATTCCAGAACTTTCTGTCACCAAAATATGAGGAAAAAGTGTTTTTTTAGCCAAATTTTGAGGTTTGCAAAGGATTCTGGGTAACAGAACCTGGTCAGAGCCCCACAAGTCACCCCATCTTGGATTCCCCTAGGTCTCTAGTTTTCAAAAATGCATAGGTTTGGTAGGTTTCCCTAGGTGCCGGCTGAGCTAGAGGTCAAAATCTACAGGTAGGCACTTTGCAAAAAACACCTCTGTTTTCTTTAAAAAAATTTGATGTGTGCACGTTGCGTTTTGGGGCTTTTCCTGTCGCGGGCGCTAGGCCTACCCACACTAGTGAGGTATCATTTTTATCGGGAGACTTGGGGGAACGCTGGGTGGAAGGAAATTTGTGGCTCCTCTCTGATTCCAGAACTTTCTGTCACCAAAATGTGAGGAAAATGTGTTTTTTTAGCCAAATTTTGAGGTTTGAAAGGATTCTGGGTAACAGAACCTGATCAGAGCCCCACAAGTCACCCCATCTTGGATTCCCCTAGGTCTCTAGTTTTCAAAAATGCATAGGTTTGGAAGGTTTCCCTAGGTTCCGGCCGAGCTAGAGGCCAAAACCTACAGGTAGGTACTTTGCAAAAAACACCTCTGTTTTCTTTCAAAAAATGTGATGTGTGCACGTTCCGTTTTGGGGCATTTCCTGTCGCGGGCGCTAGGCCTACCCACACAAGTGAGGTATCATTTTTATCGGGAGACTTGGGGGAACGCTGGGTGGACGGAAATTTGTGGCTCCTCTCTGACTCCAGAACTTTCTGTCACCAAAATATGAGGAAAATGTGTTTTTTTAGCCAAATTTTGAGGTTTGCAAAGGATTCTGGGTAACAGAACCTGGTCAGAGCCCCACAAGTCACCCCATCTTGGATTTCCCTAGGTCTCTAGTTTTCAAAAATGCATAGGTTTGGTAGGTTTCCCTAGGTGCCGGCAGAGCTAGAGGTCAAAATCTACAGGTAGGCACTTTGCAAAAAACACCTCTGTTTTCTTTAAAAAAATGTGATGTGTGCACGTTGCGTTTTGGGGCTTTTCCTGTCGCGGGCGCTAGGCCTACCCACAGAAGTGAGGTATCATTTTTATCGGGAGACTTGGGGGAACGCTGGGTGGAAGGAAATTTGTGGCTCCTCTCTGATTCCAGAAGTTTCTGTCACCAAAATGTGAGGAAAATGTGTTTTTTTAGCCAAATTTTGAGGTTTGCCAAGGATTCTGGGTAACAGAACCTGGTCAGAGCCCCACAAGTCACCCCATCTTGGATTCCCCTAGGTCTCTAGTTTTCAAAAATGCATAGGTTTGGTAGGTTTCCCTAGGTGCCAGATGAGCTAGAGACCAAAATCTACAGGTAGGCACTTTGCAAAAAACACCTCTGTTTTCTTTCAAAAAATGTGATGTGTGCACGTTCCGTTTTGGGGCATTTCCTGTAGCGGGCGCTAGGCCTACCCACACAAGTGAGGTATCATTTTTATCGCAAGACTTGGGGGAACGCTGGGTGGAAGGAAATTTGTGGCTCCTCTCTGATTCCAGAAGTTTCTGTCACCAAAATGTGAGGAAAATGTGTTTTTTTAGCCAAATTTTGAGGTTTGCAAAGGATTCTGGGTAACAGAACCTGGTCAGAGCCCCACAAGTCACCCCATCTTGGATTCCCCTAGGTCTCTAGTTTTCAAAAATGCATAGGTTTGGTAGGTTTCCCTAGGTGCCAGCTGAGCTAGAGACCAAAATCTACAGGTAGGCACTTTGCAAAAAACACCTCTGTTTTCTTTCAAAAAATGTGATGTGTGCACGTTCCGTTTTGGGGCATTTCCTGTAGCGGGCGCTAGGCCTACCCACACAAGTGAGGTATCATTTTTATCGCAAGACTTGGGGGAACGCTGGGTGGAAGGAAATTTGTGGCTCCTCTCTGATTCCAGAACTTTCTGTCACCAAAATATGAGGAAAAAGTGTTTTTTTAGCCAAATTTTGAGGTTTGCAAAGGATTCTGGGTAACAGAACCTGGTCAGAGCCCCACAAGTCACCCCATCTTGGATTCCCCTAGGTCTCTAGTTTTCAAAAATGCATAGGTTTGGTAGGTTTCCCTAGAGCTGAGCTAGAGGTCAAAATCTACAGGTAGGCACTTTGCAAAAAACACCTCTGTTTTCTTTAAAAAAATTTGATGTGTGCACGTTGCGTTTTGGGGCTTTTCCTGTCGCGGGCGCTAGGCCTACCCACACTAGTGAGGTATCATTTTTATCGGGAGACTTGGGGGAACGCTGGGTGGAAGGAAATTTGTGGCTCCTCTCTGATTCCAGAACTTTCTGTCACCAAAATGTGAGGAAAATGTGTATTTTTAGCCAAATTTTGAGGTTTGAAAGGATTCTGGGTAACAGAACCTGATCAGAGCCCCACAAGTCACCCCATCTTGGATTCCCCTAGGTCTCTAGTTTTAAAAAATGCATAGGTTTGGTAGGTTTCCCTAGGTGCCAGCTGAGCTAGAGGCCAAAATCTACAGGTAGGCACTTTGCAAAAAACACCTCTGTTTTCTTTCAAAAAATGTGATGTGTGCACGTTCCGTTTTGGGGCATTTCCTGTAGCGGGCGCTAGGCCTACCCACACAAGTGAGGTATCATTTTTATCGCAAGACTTGGGGGAACGCTGGGTGGAAGGAAATTTGTGGCTCCTCTCTGATTCCAGAACTTTCTGTCACCAAAATATGAGGAAAAAGTGTTTTTTTAGCCAAATTTTGAGGTTTGCAAAGGATTCTGGGTAACAGAACCTGGTCAGAGCCCCAGAAGTCACCCCATCTTGGATTCCCCTAGGTCTCTAGTTTTCAAAAATGCATAGGTTTGGTCGGTTTCCCTAGGTGCCGGCTGAGCTAGAGGTCAAAATCTACAGGTAGGCACTTTGCAAAAAACACCTCTGTTTTCTTTAAAAAAATTTGATGTGTGCACGTTGCGTTTTGGGGCTTTTCCTGTCGCGGGCGCTAGGCCTACCCACACTAGTGAGGTATCATTTTTATCGGGAGACTTGGGGGAACGCTGGGTGGAAGGAAATTTGTGCCTCCTCTCTGATTCCAGAAGTTTCTGTCACCAAAATGTGAGGAAAATGTGTTTTTTTAGCCAAATTTTGAGGTTTGCCAAGGATTCTGGGTAACAGAACCTGGTCAGAGACCCACAAGTCACCCCATCTTGGATTCCCCTAGGTTTTTAGTTTTCAAAAATGCATAGGTTTGGTAGGTTTCCCTAGGTGCCGGCTAAGCTAGTGGCCAAAATCTACAGGTAGGCACTTTGCAAAAAACACCTCTGTTTTCTTTAAAAAAATGTGATGTGTGCACGTTCCGTTTTGGGGCATTTCCTGTCGCGGGCGCTAGGCCTACCCACACAAGTGAGGTATCATTTTTATCGCAAGACTTGGGGGAACGCTGGGTGGAAGGAAATTTGTGGCTCCTCTCTGACTCCAGAACTTTCTGTCACCAAAATATGAGGAAAATTTGTTTTTTTAGCCAAATTTTGAGGTTTGCAAAGGATTCTGGGTAACAGAACCTGGTCAGAGCCCCACAAGTCACCCCATCTTGGATTTCCCTAGGTCTCTAGTTTTCAAAAATGCATAGGTTTGGTAGGTTTCCCTAGGTGGCGGCTGAGCTAGAGGTCAAAATCTACAGGTAGGCACTTTGAATAAAACACCTCTGTTTTCTTTAAAAAAATTTGATGTGTGCATGTTGCGTTTTGGGGCTTTTACTGTTGCGGGCGCTAGGCCTACCCACAGAAGTGCGGTATCATTTTTATCGGGAGACTTGGGGGAACGCTGGGTGGAAGGAAATTTGTGGCTCCTCTCTGATTCCAGAAGTTTCTGTCACCAAAATGTGAGGAAAATGTGTTTTTTTAGCGAAATTTTGAGGTTTGCCAAGGATTCTGGGTAACAGAACCTGGTCAGAGCCCCACAAGTCACCCCATCTTGGATTCCCCTAGGTCTCTAGTTTTCAAAAATGCATAGGTTTGGTAGGTTTCCCTAGGTGCCAGCTGAGCTAGAGGCCAAAATCTACAGGTAGGCACTTTGCAAAAAACACCTCTGTTTTCTTTCAAAAAATGTGATGTGTGCACGTTCCGTTTTGGGGCATTTCCTGTAGCGGGCGCTAGGCCTACCCACACAAGTGAGGTATCATTTTTATCGCAAGACTTGGGGGAACGCTGGGTGGAAGGAAATTTGTGGCTCCTCTCTGATTCCAGAACTTTCTGTCACCAAAATATGAGGAAAAAGTGTTTTTTTAGCCAAATTTTGAGGTTTGCAAAGGATTCTGGGTAACAGAACCTGGTCAGAGTCCCACAAGTCACCCCATCTTGGATTCCCCTAGGTCTCTAGTTTTCAAAAATGCATAGGTTTGGTCGGTTTCCCTAGGTGCCGGCTGAGCTAGAGGTCAAAATCTACAGGTAGGCACTTTGCAAAAAACACCTCTGTTTTCTTTAAAAAAATTTGATGTGTGCACGTTGCGTTTTGGGGCTTTTCCTGTCGCGGGCGCTAGGCCTACCCACACTAGTGAGGTATAATTTTTATCGGGAGACTTGGGGGAACGCTGGGTGGAAGGAAATTTGTGCCTCCTCTCTGATTCCAGAAGTTTCTGTCACCAAAATGTGAGGAAAATGTGTTTTTTTAGCCAAATTTTGAGGTTTGCCAAGGATTCTGGGTAACAGAACCTGGTCAGAGACCCACAAGTCACCCCATCTTGGATTCCCCTAGGTTTTTAGTTTTCAAAAATGCATAGGTTTGGTAGGTTTCCCTAGGTTCCGGCCGAGCTAGAGGCCAAAACCTACAGGTAGGTACTTTGCAAAAAACACCTCTATTTTCTTTCAAAAAATTTGATGTGTGCACGTTCCGTTTTGGGGCATTTCCTGTCGCGGGCGCTAGGCCTACCCACACAAGTGAGGTATCATTTTTATCGGGAGACTTGGGGGAACGCTGGGTGGACGGAAATTTGTGGCTCCTCTCTGATTCCAGAAGTTTCTGTCACCAAAATGTGAGGAAAATTTGTTTTTTTAGCCAAATTATGAGGTTTGAAAGGATTCTGGGTAACAGAACCTGATCAGAGCCCCACAAGTCACCCCATCTTGGATTTCCCTAGGTCTCTAGTTTTCAAAAATGCATAGGTTTGGTAGGTTTCCCTAGGTGCCGGCAGAGCTAGAGGTCAAAATCTACAGGTAGGCACTTTGCAAAAAACACCTCTGTTTTCTTTAAAAAAATGTGATGTGTGCACGTTGCGTTTTGGGGCTTTTCCTGTCGCGGGCGCTAGGCCTACCCACAGAAGTGAGGTATCATTTTTATCGGGAGACTTGGGGGAACGCTGGGTGGAAGGAAATTTGTGGCTCCTCTCTGATTCCAGAAGTTTCTGTCACCAAAATGTGAGGAAAATTTGTTTTTTTAGCCAAATTATGAGGTTTGAAAGGATTCTGGGTAACAGAACCTGATCAGAGCCCCACAAGTCACCCCATCTTGGATTCCCCTAGGTCTCTAGTTTTCAAAAATGCATAGGTTTGGTAGGTTTCCCTAGGTGCCAGCTGAGCTAGAGGCCAAAATCTACAGGTAGGCACTTTGCAAAAAACACCTCTGTTTTCTTTCAAAAAATGTGATGTGTGCACGTTCCGTTTTGGGGCATTTCCTGTAGCGGGCGCTAGGCCTACCCACACAAGTGAGGTATCATTTTTATCGCAAGACTTGGGGGAACGCTGGGTGGAAGGAAATTTGTGGCTCCTCTCTGATTCCAGAACTTTCTGTCACCAAAATGTGAGGAAAATGTGTTTTTTTAGCCAAATTTTGAGGTTTGCCAAGGATTCTGGGTAACAGAACCTGGTCAGAGCCCCACAAGTCACCCCATCTTGGATTCCCCTAGGTCTCTAGTTTTCAAAAATGCATAGGTTTGGTCGGTTTCCCTAGGTGCCGGCTGAGCTAGAGGTCAAAATCTACAGGTAGGCACTTTGCAAAAAACACCTCTGTTTTCTTTAAAAAAATTTGATGTGTGCACGTTGCGTTTTGGGGCTTTTCCTGTCGCGGGCGCTAGGCCTACCCACACTAGTGAGGTATCATTTTTATCGGGAGACTTGGGGGAACGCTGGGTGGAAGGAAATTTGTGCCTCCTCTCTGATTCCAGAAGTTTCTGTCACCAAAATGTGAGGAAAATGTGTTTTTTTAGCCAAATTTTGAGGTTTGCCAAGGATTCTGGGTAACAGAACCTGGTCAGAGACCCACAAGTCACCCCATCTTGGATTCCCCTAGGTTTTTAGTTTTCAAAAATGCATAGGTTTGGTAGGTTTCCCTAAGTGCCGGCTAAGCTAGTGGCCAAAATCTACAGGTAGGCACTTTGCAAAAAACACCTCTGTTTTCTTTAAAAAAATGTGATGTGTGCACGTTCCGTTTTGGGGCATTTCCTGTCGCGGGCGCTAGGCCTACCCACACAAGTGAGGTATCATTTTTATCGCAAGACTTGGGGGAACGCTGGGTGGAAGGAAATTTGTGGCTCCTCTCTGACTCCAGAACTTTCTGTCACCAAAATATGAGGAAAATGTGTTTTTTTAGCCAAATTTTGAGGTTTGCAAAGGATTCTGGGTAACAGAACCTGGTCAGAGCCCCACAAGTCACCCCATCTTGGATTTCCCTACGTCTCTAGTTTTCAAAAATGCATAGGTTTGGTAGGTTTCCCTAGGTGCCGGCTGAGCTAGAGGTCAAAATCTACAGGTAGGCACTTTGCATAAAACACCTCTGTTTTCTTTAAAAAAATTTGATGTGTGCATGTTGCGTTTTGGGGCTTTTACTGTTGCGGGCGCTAGGCCTACCCACAGAAGTGCGGTATCATTTTTATCGGGAGACTTGGGGGAACGCTGGGTGGAAGGAAATTTGTGGCTCCTCTCTGATTCCAGAAGTTTCTGTCACCAAAATGTGAGGAAAATGTGTTTTTTTAGCCAAATTTTGAGGTTTGCCAAGGATTCTGGGTAACAGAACCTGGTCAGAGCCCCACAAGTCACCCCATCTTGGATTCCCCTAGGTCTCTAGTTTTCAAAAATGCATAGGTTTGGTAGGTTTCCCTAGGTGCCAGCTGAGCTAGAGGCCAAAATCTACAGGTAGGCACTTTGCAAAAAACACCTCTGTTTTCTTTCAAAAAATGTGATGTGTGCACGTTCCGTTTTGGGGCATTTCCTGTAGCGGGCGCTAGGCCTACCCACACAAGTGAGGTATCATTTTTATCGCAAGACTTGGGGGAACGCTGGGTGGAAGGAAATTTGTGGCTCTTCTCTGATTCCAGAACTTTCTGTCACCAAAATATGAGGAAAATGTGTTTTTTTAGCCAAATTTTGAGGTTTGCAAAGGATTCTGGGTAGCAGAACCTGGTCAGAGCCCCACAAGTCACCCCATCTTGGATTCCCCTAGGTCTCTAGTTTTCAAAAATGCATAGGTTTGGTCGGTTTCCCTAGGTGCCGGCTGAGCTAGAGGTCAAAATCTACAGGTAGGCACTTTGCAAAAAACACCTCTGTTTTCTTTAAAAAAATGTGATGTGTGCACGTTGCGTTTTGGGGCTTTTCCTGTCGCGGGCGCTAGGCCTACCCACAGAAGTGAGGTATCATTTTTATCGGGAGACTTGGGGGAACGCTGGGTGGAAGGACATTTGTGGCTCCTCTCTTATTCCAGAAGTTTCTGTCACCAAAATGTGAGGAAAATGTGTTTTTTTTAGCCAAATTTTGAGGTTTGCCAAGGATTCTGGATAACAGAACCTGGTCAGAGCCGCACAAGTCACCCCATCTTGGATTCCCCTAGGTTTTTAGTTTTCAAAAATGCATAGGTTTGGTAGGTTTCCCTAGTTGCCGGCTGAGCTAGTGGCCAAAATCTACAGGTAGGCACTTTGCAAAAAACACCTCTGTTTTCTTTAAAAAAATGTGATGTGTGCACGTTGCGTTTTGGGGCTTTTCCTGTCGTGGGCGCTAGGCCTACCCACACAAGTGAGGTATCATTGTTATCGGGAGACTTGGGGGAACGCTGGGTGGAAGGAAATTTTTGGTTCCTCTCTGATTCCAGAAGTTTCTGTCACCAAAATGTGAGGAAAATGTGTTTATTTAGCCAAATTTTGAGGTTTGCAAAGGATTCTGGGTAACAGAACCTGGTCAGAGCCCCACAAGTCACCCCATCTTGGATTACCCTAGGTCTCTAGTTTTCACAAATGCATAGGTTTGGTAGGTTTCCCTAGGTTCCGGCTGAGCTAGAGGTCAAAATCTACAGGTAGGCACTTTGCAAAAAACACCTCTGTTTTCTTTAAAAAAATGTGATGTGTGCACGTTGCGTTTTGGGGCTTTTCCTGTCGCGGGCGCTAGGCCTACCCACAGAAGTGAGGTATCATTTTTATCGGGAGACTTGGGGGAACGCTGGGTGGAAGGACATTTGTGGCTCCTCTCTTATTCCAGAAGTTTCTGTCACCAAAATGTGAGGAAAATGTGTTTATTTAGCCAAATTTTGAGGTTTGCAAAGGATTCTGGGTAACAGAACCTGGTCAGAGCCCCACAAGTCACCCCATCTTGGATTACCCTAGGTCTCTAGTTTTCAAAAATGCATAGGTTTGGTAGGTTTCCCTAGGTTCCGGCTGAGCTAGAGGCCAAAACCTACAGGTAGGCACTTTGCAAAAAACACCTCTGTTTTCTTTCAAAAAATGTGATGTGTGCACGTTGCGTTTTGGGGCATTTCCTGTCGCGGGCGCTAGGCCTACCCACACAAGTGAGGTATCATTTTTATCGAGAGACTTGGGGGAACGCTGGGTGGAAGGAACTTTGTGGCTCCTCTCTGATTCCAGAACTTTCTGTCACCAAAATATGAGGAAAATGTGTTTTTTTAGCCAAATTTTGAGGTTTGCAAAGGATTCTGGGTAACAGAACCTGGTCAGAGCCCCACAAGTCACCCCATCTTGGATTCCCCTAGGTCTCTAGTTTTCAAAAATGCATAGGTTTTGTAGGTTTCCCTAGGTGCCTGCTGAGCTAGAGGCCAAAATCTACAGGTAGGCACTTTGCAAAAAACACCTCTGTTTTCTTTCAAGAAATGTGATGTGTCCACGTTGCGTTTTGGGGCGTTTCCTGTCGCGGGCGCTAGGCCTACCCACACAAGTGAGGTATCATTTTTATCGGGAGACTTGGGGGAACATAGATTAGCAAAACAATTGTTATTGCCTCTTGTCTTTCTCTACATTTTTTCCTTCCAAATATAAGAGAGTGTGTAAAAAAGACATCTATTTGAGAAATGCCCTGTAATTCACATGCTAGTATGGTCACCCCGGAATTCAGAGATGTGCAAATAACCACTGCTCCTCAACACCTTATCTTGTGCCCATTTTGGAAATACAAAGGTTTTCTTGATAGCTATTTTTCACTCTTTATATTTCAGCTAATGAAGTGCTGTATACCAGGTATAGAATGAAAATGCACTGCAGGGTGCAGCTCATTTATTGGCCCTGGGTACCTAGGGTTCTTGATGAACCTACAAGCCCTATATATCCCCGCAACCAGAGGAGTCCAGCAGACGTAACGGTATATTGCTTTTGAAAATCTGACATTGCAGGAAAAAGTTACAGAGTAAAATGTAGAGAAAAATTGCTGTTTTTTTTTCACCTCAATTTTAATATTTTTCTTTTTCAGTTGTTATTTTCTGTCGGAAACCCTTGTAGGATCTACACAAATTACCCCTTGCTGAATTCAGAATTTTGTCTACTTTTCAGAAATGTTTAGGTGTCTGGGATCCAGTATTGGTTTCATGCCCATTTCTGTCACTGACTGGAAGGAGGCTGAAAGCACAAAAAATTGTAAAAATGTGGTATGTCCCAGTAAAATGCCAAATTTGTGTTGAAAAAATGGGTTTTCTGATTCAAGTCTGTCTGTTCCTGAAAGCTGGGAAGCTGGTGATTTTAGCACCACAAACGCTTTGTTGATGCCATTTTCAGGGAAAAAACCACAAGCCTTCTTCTGCAGCCACTTTTTCCCATTTTTTTTTAAAAAAACTAAATTTTCACTGTATTTTGGCTAATTTCTTGGCCTCCTTCAGGGGAACCCACAAAGTCTGGGTACCTCTAGAATCCCTAGGATGTTGGAAAAAAAGGACGCAAATTTTGCTTGGCTAGCTTATGTGGACAAAAAGTTATGAGGGCCTAGGTGCAAACTGCCCCAAATAGCCAAAAAAAGGCCTGGCACAGGAGGGGGAAAAGGCCTGGCAGCGAAGGGGTTAATTCATACAAGCATAAAAAATCTATCCTCAACAATAATATCTAATCATGCAAAAGATAATGTTCTTAAGACATGGACATATTTCTAAAAATGCAGGCAAAAGAACAACAAAATCTTAATCTAAGAGAGCTCTGCAAGCACACTTTATATTCTCAAACTCTCAAATTTCTTCTCAAAGCTTCAAAAATTCAGTTACATTTTTTGATTGGGAAATTGTTCAATATTGTCTTCAAATTGTGCCAATTCACGCAGGTTCTTCAAGCAGAAATGGGAAATCTCTCAAATCAATGACTCTCTACTGGCATAATGTTTGTCAAATATGCCTATTAGGCGCTTTGTACATCATGTTTGGTACGCTTATTCTTATTGATGTTCTAATTACTGATTTATCAGTCTCTTTGTCATTCAAATCAGTTAGTGCCTCAGCTGATTTTTCTTAATTTCTCTTCAGACTGGTAAATTTTTGTAATGCTCTCCTCCTCTCTCTCACACCTTCAGCCCATTCAGCTTGAATCTAGATTTCATTTTCTGGTTCATATTCATCACCTGTCCCACTTTCATCTTAACATGTCTCTTCATTTGCAACTCTTGCAACTGGAACACCTTGACTTGTTCTTGAGAGTTTCAGATTTCAATTTTCCTTTTGTTGAAGAGCTTGAATGTGAGCAGCAGTTCTTGCCCATCTCTTTGTTCTCTACCTCTGGATGCACATGGCAAGCTCGATTTTGACTATGAATCAGCAGCTTGTATCACTGCTTTTTAATCTGCAGCCCACACTGTTTTCATTTGAAATGCGTGGATCCAATACAGCACACCTCCACAATTCACAGCCATATTCCTCATCAACAGGACTTGGTAAGGCCCATTTCACCTCAACTAAAGTTTTCTTACGTGTCTCTTCACCATGTCCCAACCACCAAGTATAACAAGCTTCACCCGGTGAGTGAGCCAGAACCAGATCTTCAATAATATTCAGAATCACTGCTGATGTGAAACCTGGAATCCTCATAGCTCTCCCCATTGATATCTTGTACGGTGATAAACCAGTTGTTCTACTTGGGGTGCTTTTCATACTTTGTAGGACTAAAGGAAGAGCACCTGGCCTCAGTCATAGAATCATATCTCTTAGTTAAAAAGGCTTAGATCCATCTCAAAAACAAACAAACGATCACCAGTATGTGTTTGTCGCTATTATAGGGTAGCCTCTCTATGAATTGCACCTGTAAACTTCTGAAAGGACATTCTGATATACTCACATAACTCATCATCACTGGTGGCCTAGTCCCCTCACTCACCTGTTAGCATTTTACACACTTTGGCACAAATTCTCAACAACAATTTGAACATAAGGATGAAACCAATATTTTTTATACATACTGGTCATGCCATCACTTCTTACACCTGTAGTTCCCTGCATGGATCATGCCATCTGCAGTAGTATTGAGTTTGGCAATATACAAACTGTCAAAAGAAGGTTGCGTCCTTCAATATTTTCTGTGCTCAATAAACATGGATGTTAGATCCTTTTTATATAGACGGTTTTAATTCTCTGTTTCAACCTGCTTTTGCTTCCCTGTCAGGAAGGGCCCCTGGCGGGTTTGCTACTTTTGTTGCTGTTAAAATTCAGAGCGTACACATTGCCTATAAATGGTCTTCCCCACAGTTCTTGGTATCACTGATTTTATGGTCAGATGAATGTGACATTTGGTTGATACATTTTTATAATTATTTTCCCTACCATGAAGTAGAAAAAGGGATGAATGATTTTGATTAATTTTTTTACATTTTCTTTGCCCATCAGGGAAAAAATATAATCTTAATATTGGTGGGGGTTTTAATAATACCATGTGCTTTATAGGAGATAATCATGGTTGTGGATTTCTACCAGATGAATGTGAGGATAGGGCTCATTTTAAACATACTAAGCTGGGGGCCGTTTTGAACACGTTCTTTTTGAAATATGACCTAATAATTCTTGGCAAGGCCCAGTTAAATAATATTGAGCAGATCCCAGCATTCACAGGGGGGCTACAGGGAGTACCATAGATTTTATATTAATATTTGCAGTTGCTGTGCCCCTAGCTTCGAACTTCAGTATAGCAGCAAACTGCCTTAGTGACCATAACCCCGTATACTTCACCTTGGAGGCAAAAATTTACAAAAATCCTGCATTGATGAGCCTTTCCAACAAAGTGTTCTGGATTAAATGGACAAAGGATGATCCTGTTAGCTTCACTAAGAAAATTGTCCATGATAATGTAGAGTGCATCCTTGCATGTCTATATGAGGATCATACTAGTACTTCAGTCCTCTCGGAATTTAAAATCTTATGTGAGGCGATTTCTAATGGTTTGGGCGTTCATAATCTCCGGCCTAGGATCTCTCTGCATCGTTGGTTTAACTCTGCTTGTTCAGTGGCACCTAAGCATTTAAAGGCAGTACTCAAAATGTCTCCACATAACCCCTGGGATGTTGAAAAGGTTAGGTGTGATTAACAGTCTGCTGTGGAGGAAAGGAAGAGGTCAATAAGAGAAAAGGCCTGGGAAGAGCTTGCCCTGATCTCATCACTCAGGGATAGCGCAAGGTTTTGGGCTGTTGTAAATCATCCTTTTCTTTTGAGTGTGACATGCCCAAACTGGAAGTTATAATACCGGAAGCCCAGTGAGAGGCACATTTCAAGTGTATTTTTCAACCAATTGAAAGTGGTATACCCCCATATGGTGCCTCTAATTGTTTTCCCCAGCCAAAGCCAGTCTCAGCATCTATTGACTTTCCTATAGAATTGAGTGAGGTACATTATGCATTTGATAAATCTATCTCTGGGAAAGCCCCAGGCCCGGATGGGGTCCCAGTTGATATTGTTAAAGCAAATACAGATTTATGGACTCCAGTTTTGACAAATACCTTAAGAAGTGCTGTGGGGGGAAAATCCCTGACTTCTTTGTTCCCATTTTCAAAAAGGGAGATAAATTGTGCCTAGCCTGCTGTAGGCCAATATGTTTAATAGATACAATAGTAAAAATCCTGGGAAGGGTGATTATGGCCTGGCCAGGCATAGGTACTGTGGAGCAAATATTAAATTTAAATTTGATTACCAGCAAATATGTCAGGGCAAAAGGGGGCTCCATTCAAATGGCATTTATTGACCTGTCAAGTGCCTTTGATCTGGTTAAAAGGGATAAACTATGAGAGATCATGCAGGCAATGGGGGGATTCAAATTTGCTCATTCTATTGAAGCGCCTGCACTATGCTCTTAAAGTATCGGTCCGATATGGGCCACTAGGGGAATTATCGTCTCCAATAAAATCCATGAGAGGCATCAGACAGGGTTACATTTTAGCACCTTTTTTGTTTTAATACATATTAATGGTATCACAGAACACTTATCATTGGCAGGCGTGGACGTACCCAAGTCGGGGGATCATTCTGTGCCAATAATTTTGTACGCAGATGATGCAGTTTTGATTCCACGCATCCCAATTGCACTGCAGAAGCTAATAGATCTTTTTTACCGAACATTTGGAAGGCTTGGACCTGAAAGGTAATTATTTAAAATCGTATACTATGACTTGTGGGCCACTACGCACAAAATCTATGCACTTTAGAATGTGGAGCACCATTATAAAATGAACTAAGGATTTTAGTCATTTAAGTATTGTTTTTAGTTCATCCTTACGGTGGGAACCACACACTCTTGCGAAAGTCCAACAACTGGAAAGGAATGTGAAGCGTATCTTTTGATTAGCTATGTCATTAGGCCACAAACCTCTGGCAGAGATGATTGCCCTATAAAAAGCCAAATGCATTGCTGCAGCCACCTATGGGCAGGGGCTTGGGGATACCAAAAAGCAGGTAATCTCCAACATATTGAGAATGCCTTTACTCGCAGGTTGCTTGCAGTCCCAAAAAATGCAGCTAATTTTATATGCCATGGGGAGTTGGGTCTTCCCTACATAGACAATTGTAGGAGGCTGGCCTGGTTTGTAGTGGGTACTTTGGGTACTCACACCTTATACCAGGTCCAGTTATCCCTTATTGGTGAAGTAGTGGTGTTCTAGCAGCTTAGGCTGATAGAGGTAGCTATAGCAGAGCAGCTCAGGCTGAACTAGGGGACATGCAAAGCTCCTGCAATACCACTTATAGTTACACAGTACGTATACACAAGTAAAGACAATACTCAGTGTTACCAAAAATAAAGGTATTTATTTGGGTGACACAGTACCAAAAATATCTTAGAGACAATACTCCTTCTGGAGGTAAGTATTATACACAATATATACACTAGACACCAAACTTAGACAAGTAACTAATCATAGGATAGTGCAAACAATAGGAAATTCTATAGAATGCAATGGGAGAAAATAGGTCTAGGGGCAACACAAACCATATACTAAGAAAGTGGAATGCGAATCACAAAGTCCCCCCTAGACAAGTGTAGTGTGTGCACAATCGTTCGGAGAGTAAGAATACAGTAAATATAAGTAAATTCCCCCCGTCCCCCAGAGCCCAGAAAAGCATGAGTAAAATACTGCAAGTTTCCTTAGGACACACTACACCTCGTGATATGGATTCCTGGACCTGAAGACCTGTAAAAGAAGGAGACCAAGTCCAGAAGTCCAAAGAAGTTCCAGGAAGGACAGGAGCCCCTGCCAACCCAGAAGAGGGTGCAAAAGAAGAGTCCCTGGTTGGACGAAGACTGCAGAAGTACACCCCAGGAAGATGCCAGCGGGTTCCTGCATGATGCAAAAGATGGCCAACGGCGTGAAGATGGATGCAGATGTGATTTCATGTTGGAAGTCACCAACAAGCCTTGGTTACAAAAAATGGCGCTGGCCAGACCCAGGAGTGACCTGGGAGCCTCAACTCTGTGTGAGGAGGAAGAGGGGGCTCTCATCACTTTAGTGAGCCCTCAGGATGCCAGACAGAACCCACTGGAGTCACAGGACACAGGGACATAGGAGGTGCAAAACGGGGTTGGTGCAGCACAAAAAGGAAGGTCTCATGCTGCCGGAGAACAACTCAGCAAGTTGAGCATCGCAGGATGGAATGCTGGGGACCTGGGCTAGGCTGTGCAGAAAGGAATTTTGCAAATAGTGCACAGAGGCCTCAGGAGGTGAAGAAGACACAGTACATAGGTGTACTATCGCTCTCAGGGAAGGCAAGGTCTTACCTCCTCCAAATTGTGTCAGCAGGACATCAGGACAGTCTATGTCAATGGGGTCCACCCTCTGTGTCCTTAGGAGCACGCTCGTTGCTGTGAAAGGAGTCCAAGGGTACCAGTCGTTGTCTTAGAAGGTGCCTGTGTGAGCAGGGGAGTGACTTCTTCACCCCATGGGACATTTCTTCGGTCCTTCTGGTGCAGGATGAAGTCAGGGAGTCCCCAGAGCATGCACACCGTGGAAACTGTTGCAGTTACTGGCTGGAGCTGAAGTTGCAGAAGACAAGTATCCCTTGTGGATACTTTGTTGCTGTTACAGCGGTTCCTGGAACAGGTTGCGGTTGATCTGAGGTCAGAGGATGAAGTAGTAGTTGCAGAGGAGTCCTGAAGGAAACTTGCAAGCAGAATCTGAAGAGAACCCCCGGGAGATACCCTATATAGCCCTGAGAGGGGGATTGGCTACCTTATCAGGTAAGGACCTATCAGGAGGGGTCTCTGACATCACCTGCTGGCACTGGCAATCAGAACCCTCCAGAGTGCCCCCACACCTTGCAAAGCAAGATGGCTGAAGTCTGGGACACACTGGAGGAGCTCTGGGCACCACCCCTAGGGTGGTTATGGACAGGGGAGTGGTCACTCCCCTTTCCTTTGTCCAGTTTCGCACCAGAGCAGGGGGCAAGGGGTCCCTGAACCGGTGTAGACTGGCTTATGCAAGGAGGGCACCATCTGTGCCCTTCAAAGCATTTCCAGAGGCTGGGGGAGGCTACCCCTCCCCAGCCTGTAACACCTATTTCCAAAGGGAGAGGGTGTAACACCCTGCTCTCAGAGGAAATGCTTTGTTCTGCCTTCCTGGGACTGAGCTGCTCAGACACGAGGAGGGCAGAACCCTGTCTGTGAGGTGGCAGCAGCTGTAGCTGCAGTGCAAGCCTCAGAGAGCTGGTATGGCAGTACTGGAGGTCCATGGTGGAGCCCCGAGGATGCATGGAATTGGCTCCCCAATACCAGATTTGGAATGGGGGGACAATTCCATGATCTTTGACATGTTACATGGCCATATTCGGAGTTACCATTGTGAAGCTACATATAGGTATTGACCTATATGTAGTGCACGTGTGTAATGGCGTCCCCGCACTCACAAAGTCCCGGGAAATGGCCCTGAACTATGTGGGGGCACCTTTGCAAGTGTAAGGGTGCCCTCACACCTAGTAACTTTGCACCTAACCATCAGCAAGTGAAGGTAAGACATATAGGTGACTTATAAGTTACTTAAGTGCAGTGAAAATAGCTGTGAAATATTATGTGCACTAATTCACGCAGGCTGCAGTGGCAGTGCTGTGAAAGGGTTTGTCTGAGCTCCTTATGAGTGCCAAAAGAAATGCTGCAGCCCATAAGGATCTCCTGGAACCCCAATGCCCTGTGTACCTAGGTACCATATACTAAGGACTTATAAGGGGGGTCCAGTGTGCCAATTGAAATTGGTAAATGAAGTCACTAGCCTACAGTGACAAATTTAAAAGCAGAGAGAGCATAACCACTGAGGTTCTGATTAGCAGAGCCTCAGTGACACAGTCAAGCACTATACAGACACACACATTCAGCCATAAACTATGAGTACTGGGGTCCTGGCTAGCAGGATCCAGGTGAGACAGGCAAAACATACTGACATATAGGTTTTTATCTATGAGCACTGGGGTCCTGGCTAGCAGAATCCCAGTGACACAGTAAAAACACACTGACACACTCACAAACAGGCTAAAAGTGGGGGTAACCATGCTAGAAAGAGGCTACTATCTCACAACGATCAAATACAAATCTCACCACTCCTATTGGGGATTAAGTGTTAGCAAAATCCAGAAGCAGCATTAGTGAAAGCCTATATGTCAGATTGCCTAGCTTCATAAAACTTGAATAAGATACCGTGATTGATGTATGTAAAATCGGGCTTTCACAAATTAGGTTTAATTGAATGGCTCAACTCCCCTACACATCTTCCAACTAATGCAAAGTTGATTGTGAAATCTATGGATGCAACCCATTGTGGGGAGGAGAGGTTAAGAAGTGCTTTGGACATGACAACTGTTAACTAATATTTGCAGATTGTCACTGTTAAATCTCTTGAACCATATCTGGGAAGGATAGAGAATGCAAACCACAGGCTTCTTTTAATATATTTTTGATTTAATCTGATTCATTTTAAAGTTGCTTTCCTGTCACAATGTGTTTCCCAGCAGGATTTACCTCCGTGTCATTGTGATTATGCCACCAAACAAAGCACTTGTCACTTTATTTTATTTTGTCCACTTTATGCAGGTCCAAGAAGTACCTTTCTGAATCCATTGATGCATCAGGGGGAGTTTAGCCAATGTCGTTCTGCACTGGCATTTTTACAAAAAATAACCACAATAGATTTGTGCCATGCTGTGCTAAATTTTATTAAACATGGAATCCAAATCAAAGACCTGTATGAGCTTGTTAATTTAAATTGAGGTTTTATTGTGAAAGAGCAGTGACTTTTCCTAGATTCTCTGAAATTTTATTGATTGTGAGTTTATATGTTTTGTTGATCTCTGGTGTTATTGATATGAATTTTTCATGTTTCATGATCTGTTATTTTGCTTTTTATGGCTTGGTGCTGAAACAAAGTTGTTGGGACTGACTGACTGAGTCTGGCAATAGAACTCTCCCAATCGGCTGATCTTCACAAATCATCTTTATCTTGTTTTCATCCTGCTTTTCCCCTTTTTCTTATCATCTTGTGATGTTTTGATTTGCATCTCTCTAAGCTCCCCAAGAGTTTGAACTGACATGGCCAGAAAATTATTTACACTTTCAACTCCTGTTTCAGAATTCCCAGTTGATGTAAATGTACTAGACATAGGAGCACCACATTTTGCAATATTTTCTGCAAAGTTATTGCCAAGTGAAACCCTGCCATCTCACTTTTATATGCAGCACATGTTATAACAGCAATTATGCATAGAATCTAAAATACATGGACCATTTTTATTTGGGTTGCCCGTAGATGTCTTGAAACACTGCTGGGATCACAACTACCCAAAATAATGAACCACTCCCGAACCATATTGACTATCAGTGTAGATTGTAACACTCATTCTTTAGCTATGCAGTATTCTCTTGTAATGGCAATCAGTTTTGCTAGTTGTGCTCAAGTTAAATTACAAAAGTATAATGCCTCTATAAAATATGTCAATATGCAAACTCCATGTACTGCTCAAATAATTCCAAAATGGTCTCTCAGGCATCCACAAATCAAATCAAATAAAATCAATCAACTCGAGTGGTACATCTTGAATATCTGGTCTTGGCTTGGTGCATAATTCTAACACATCAGTGCAGTCATACTTATCATCATGAATTCCATTTCCAGGTTCTGCACCTTATTTTTTGACAAGGCATGTGCAAGTCAAAAATGTTTCATCTGAATAGGGAACCAACACAATAAGTCTGTACCCCATCACTAATGCCTCTCTCTGAACAATTGCCAAAGTAGTAGCAAATATGTTTTTCATGCAACCCGGCAAAGCTGCTACCATTGGTTCTAGTGTTGCAGAAAGTTATGCAAGTGGTCTTTTTGTGGACGCATGCTGTTGATTAACAAGAGAAAGTGTGCACCCTACTTTTTCATTACAAAATAAATATAAATCTTTCTCATAATTAAGCATCCCTAGAGCAGGTGTGGTATGCAATGGGTGTCTGATCTCTAGGACAGCTTGCACATATTTATCATTTAAGTAGAAACCATTCCACGAGACATCTTCACTTCTCTCTGTGTAGTTGGTGGGTTCACTCTCAGATTCACAGCAATGTGTTCCTAGGACACTTTAGTTACTCTCTGCTCAATATGGTGTCACAAATAAATGACTTCCTTTTGACAGTGCCACATTTTAGAGGGAGACATGTTATTCCTATTTTCAGGCAATATTTTTGATAAACTAATTGTGTCCAACGTACAGCCCTCTTTTATTTTAGCTGTAATTAATGTACTGTCCCACTATTGAGTCACAAGACATATTTTAATATAAATATTGAAATGCCCTGTTCCACCATCTTTTCAATGACATATGCAATTCCTTCTGTGATTCATGCGCACACATTGTTTTGTAGAGTGCGGGGATACACTGCATGCATTGTACTGTGATTTGCACTGATTCTGCACCTTTAATCAACCCCATTTATGTTCCTGTGATATCACAAACCTCCTTTCCTGCAGTGTACTTTGCCTCTTGTGGTAAATCCTCTATTGTTAGAACTGGAGGGATTCTCACTTTTGCTTCTCATGATTGTAATTTGAAATCAGCATCATCATTCTTTACCTGAATACAGACAACATCCGGTGTGCAACAAATTAAGCCATTTAACTAAAACAAAAGATCACTACCCACAGATGTATTGCACTTGTCTCACTAATTATGAACTCATGCTTATTAATAAACTCATTTTAACCAGAACGTTTGCTCACAACATACTAGTAACTTGTTTACCTACACCTTGGACTTCTTTTCCCAAGAGTAGTACGTTGGGAACTTCCACCATTCTATTCATGGATTGATTAGCACTGGGATGGCCATTAAATTCACCTTTTATATTTGACCATTTTGGTCTACTTCTAGGACTGCACAAACGATGAAATACACCTCCCCTCTCAGGCATTGTCATTGTGCTTGACTCTGTACTGTAGGAATTTCGAGTGTAACTGAAAGTTGTAGAAAATTGTTATTAGTTATTGAATGTGTTTGTCACAATTTAAAATTTGGATGAAATCCTGAAATGTTATTCTGTATAGGTTGCTGCAGGACTGGGATTGAAGGCATATTTCCTTCAACCTGCCTTACATTTTTCATATGCTGCACAGAGGCTGCTAGGGCTGGGGGCCCCTGACTGCATCATTCTGTGCCATGTAATTCACATTATACTGCATTTAAGAAACCATTTGTGACTCATTTTGAAATTGATTCACATTAAAACTACAAGTTCATTTCCAATTACCTTCTTTAACAAATATGTGACATGCTCCCAATTTCATTCAGAAGATATTGTCAGTTTTATTAATATTACTGTAGCATTTTCACCCTGTTCGCTTGTCCCTTCCCCCTTAGAGGCACTAGAACGTGGTCGTAGAAATGCAGGATAAGTAAAGTTTATTAGGTCTGATATAACAGATGATGCGGTAATTACATTAAAGAATTTAATGTCAGTCACTAGTCTTGTCTTCCTTTTTCCTTCATAGCAGCAAATCAAAATGCCCAACTTGCTTTCCATTCTCAAAAGATAAGAAGATGAAATATCCCCATCGAAGGAGTGGCAGTGACCCTCAGGAGAAACATATTAAGACTAGTCATCTATCACAATTGTATTTAGGCTATAATTTTGTTAGAATACCACCCCACCATAGTGCGCCTTTCAATTGACTGTGCATTCACCAGAGCAAGAGGTAATTGATTAAGTACCAAGTTAGAAAAACAACATGGGGTATGTCTTTTGTTTAAGGGATAGCGCTGGAGACCAGAGGGCGCTCATCACCCCTGTATTCCCCTCTTATTCCCCAACGTGCCTCAAGCCACCACCCTCTGGGGTCGCGGCATCTGAGTCCCCTGCCTCCTCTCCTGCTTTGGGGCTATTGGGATTGATGTTATAGCCGGGAGCACTCTTTACAAGCCACTGGTTTCCCTCACAAGTGGGCCCTTCGGGTTCCCTCTCTGTATGTCCGCCTCACTGTTGGACAGGGTCATTCTCTTCCTGGTCCTTGCTGCTTGCTGGCCATCGCGCTCCCTCATCTTCCTCATCTTCCTCACCTTCCTCATCTTCCTCATCTGCCTCTTCCTCCATCTGTCGCCCAATGCCAGGATCCATCTTTTCTGTCGTAGAGAAAGCTTCTTTCCGCTTCGGGTAACACGCGCGCCTAGCGTGGGTAACCCAGAATGGTTGTAGAACGGCCTGTCAGCCATGTTGGATTTCTGAGTTCAGTATGATTCATATCACAACAATCTATATTCTTACCACCAGCACAACCATTTCCGCATTGCACAAATTGCACACCATCACCACAGTGCTTGAAAAACTCTTTTGACTACCATTTTAAAAGAATTTTATCCGAGCAACCATCATCTTCTCCTTAGTTCTTTTCTTTCTCCCATAACAAAATTCACTACATTACATCACATGTGCCAAAATTTCATCCAAATATTTGCTTGCCAGCACATCATACTTTGCTGAAGATGGATACTGATCACAAAACTCAAGTCCAATACAAAACAGAACCAAATCCTGACATGCCTTCCTTTATTGATTCATTGACTCCACTATATTGTCTGTAATATGCATTAATCTCTCATAATATGCGTATAGTGACCCTCCAGCATCACTCTAATGAAGTTTGACCAATTAACTTGTTTCTGTGGAACCTTTCCTTTTAAATGCTCTATTACTAGAGAATATTTCTGCTCAACAATCGACGATGACCTAAACAGAGATGCTTCTCTTTCACTTTGTGGTTCTTGATCTGGAGATTGTACTATTGTCTTACATTTCCCCCCATAAATTCTTAGGTACCACAATCAAAACAACACATCTGTAGATCTTCCCAAAGTGCCTTTGAAATATTCACAGTCCTTTCTACTTCACTATACCACTTTTTTGACTCCTGTCTAAGCTTTGGAATATTCTTTATAAAATGTAGATAGGTTCTACAGAGTCCGAGTACATGCAAATATGTCCTCCAGGTACTTCTCTCAACCTCAATGGAAAAACATTTTAAAAAATCCTCACATTCAAAATCACTCGCACTTGCATCTCTTTTTCGATTTACTCTCTTTCAAATATTCGGACTTTCCTGCAACCTCTGTCCATTCATCTCTGTACCTTGTCACATTCTCCCAGTCTCTGATCACATTAAGTATTTCTCTTATATTATCTTGCAAAGGTATAAATGTTTGTTTTTGCAGATAGCATTTGGTCAGTGTCATTCTAAAAGTTTCACAAATTCTGTTTTAGATAAATCCTCTTTCAATTCTTCAGCCAAATTCTCACATGTTTTAATATGCATGATGGGCATGTTTTCCTGCTTCTGCAATCAAAACCACTAAATTCACCTTTATTATACATTGACATTTTATCAATATAAATTCTCATGTGCACCATTTCATCCACATCCTCTTGAAGTTTAAAAATAATCTCCACCGTTTTCATCTCACTTGGCTCTTACACTCACACTTCTTGCTTTAGCACATGAGTCTCACTATACAGTTGTGGTGTTGTTTTAAATGAGAAACAAACAAAAAATGTGTCCCTTCCTTCAAAATCACTCGTATTATCACTCTTTGTCTAAATTGTAGGTTTTTTTCTGTTATTTTGTTCTGTTTTAGTCTGAATCAGCAGCAATTGCAGGATATACACTCACATTACCATGCCACTCTCTCTTCTGTAAACACAATCTTGTACTTGTTCACAGCCTTACCAAACTAACCTTTAAGCATTTTCATATATCCTTTCTCATTGGCTACATAGCCTCATTCCCGCAGTGCTCTGAACTGCGAGCATTGGTAAGAATGTACCACCAAATGGCACAATTAAATTATTAATTTAATGTAGCACTGCAGATTCAGATAGAATGTCTAAACGACACATTGTTCAAGAGCACTGCTGTTTTGGGAGACCACTAAAACTTTTCACCCAATAGGCCAATTTATCTTCGCTAAACTCAGCACAAACATTTTTATGTGGCGAAACTGTCTTGAAAAGTGGCTGGTTTTAGTCAAGATGGGAACTAATACCTGTCAAAATGTATTACCAGGGCATTACAGATTGATTTTATTGTTTATTATTTGGAGATGCTATTGTGGACTCTATAATACGCATACATTCAGCTCTTTTAAATGTCTAGAGACCATTAATATTGTAGTGGGTGCCACATAAATAGTAATATTCTCCACTTTTTTTATCATAATTAATATTGTTAGCTCTAGCAGTAGTGCAAAAGTAGTAGAGATTTAGTAGCAGAGAAGTAGTGGATGTAATAATTGTAGTAGTAGTTGCAGGGGCAATGATAATATTGTAAAAGTAGTATAGTACTAATAGCTGAAGTAGTAGTAGTGGTTGCGGTTATAGCATGTGTCTGGTCCAATCCTTTGAACATAGGAAGTAAGACCTTTTCCATCACAAACATCCTAAAATCCATTCTGCCTGTTTTAACACTCTCATCTGCATTGTTCTGTCCTTTGTTTCAATGGAAGGAATGTAATTCTTACTTATGGTTGACTTTGTATGCAAAACTCTTCTATCATGCCTACTGGTAACTTATGGTTGGTTAGGTGTGCAGAATTCTCCTCTCATGCATGCTGGTAGATTTTGTTTTGCCAGTTGTACAGAACTCTCCTCTAAGCCACGCTGGTAGCTTACTTGTCCAGGCATGCAGATCTCCCTCTCATCAATGCTGGGAGATCATTTATTTGAAAATGTTCTAGAAGCTATTGCCAAAGAGGATTCCTGGCACTAACAAATATACTACTCAACCAACAGCCTGCATCGTAAATAGCCAAGTCCTAATTTGTTTTTTGAACATCAGAAAGTTTGTCTGACAGCAGATTCCAGGCTTTGAATATCTGATAAGCAACTGATTTGCTACCTTGACAGAAATGTTTTATCTTGAGAATCTGTAACCAAAAGGCTGAAGAGGATTATAATGTTCTAGAAGGAGAGTGGTAATAAAAATGTTGCTGAATTAAGAGTGCCAAGATCACACAAACCCCTGAAATGGACACACTAAGGCTGTGAAAGGGAGTTCACTTCTGAATCAAAAGATAACTCAAAGTCCGCAGATGATTTGCAATCAAGGCATGACAGTTCAGGTTTAAGAGTAGGCCGGCAGCACTCCTCTGGACCAGTTGCAGGCGCTGAATTCAGTAGACAAGGAGATTGACAAAGAAGGCATTTGAAGGATGAAAATAAGCACCAACCACAGCATGTATGATGAGTTGTATAATGGGGTAATGTGACATTTTAAGACAAAAAGATAGGAATTTATTTAGGATCTGTATGTTTTGAAAAAATGAAGATCTGTGGATGAATAGTAGTGTTTCATCAAACATGACCCCTAGACATTACACAGATCATACTGGAGTAGAGCACTGGTCACTTACATCAGGTAATTAGTCAGCTGACCAAAGGCTTGGGGAAACTCACAACACTATTACCTTAGCTTTATCTGAATTTAACTTTGAACAGTTGGTCGACTCCCAGTCTGCCACAGCCTTAAGCCCCTTAAGAAAGGTGATGCAAGCAGCGTTTCCTTTACAGCCAATCTCAAAATAATCTGTGTGTCATTCGCCTAGCTCATACACAATAGCTGGATTTTCGTTTATCAGATTAGCCTAATGGGTCTCATAAAGTATAGACAATGTGCGACTCAAGGAGAACCTCCATGGTACTACACACAGCAAAGATTTAGCTATAGATTTGCAAAAAGCCATGACAATTATTTTACTGTGCACTGTAGGAAAGGATGTAAACCAGTTTAAGGTCTGACTTTGCTTGCCTGCACCCGCTATCCTATTCAACTTTGTGGCATGACACACAGAGTCAAAGGCTGCAGACAGCAGAGCAATGATAAGTGTGGAAGCTCTTTCCTGATACTGCATCAACTGTAGCCTCCTGTTGACTGCAATTTTAGGTACCTCTCTGTACCAGAAGAAGGCTTGAACCACTGTGAGGTACTGGATTACTCAATCAATCAATCAATCAATCAATGCATTTATAGAGCGCGCTACTCACCCGAGAGGGTCTCAAGGCGCTGGGGAGGGCGGGGGTTACTGCTGCTCGAAAAGCCATGTCTTGAGGCGCTTCCTGAAGGCGAGATGGTCCTGGGTAGTTCTTAGGTGTGCGGGGAGGGAGTTCCATGCTTTGGCTGCCAGGTAGGTGAAGGATGTTCCTCCTGCAGTGGTTCTGCGGATACGTGGGACGGTGGCCAGGGTGAGGCTGGCTGAGCGAAGCTGATGGGTGGCCGTGTAGTACGAGAGGCGGCTGTTGAGGTATTCGGGGCCCATGTTGTGGAGAGCTTTGTGTGTGTGGGTGAGAAGCCTGAAGGTGATCCTCTTGTTGACAGGGAGCCAGTGCAGGTGTTTCAGGTGGGCGGATATGTGGCTGTGGCGAGGGATGTTGAGGATGAGGCGTGCGGAGGCGTTCTGCATGTGTTGAAGACGTTTCTGTAGCTTTGCGGTGGTCCCTGCATATAGGGTGTTTCCTTAGTCCAGACGGCTTGTGACGAGGGCATGGGTAACTGTCTTTCTGATTTCGGTGGGGATCCATCGGAAGATGTTTCGGAGCATGCGTAGGGTGTTGAAGCATGATGACGAGACGGCGTTGACTTGATTGGTCATAGTTAGGAGGGGGTCCAGGATGAATCCGAGGTTGCGTGCGTGGTCTGAGGGGGTTGGTGCGGTGCCCAGAGCCGTGGGCCACCAGGAATCGTCCCAGGCGGAAGGGGATTGTCCGAGGATGAGGACCTCTGTCTTGTCTGAGTTCAGCTTTAGGCGGCTGAGCTTCATCCATTCCGCGATGTCTTTCATTCCTTCCTGTAGGTTGATTTTGGCGGTGGTTGGGTCTTTGGTGAGGGAGGGTATCAGCTGGGTGTCGCCGGCGTAGGAGATGATGTTGATGTTGTGTTTGCGTGCAATGTCGGCGAGGGAGCTCATGTAGATTTTGAAGAGGGTTGGACTGAGCGAGGAACCTTGGGGTACGCCACAGATGATCTCAGTGGGTTCTGAGCGGAAGGGCGGGAGGTAGACTCTCTGGGTTCTGTCAGAGAGGAACAAGATGATCCAGTCAAGGGCCTGTCCTAGGATTCCAGTGGTGCGGAGGTGGGTTATTAGGGTGCAATGGCACACGGTGTCGAAGGCAGCCGAGAGGTCCAGGAGGATGAGGGTGATTGTTTCTCCATTGTCCATCAGAGTTCTGATGTCGTCGGTGACTGCGATGAGGGCGGATTACTGGTTGAGAGTGGGTGAAATCCCACTCAAGCAGCAACCACAATTCTTATTAGAGGGAAACAGAAGCACACTCTACAATGTACCTGTGCTCAACTCTCTGAACATTGCCTCTAAGTTAAACCTGGCTGCTTTATGCCCAGCTACCAAAGTATTTACTTACAGAGTAAAAAAAAGTGACAACACAAGAAAAAACCCATACCAAGTTAGAAACATAGAGTAAAATGTAATAATTTTACACCAAAACAATACAAATCCAGTCTGTAGAACCGGCAATAAAAGCACAAAGTGCCAAGTGTTGTTATCTGGCCGAGTTGGAACAGGATAAAGTTACAAGTTTAGGCCGACCATGATGGAGAGTGGATCGGGTACAGGGACCAAGTTTTTCCCACTGGGCAATGCACATTAAATCCTAGTTGTGGAGCATTGCACCATATAGTCCTGAGGAGAAATCAAGGTCTACATTGAAAAAGCGACATGCAGTGGTGGTGCCGATAAGCTGCAAGCACTTCAATTGAGACTTGTGTCTAGGCTGCGTCACACTGCATGTGTTCCGATGAGGAGTTGCGAGGTTTGCATTTTGTGCAGCATTGGGTCCGATGAGCTGTGAGGGAAGTGATGCAGGCTTGCATGGTGGCTGCAGCAAGCAGCGCTAGTTCCAATGATGTTCTGAGAAGTTGCATGGGGTTTGTGTTTTGCTGAGTCAGTTCTGGTGGAGACCACAGCTGGGCTGGCAGAGCAACTTTAAACCCACTTCCAAGGGTACAGGATGGGAGGGGCATCACTCAGAGTGTTAGGAATCACAGCAGGCAGAGTCCAGATGCAGGGGTTAAGATGGTTGGAGCCTTTTCTGTCCCTGTGGCTCTGATCAGGACTCAGACTACCTCTTGGAGTCACTCTTGTGGACCTGGGTTCAAGAGGCAGGTGTAATCCTTCTCACTCGAGTATCAGGGTAGCACAGCAGTCCTTCTTGCAGCAGCACAACAGTCCTTCTTCTTAGCCTCCCACAAGTCCTTATGTATACTGAAGAGTTGGGTCTGAGGGCCCTCTATTTAAAGCTGGTGCCCACTTTGAAGTAGCAGAAGCTTCTAGAATGCTCCAATCTAGAGAGGTGTCTGGAATGTTCTGGGTCCCTGGGTTTGTTGTGCCCCCAGCTTGCCTGGGGCACAACACACTAGTGGGAACCCCTTTTTAAGTTTCTGTGGCAGAGTCTTTGTGATGTATTTGTGCAAGTGTGGTAGGTGACAGCTCCTGCCCTCATCAAGACAGAGATGGCCCAGCCTGCCAACACCTATTCAACACCTATTCTCCTTTGTCTCACTGGCTGGGAGTAATACACACAGACCAATTGCCTGCTACACCTAGTCATGTGACCCAGGATAGAGGCTGCAGGCACCAAATGACTGGGACAAGAAAATGCCAACTTTCTAAAAGTGGCATTTTGAGAATTGTGACTTAAAATCATAATTTACTATCAAAGAGGGGATTAAATTACAATTCTTTAGAGACCAAACTCGATTTTTCTACTTGCTCCCAATCGGAAGTTATCACTTATTAAATATAAAAAGGTAACCCAATAGTATCCTATGGGAGAGGCAGGCTTTGCAGTAGTGAAAAACATATTTAAGAGTTTTTCACTACCAGGACAATTAAAGGTTAAAATTACATGTCCAGCATTTTAAATGCACTCAACACTGCTTCTGCTCTTATGGGCTGTTTAGGGCCTACCCTAGTGGTTACTTCCTTGTAACAAAAAGAAAGGGTTGGATCTGGCAATGGGTTTATCTGGACAGGTTGAAATGACAGGTTAAACCTGCGCACACAGGCTGCAGTGGCAGTCTGAGAAATGTTTAAAGGGCTACTTAAGAGGGTGGCACAATCAATGCTGCAGACCAACTAGTGGCATTTAATGTAAACGCCCTAGATACAGTTACTATCACTTTACTAAACACTGATAGGTAAATTAAACGTGCAATTGGGTGTAAGCCAGTTTCGCTAGGTTCAGAGAAGAGAGCACAAGCACTATAGCGTTATTTATTAGTGGGAAAGTGGGCAGAATCGTAGTGGCAATGAAAACAAATTCAGTTGACAGGTCTAACAACCCTCCTTCTGGGAAGAGTTGAGAAAGAAGTTAACAGTAACAAACCCTGAAAACTGCATGTTGATTCGTTTTTCAAGTTGCCTTGGTTCAGAAAGGAAGCAGAAAGATGTAGCAATAATTACTAAAAATCACACGAGGAACGGAGCGTTTTTTTAATAATGGGACAGTGCTTGTCTTTTTGCAATCAAAAGGTAAGGAGCAAACCTTAAGAGATGATTTGAGTGGCTGATTAATCGATGGACCAATAATGGTGGTGACACGGTGGAAAATACGAATGGGACATGGGTCACTCTGTGAACCTGATTTGGTGGCAGTTAGAATCTTTTAAGCTGTTTCGGAATAGGGCTAAGCTCAGGTTAAATCTATTCAGGTTCCAGAGCACTGACTGGTAGAGACAGAGCTCTAGATGAATGAAAAGGGAAAGAGTAATTGATTGACTTTTTTTCAACAAAGATTTGCACAGCTCAGAGGATGGTGAGACCACATGATGGGTAGAGCGGGTATTAGTAAATACTTTCAGGATTGTAAACATCTCCTGAGAAGCATTATATAAATAAAGAAGACAACAGGTGTAAAACCCTGATAAAGCTTGTGTCAGTTGGAGGTTGCAGTTCTTCAGTGCTACCTTACATTTGATTGTGTTCTTAGCTAGATATTTATTCTTTACACCCTTTTTTACTAGTGATTCAAAGGCATGTTTGACAGCTGTACCAAGGCGCTGATGTTGACTTAGGATGGCTAGTATCTACTTCTGCAGCAGAGACGGAATCAAATGCAGAAATTATCCAAGCATTACATTCATCATTATTTTCCTTGCATTATTCTGAAAAATGGAATGATGTACTTCTTTAAGTAGTGCTGCGATTGTGAGTGATGACTTTACCTAGCTTGCACTTAATTTCTTATTGCCAATATTATACAGGTGACTTCTTACTATATCTCTCCCCAGCCAACCAGTAAAATGTTGAGCAACGCAGTGTAGCAATCACAGTTGCTGTGCTGCATTGTGCAAGGGGGGCACCACAGTGCAGACCCTTATCCACAAACATAAGCGCTGCTGTTGTCACACCCTGCACAGGCGCTGTAGTGCTCAAACAGGCTGACTAGCGCCACGGACATACATTTGCATTATACTGCAAAGATGGATTTGTGATGTCTAGCATAGGTTTTGTACTAGAAAGGCAAAGTAACACAAACCAGCGTTAATTTTAGCTAACTTTCCAGTGCAAAAATTTTTTCAGCTAGAAACTAAATAACAAATCAACACATTTGCATCGCTTTTGGTGACTATGAACCAGCACAAAGTGTTGATGAATATGTCCTGTAGTGTCATATCTTATTGACAATATTAACACTGAATGGCCGGGCAGGTGACAAGGATGTGTCTGCGATTGGAAGTTAAGTCATCAGAAGCAAATATCAGGTCTAAGGCGTGGCCTACAGGAGTGGGCTCAGAAATTAATTGTGTGAGGCCAAGGGAGGCTCAAGAATACAGGAAATTTAATGAGACTGTTGAAGATGTGAAAGCTTTAACTAAAAATTAAAATTTAATGTTTAGCCTGAATGAGTGAAGCTAGGCCTAATTAAACAGCTGTTTTTTTAAAATTCTGCACTCGTTTTAAACTCTGCATGACCTATATTGATTGACTTGCTAAACTGCTAACGTTAACACAATCTTCAAAACTTAATAAATGTTTCTGTTCTAACCTTTGTATGACCTATGCATAATACAAAACAACTTATTTTCTAACAATGGAGACTGTATTATATTATTCTTTTCTGCCTTACTGACCTGCTTTGGAATGCACAAATTTGCAAAATAATCTATAAAAGTTAATCTTTTACGAATGGATTTACAGTGAATAAGCTGTGTGAAAGGACATGGCAACTGAAAAAGTCATACCAGTGTTTTATTTTACAGAAGCAGAACATGCATGGGAATAACAGCCCATATTGCCACTGCAATATTGCGTTTGAGCTGTTATTGTTTAAGAAAAAGTTGCAATGCATTGATTTCCCTCAGTCCCAGGAGATTGTACAATTTATGAAATAATGTATTAAATATCGTATTTAATGAATTGTATTATAAAAGTGTCAGAGGGAAATATAGTTTAGAGACAGAGCAGAGAGAGACCTGATCTGACTAGACTAGAGCAGGTGTGATAGTCAGAGGGTTACGATCTGATAGGCTGGGTGAGAGGAAGATAGCATAACAACACTACTTTTGTGTTTATTTTCAAGCAATATCATTCTCAGACTCATTTTCTATAACTTTGTACAGCAGGAAATATTGGCTAGTTTGCTTGTAATTAGGCCTGTTACAGAATTATGAGTATGGAAATCCTTTGCTGATTAGGCTGAAGTGTTTAGAGTAGGGACAGATTCAGGAGATGCTTTATGCAATGTTCTGTAAACTTAATTGACTAAATAAAACTATTTTAATTAATACTTCAATAAACAATTTAAACAACCTTAAACTCTCATCATTGACTCTTATACAAATAAATGTATGACTAACAACGTTTTATATTGCAGCTAATTTCTACTATTTACCACTCCCAAGATTCAGTCACCAAGAGGGCCCAAGGCATGGGTAAGGTATTCATGAATTTAGTATTGTTGTGCTGCACAAAAGGCATACCCACTTAGATGTTGAAGTTGCCTAGGATGAAGACACTAGATGCATCCACGACCAAATATGGAATATAATAGGCAATCTGAAATCTACAGAGTTTTCGGAGGTCTGTAGACGAAAACACCCAAAAACGCAGCAGAAACAGTTGGGGAGAAGGATAAAACCAGCATCTTTACAGAGAGGGACACCCTAGACTTTTGATGTCAATTCCATCAGCTACTCCAGCTATATATTAGACAGCCTCCTTCTGGCCGGGGTGGTGTTCAGGGTAATGGTAGTCGCAGACAAGCAGGTCTTTGACACCCCTCCAGAGCTCAGGCTGGACATACTTCCAAGCTGGTGATTTATATAGTCTGCCCTCTCCCTGCACATGTTGTAAAACACACAAACTGTTCATCCAAAAGATACACCAAAACGGTTGCCACAACCGGGCAAAGATAAAAGCAATAAGGAAGTCACAGAATGCACCAAAAGATTCCCAGGATGTCACTCAACTAAAGATGTCAGAATTCCTTCCCAATGGTAAAAGAAGCTGTTGCCTTTTCAATAAAGGACAAGCTGCTAAAGCTGTAGAAACTGTTAAGAAGCTTAAAAAGAATCAAAGTAGCAGCAATATGTAGTTGCACAGTGGTTAATTAGGCCAGACCACCAGAACTGGATTTCCTTCTCGTTTGAAGGCTGGGGGCGCTGATGTTCATGGGGGCTCAGGGTGCAACCTCCCCAGGACATTAGCGGCAGCCTCAGAATATTTTTTTTTGGAATGCACTTGGCACAAAACCACACCCTTTTTCTTCAAGGCCATGTTCCCTAGCAAAAGTAATGGGCTCAAGGTCCCACCTGCTCTCCAGACCCTGTACCTTTAAACCTCCAACACCTCTCACATGGTGACATTTATCTAAAAAATGTCAGGTCTGAGGTAGGCAAGAGAAGCTCCATTTATAAATACCAGTTAATTATTTACACTATTACTGGCGGTGTAATTGATAGATTTTATGAGCGGATAAAGTAATGGCAATTAAATTCATTGGTTAGAAGCATTCCTGACGCAAAAGTGCAGACCTGCCTAAAATACAAAAACCTGCAGCTTACTAAATTCAGTTATAATTATTTGAGCTAAAATATCTCTATCTAATTGTGGGTTAACACTTCTTGACGAAAAACATTTTTGTGTTCAAATTTTGTAATGCCAATGTGAAGTTTGTTAGTAAAAACTGTTCACTTTGTTGAATTGCATGTTATTTCCTTTTTTAACTAGGACATGCCACATGCAATGAACTATAATTAATTTACCAACAGGACAGTTGAGCAGTTTAAACATTTCCACCATTTCAAACTTCCTTTGACGTTGGGAGACACATCTGTTCGCTGCATTTTCTGAACAAATAATAGCGTGATTATAATTGTTTTATTAGCTCAAGTGAGAAAAGAAACAGTATTAACCAAACATAAAAAGAGTTGTAAGTTAAAAGTGACTCAATTCTCTAGAAGCACACCGTCATGTTCTTTGAATTTCGGATAGCAGATATTAAAATTACAATGCTCTTCTGGCTTTTGTGTGTCTTAGCTACTTTCTTTTAATAATATGTTCCAACACGGGCCGATGATTTGGAAATTGTGTGATAGAGCGCATGCGTTACATTACAAACCTTATGCCTGTTTCCTTTTCCATCACTTAACAAACGTCTTCGAGGGAATGTGCCCACGAAGCATCGAGATAGCTTAAAAATAAATTTCAACAACGTAGTTTGAACAGGTTCCCAGTTATATGTCAGAGGGAATTGTTGCTTTAATGGATGAATCGTCTTCATGTATGAACATTTCTTGTGAATGGGTGCAGCGGGACTGTGAATCTTCTGAAGGCATGTCCGAGATCAGGCAAACAAGAAGGAGGTCGTGTCCCATGCTGAAGTACACTATTTCCATATTCACGCCGCAGTTTTGCATTTCCATATTTATCAACCCGCAGGGTGTTAGGCAATTTCCAGGGCTTTCATTACTATGCAGTTGGATCGGAATTCTTGTATTAGTCAGGTTCTCAAACAAAATTTTATACATAGGTTTGTACACAAATTGAGTACTTTAAACAAAATAACAATTGCAAATGTCGTAGGCACCTTTTAAGTAGGCCTGGACAAAATGTAAATAGCGCTCAGTCTATATCGCTTAATTTAGGGAATTTCACGGTATGCTTCTTACATGAAAATCCTGAAATTACACCATTACGCCATGTCGCATCAGCATCGCGAAATCATGCCACCATTGCTGCAAATTAATAGCATAGGACACAGGAACAACTCAAAGAACTAGAACATAAGAATTTGTTGTTAGGGGCAATCTGTTTTTTACGCTATGTGTTTTTAAGGTAAAATGAACCCTCGCATCAAAAAATGGAGCAGGGACGCATTTCATGCTAAAATATAGTGCAAGCTGGCAGATTTGCATTTGCTTAATTGTATTTTGCAGTTCAAATACGTGAAAGCAAATTATGCAAATTTTGTACACCTCTGTTTTTAAGTATTAGAAACGTTTTGATGCTAATGTGAATTATTTTTTTCTGTGGCCCCTAATTTCTTAAAGGAGGGGGAAGAAACTGCTACAAAATCCATACTTCCATAGTTGCACAACAAAACATGCAAAAATATTGACAGGTTAGGCGCTAACACAAGATGCCTGAAATTGTTTGTCAAGCACGGAGGCTCTTATTATGCTTCTCTAACTTGCTTTAATGGAAATAGCAGCAGTCAAGAACTACAACTCCCAACAGGCTTGAAACGCATAAAGCCAATGGGAGAGAAAAACGTAATCGATAAAGCACCAATCAGAATAGCAGGAGGTATGTAATCACTAAGCTTGACTGCGACCAGCCCTCTTTTTTGCTGCTCGCAGTCAAGATAAGTGACGTCTTTTTACATTCCTCCTTTACACGCTGTTTAATTGTTTACTTTGTTGTTTGGTACAATACTATTGCAGCACTTGTTGTGTCCCCTATTGTTTCACAATTTCTATTTTTCTTTTAAGTTTCTTAGCGCTTCTGCGCTTTTGTTTAGGGCTTTCTTATCGCCTGTCTATATATAGCACTCGCGCGCGTCTGAGGCAGTGTTTGTTGCCTCAGAGATTCCATCGGTCGCGCTCCGCTCGAGCTGCTTCCGTTCAGCTGCCCATGCTCTGAGAGATCGCTTCGCTCGCCAGTGAAGTGTTCAGGATACGGCCAATTAAGCTTCTGAAGCTTCCAGGACTGCTCCGACACTCGGCCACGCCTCTGGGGGCGTGTTTGGAGGCAATGCATTCCTTGACTGTGGATTAACTCTTTCAGCTCGGGTTTGCTGGATATTTTTTACAGACTTGTTTTTGGTTTCTACAATTTTAGTAACATGGAAGAAATTGGAGCCTCTATTAATGAGGCTGTGGCTAAGGCTGTTTCAGCCACAATTAATAAAATGTCTAAGAACATTGAAAATTCTGTACAAAATATGGTTTACAAATCCTTTATGGCCCAGTCTGCGGGGGATAGCAGAAAAGGAAAACACAAGGATTTGTCTGTACGAAAACCATCAGATGGCGCTTTTTTGACTGGTGAAGTTTCTTCACCCATGACTGAGGATGATATTCCTCCCAGGCCTCCTTCCCAGGAGGGGAATTCAAAGAATAATTATGGGAAACGCAAGTCTAAGACAAAAAATATTATCACTGCGCCAAAACAGGTTGTTATATCGCACATATCGGATACCGATGATGACGGTGATATGGATGATCTGGATGATGATTCAGACTTCTGGGGCTCGCTATCTCAAGCTTCCCCCCCGAAAAAGCCTAAGTTGGAGGTTACTGATCCTTTCTCGGCAAAGGTTGTTTTGGATTCGGAGGGTAACCCGATGTTTGACCAGTCATTCTTTCGCCACCCTAATTCCACGGAGTGGACCCCTGCGGCGCATGTGGGTCAGTATATTGCTTCCAGGTTGAGGCTTCCCCTGAACAAACAAACGAGGGCCAAGTTGAAATCGGAGTGTCCCAGGCCTTCCCTCTTCTCCCGCATTACTACAACCCCAGTTATTGACCAACCCTTGTTAACTTTTTTCTCAAAATTTGGCAAAGACCCCCGCAAAGGGGTGGACAAAGCCTGGTCAAATTGCCAGGATAAACTCCTTGATTTGGTGGGACCTCTGGCCCGGATTCTTGACCTGGTGGAGTCAGCAAAAATGGATAATGCTGATATTGATCCTTCTGAACTTTCTCTGTGGACTCAAAGGGCTTTCTGTCTATTGGGTAATGCCAACGCTGCCATTACCCATGAGAGAAGGAAAGGATTATTACTTAAACTGGATCCTAAGTTATCCAATCTTGCCTCCATGGATCCAGGGGTAAAAGCTGAAGGCCGTCTTTTTGGAGACTCTTTATTAAGGACCTGGGAAATTTCGTGTCGACTTTTTCGTCCATTGATAAGGCGCAACAGAACATTAAAAAAGTGTTCAACCAACAGGTTTTCACCAGGGCCGTTACAGGCAGGGGCCACTTTACCGGCTGGTCCATGCATCCCCAGGGATCCAGACGCTCCGCTTACTCCAACTATGGATATCAACCTTACAAACCCCAATTCTACCCCCAAAGAGGCAGAGGGTATAAAGGTCGTGGACAATGTGGTTTCAGATCCATCAACAACACCCAAGGTAAGCCCTACCTCTGGCCCTCCTCCAGTAGGGGTCCGGCTCCGTTTTTTCATTCAAAAATGGCGTTCCTTGACTACCGATCCTTGGGTTCTAAATACTGTCCAGGGTTATCAAATAGAGTTTTATTCAGAACCTCACCAGGTTTATCTTCCTTCTCCTCTGCATTTCTCAACAGAGATGTCTCTTCTTGTGTCATAGGAAGTTTGTTCTCTCCTTTCAAAGCAGGCCATTCAAGTGTCGTCTCCTGATCCCTCTGGGTTTCTCAGTTCGCTCTTTCTGGTGCAAAAGAAGACCAAAAATTCAGACCTGTCATAAATCTGAAAAACTTCAATCAGTTTGTCATGTATCAGCACTTCAAAATGGAGACAATTCTTCATTTGAGAGATATTCTTCTCCCCTTAGATTTTATGGTGCGTTTAGATCTTTAGGATGCATACCTTTCGGTTGCTATTCATTCAAGTCACCGCAAATATCTTCAATTTCAACGGCTTGGTCAGACTCTCCAGTTTTCTTCCCTTCTGTTCGGCCTATCGTCGGCACCTTGGTGCTTCACAAAGCTGTTGAAACCGATGACAGCGCATCTCAGGTCTTTAGGCATCAGACTTCTGATTTATCTGGAGGATATTCTTATTTTACATCAGAACCTCAACACTCTTCAGTCCCATTTACAAGTAACTTGTTCCCTTCTCTCCCAGTTGGGTTTTCTAGTCAATGAAGAAAAGTCGAGCACTACTCCTTCTCAAAGGATAGAATTCTTAGGATTTGAAATAGATTCTTCTTCCTCCACTCTCCATCTTCCTCAAAAGAAAGTACATTCCATCAAATCTCAAATTTCGCTGAGATCTCTGGCCAGGATTGTGGGTCTCTTGGCCTCTTCAATTCAGGACATTTTTCCCGGCCCACTGCATTATCAAGCACTCCAAAGACTGAAAATTCGTCATCTCAGAAAAGGTCTTGCCTATTCGGAGCTGATCTTTCTAGATCAAGAATCCCGCCTAGAACTCCAGTGGTGCATAGACCATTTAGATGCCTGGAACGGCAGAGCTATCTTTCCATCAGCCCCAGATCTTGTGTTAGAGTCCGATACAAGTCTGACAGGTTGGGGCGCCCGTTGTGGTCCAGTCTCGACTGGCGGTACGTGGTCGTTAAGGGAGTCCAAATTGCACATCAATTATTTAGAGATGCTTGCGGGCTCCTTTGCAATCAAGAGCCTGGCAAAAGACAAGGTGCGGTGTACCATCCTCCTCTGGATGGACAATGTTTCGGCTGTCTGTTACATAAACCATCTAGGAGGAACCAGATCGAAACCGTTAGCCGACCTAGCAAAAAGTCTTTGAGAATATTGTCTGCGCAACGAGATATCTCTCACTGCGGAATATCTTCCGGGATTCCTCAATCAAACAGCAGATTGGCACTCTCCCTTCCACAAGGATTACAGCGATTGGAAACTTCATCCCTCAGTTTTCCAGTCCATCCTCCACAAATGGGGCCCCTTAGGCATAGACCTATTTGCCTCTCGCCTCAACGCCCAATTACCTCTCTTTTTCATCTGCCGCCCGGATCCTTCAGCATTGGCCTCCAATGCGTTTCTTCAGGATTGGTCACAGATGGTCAATTATGCTTTTCCTCCATTTATAATGATCACCAGAGTCCTAGCCCAAGTCAGGCGACAGAAAGCGACTGTAGTCCTGGTGGTGCCATTCTGGCAGTCTCAAAACTGTTTTCCCCCTCTCTTAGAATTGGCAATTGTCTTTCCCATCCTTCTTCCTCTCTTCCCTTCCCTTCTGCTCGGTCCATTAGGGAATCCTCATCCCCTGGTACTCAACAAAACGCTCATCCTGTCGAGATGGAAGGTGTCAGGCCTTCCTCATCTAGCATCCCAATTTCGGAAGAAGCTGTTGACTTCATCAATAAAGCCTGTGCTCCCGGCACCAGAAAAGCGTACTCTTCCGCTTGGTCTGTTTGGTCAAGCTGGTGTTTGGGAAGGGATCTCGATCCAATTTCAACAGATATAAACTATGTGGTTAACTTTTTAGCTGCGCAAGCTAGTGCAGGTAAGTCCTATAGGACGATTAGCTTGTATAGGTCAGCTATCTCTATGCATCACGCCTATGTCAACGGAAAACCTGTGGGTGAACACCCTCTAATTTTTCGTCTGTTAAAGGGAGTAAAACTTTTCATTCCTCCTTTGCCGAAATATGCAAAGTTATGGGATGTTAATGTGGTTTTGAATTTGTTTTTGTCTTGGCAAGATAATTCTGATTTGTCTTTAAAGATGCTTTCGGCAAAACTTAAAATGTTACTTTGCTTAGTGTCCATTAAGCGTTTATCGGATGTTAGAGCACTAGATGTTACTTCGCGACAGTTTGCCCCCACGGGGGTATTGTTCTCCATTAATAAACGTACCAAGACTAACTTACGTACAGTCTTTTATCTGTATTTCCCAGATCAACCTAAGTTGTGTGTGGGACAATGTCTCAAATGTTATGAATAACGTACGGCTGGTCTCAGGACGTCCTCTTCTCCCCGACTACTCATTTCTTTCCAGAAATCCCAAAAGCCTGTGTTTTCAGCGACCCTAGCCAGATGGGTTCGTTGGGTGATGTCCTTAGCGGGTATAGATACCTCAGTTTTTGGGGCTCATTCAGCTAGAGGGGCCATGGCTTCCAAGGCCTTCTGCGTGGGGTCGAGGTTAGAGGACATTCTGAGATCGGCTGACTGGTCCAATGACAGTGTTTTTAGTACATTTTATTGTAAGCCAGTTCATACTGCTACGTCAGTGGTGATTAATATGCTTTAAAACAGCATAATAAGAGCCTCCATGCTTGACATAAAATGTAGATTTTCCTAGTATGTTATGATGGAAAGTCTTAATTTTATTAAAGACACGGAGGCGAGTATTATCCCACCTCAACAAGGAGATTTTGCTGATTTTGTCTTGTTTTTTCCCTCCCTTGCAGCAACCTCCAATCCAGCTCAGTCTTCTACCTAATCGGAGCAGGGTTCTGTCGAACTCATACGTCTCCACTGGACAACCGGATCCTCCCCGCTGCAGTATCTCTGCTTCCGGACGGATGTCTCCTTCACTTCGTTTCTGCCTGGACCTGATTCAGGACATTTGTTCATTGACTTTAGCAGTTGCGATAATTTTAACTATTTTTCCTTTATTTTCTCGTACTCACTAGCCTTCTCGCATCAAGAAAGAGGGCTGGTCGCAGTCAAGTTTAGTGATTACATACCTCCTGCTATTCTGATTGGTGCTTTATCGATTACGTTTTTCTCTCCCATTGGCTTTATGTGTTTCAAGCCTGTTCAGAGTTGTAGTTCTTGACTGCTGCTATTTCAATTAAAGCAAGTTAGAGAAGCATAATACTCGCCTCCGTGTCTTTAATAAAATTAAGACTTTCCGTCATAACATACTAGGAAAATCTACATTACTTGGAAGAGACACCAGAGCCTATAGGTCTAGATTGGGGCTGGTATCTTCCCTCAACTTCTCTGCATCACGAGTGAAAGTGCCTGAAATGGGGAATAACATGTGGACCCGGGAATCTAGGCGTTTCCTACACGCAGATTCCTAATTAGTTGGACTTTAAATTGACATTTTCCACTGGCTCTGAGCAGATGAAATGGCCCTTTATTCCAGCAGCGATTTCTGACGTTAACAACATTGGTCCACTCAGAATCACCTGTGACGGTAACCGCCCCGGATACTGCTCAGGCTAAAAGCTGGATAACCCTTGTAAGGAAACCACAAACAAGTTGATAACAGCGAATTATGTAGCTTTACAGCATAGATATATGAACATAGATGAATAAATATGACCAAATGAAATATAATGCAGTATATAAAAGGCACCTAGAAAAAGAGGGAAAGTTATTTAAAAAATACTTTAAAAATAGGGGCACGGAAATCCTGTTCATCGCTTTTACAGATTTCTGTAGAGATGCTTATAAAACAGTTTGAAGGGTCATTTATGTCTATGCTGGCTTATTTAGGACTTCACCAACATGCACAACTTTGAGTCACACCTTAAAGGATCAGTGTAATTTCAGACACAAATATTTGATACTTTAGATGTTGCGTCTCAGCTTCCAATCTACATGTCTATCTGGTAAATACAATTTATCTCTTGATCAAACTTGAAAACTTGAAAATATTGGCATATTGGTGAAAACAAGACCGACTCAGTTGTCAGACCCTTTTAGTGAGTTTTTCCAAACAATAGGATTATTTAAATTCAAATCACATAATACTGAATGAAAACATTAACTACCAATTCTCATTTTCCATATTCCACTTTTAGACATCTACACAGCTCTATACCCAAAACATGGTATCACTCACGTTCAGTTATGCACGATTAAAAACCATTGCAGTGTTTCCCCTACGCAATCAATAACCTAAAAATGGACTCTCTTAATTGGCACTTCAAGTCCACTTAGTAATTCACTTTTAATGAATGGTGCACAAGTATATTACTGTACAATGTCTCTGTCAATTGAATCATAAGTTACACTTTCAAATTAGTGCACATGCAAATTTGAAAACACACATTCAGCACAGCATAAGTGATTCTGCACTGACATTTAATTGTTTTTTTTTTTAATGAAAAGCATTTTTTTCTTTTAAGGAAAAACAACAAAATCTTCGGCACCTTGAGAAGATATGGTCTATTCCCTTCGCTGTGAAATAATTGCATTAAAAATAATCATAAAATAATTGCATTTATGTTAGACCTGACAGCCTTAGGGTGGTTTCATCCAACTTTGTGCCTGCCACCTTAACTTGGCATTTAAAACCACTTGCCAAGTCTTTAACTCCCAGTTTATTACATATACATCGCCCCTAAGGTAGGCCCTAGGTAGCCCATATGGCAGGATGCTATGTAAGTATGAAGTGGGACCCATAGTTTAAGTTTTACATGTCCTGGTAGTGAGAAACTCCCAAAGTCTTTTTTCACTACTATAGGGTAGGGTCCGCTCCTCTCATAGGCCAGAAGTGGAAATTCCTTAATACACTTTTATGCTGCAATTCCTGATCAGAAAGGAGTTGCAGCATCATCTTTCATATAATTAGAATGGTACTGATAAATCCTCTTTACTGGCTAGTCACATTACTACTTTCAAAGTGGCACTTTTAGAAAGTGGGCCTCTCTCTGCTCCTACAGCTCTGTGTGCCTGTTGCCTGTATACAATACATGTCTGGGGTGGATGACATCTACACTTTGTCCATTCCCTCAAGACAGCCCCAAACACAGGAAGATTCAGTGTGTCTGAGCACTTATCTGTATCCATCTGTATTACGATGGCTCTTCATGGGCAGGAAGGATGGATGGGGAGCTGACACATCTGAATTGGGAGTGCCTGTCGCCACACAAAAGGCTGATTACCCCCTACTGATAGTCTGGAGCCAGGGCTGGGGTGAAAGGGCTTCTGTACACTTCAAAAACCCTTCTATGAAGTTTTCCCCACTTCAAAGGCACAGCTGGGTAGAAGTACTGGGTCTCTGACCCACCAAATCAGACACTTCTGGATTTACAACTGGATATGACAGAAGAACTGCTGTGCAGCAACAAGGACTGTTACTCTGCTGGACTACTGACATGGAAGGTCTACTTTTCTGCTGTACTGCCCTGCTGCTTTCTGAACCTGCTGAGGGAGAGTTGAACTCTGCCTTGCACCACAAGTGATTTTCAAGGGCTTTCTCTTGTTGGTTGAGACTATGGGGCATCAAATTCCCTATCCCTGCTGCTGTGTCTAGTTCACTGGAAGTGGACCGAGAGACTTGCATCACAGAAATAGACACATCTCCTGTCTGCTTGTAGCCAAACCGGCGCTTCAACCCCGTTGCAGGAGCAGAATTGGAACATTGCTCTTGGAACTGCTGCATTGCCTCGAGAGCCTAATGCAACAGAACAGCGTTTTGTACTGCAGCAGTATAAGGGGATCGGCACATCCTTTGCCTGTGTGGGAAAACCCAGTGCATCGTACTTCTGAACAAATGCATATCAGCTTTGGAACCGGTGCATCGCCATAGCTGTATGGGACAGATTTACTCATTGCCATCCCTGCGAGGGCCCAATCCAAGCATCTCACCACACATCTCACTATTGTGACCAGGCAAGGTACTTTCTTCCCCGGGCCTTTGTGGGTCCTGTAGCCAGCTGGTGCTCCATTGCTGTCAGCCCGAATTTTGACTTTGCCCCAGTCCAGGACGACCTAAAGAAATCCCTAGGAGTTCTATTGGATTATAAGTGCTTTTTTGCATTTATTCTTTACAAAATCGTATCTTGACTTATACACATTGGATTTTTGTCCTTCTAGTTTTATTTTATGAAAAAAATTATGATCTATTTTTCTAACCTTTTGTGGAGTCTTTTTGTGGTGTTTTCACTGTTACTGTAAGAGTTATTGCCCTAACACTTACACATTGCCTTCCAAGGTAAGCTTGCCTGACAAGTTACCAGAGGGTGAGCAAAGGATAATTTAGGTTGTGTTGTGACTTATGCTCACTAGGATTGTGGTCCCTACTATAACATAGTACATACCTCTGCAAACTAGAGACCTAATTTCTAACAATTTATATGTGGTATATTATAAGAATCCAGTTTCATTCTTTCATTCAGATATTATTCATTAATATGGGCATGTTTATCAAACCCCCTATAAATGCCTTTATTGTTAATTAAAGGGGAAACACTATTTACATGCATCTAAATTTACATATGTTGATTCTGCACACATATTTCTCAGGCTGACATTATGTTCTGTATTTAAAAATCCAAGCTGAAATGGCAGGGAGCAGCTGTAAATGGTTTAAAGAGGCCCGAGACGGCCTCAGGATAAAGCAGAGGAGAGCTTTGGGCACCAGCACATTTTTATTTACAAATTAAGCATTGACTTTATCCCTATTTTTTCAATAAACTCAAAATGTTGCTATATTTTTCTGTTTTCGCAGTCCCCTCCAGGGGAATTCACAAACCCTGTCCACCTTTAGAATTCCCAGGATTTTGGAAAAAAAAGGCTACAAATTTAGCATGGATAACTTACGTGGACAAAAAATTATGGAACCCTAGGAGTGAACTACCCCAAGTAGCCAAAAAAGGGCTAAGCACGGGGGGAAAAGGCATAGCAGCGAAAGGATTAACTCCTCCCTTAGCCCCTGCCATTTAGTTGTGAGAAGTCCCCTTTTTCTAGCCTCTGTCCTATCCTTTTCCGCAATTGCTACTGCTACTGAATCTTAGGCAAACATGTGCGGATACTCCGCAATAGTAGCAGAGTTCTTCGACTTAAAAAAAAGGTGAGTTCGAGGCAGATATCTCGGCACAGAGTTTAGTGAATATCATTTTGTAGACGGGACTAGTACTATTGTAGTACTAATTAATACACTAAAAAGTGTAGATAGGAGATAGGCCCCAATGTCATTAAGATTATACATGGGTGGGACAAAATAATTCATTATGCCACTAAAGTTGGTCATAGTTGGGAAAACAAAGGTTCTTGAGTATGCGCAGCTTTGCTGAGGTTAATCTAAATCCTACCCCTGACTTCAGCTCACCAGATGTTTGGGCACAGGAGACTCAGTGGGCAGGAAATCCTGTGGCATGAAAATCTAAGGTCAGCCACTAAACAACTTCCCCTTTTACATACAGGAAAGAGGTGTGGGTATGAGGTAGAAGAAAGTGTAGAAAATGGGGGCTATTTTGATGTTGAGCCATCTGAAATCGTGCCGTTTGTACCACCCCCGTTGGTATACTGGGACAGAGTATTCATCAAAAAGTTTAACAAAGGATCGAGTAACTATCTGTGTCTCCATGCGGTAGTTGGCCACAAAGCAGAAGCTGCATTAGGAATTTGGCTACTATATAGATATCAATCAACTAAGAAGACCCTATGTTACAATGATAACGAATGCCCTGAGGAAGGTGGAGTCTATAAATTTGGATATATTGGTTGTGTATATCCACCAAAACGCGCGTCTGCGAACTGGATGGGTTATCACTAAATTGGATGAGACACCTTATGGTGATTGGGGTTTTTGACTACCAAATCGAATATGAGATCTAATACAAGGAACAATACATTGGAACCCATTTGGAAATGAACTATGTGCAAGTGAGAGAAAGAGTTGGAAAGGTCTCCCACATGTGGAATATATGCGATTGAACTCAGTCAGTGAATTTCTGAATGACTATTACTGGAAAATCTTGTCATCAAATACTTGAAAGATATTTAAGAGTTCATGTACATTTGTTATTCTTGATTTTCTTGCAATGTTTGAAATATGTTGTATGGTTTAAATGATTATATGATTGTTATGGGATATGCATGATTTTTGTTCCTTAAGTGTCTCTATGTTTGTTATTTTGTAATTCTGTGTTATAGATATTTGTGGTCCTTGTAGTCTCTGTTTGTGATTGGTCTTTTTTGTCTGAGTCCTATGTGTGTTTGCTTCATGTATTTAGGGGGGGGGGGGTTTGTATATTAGAATGATTTCTATATTTATATAAGCTTTGACATTTTTGTAATTATTATGAATACATTTTGATGTTTGAGACATTATATTGTTTTTATGAAGAAGTTTTCTGCGTATGATAGGATGTAGGAGAGAGATGTTTCTGTTCTTTTGAAAATGGGGGCCATGCCAGCGGCCAGTAACGGTAGTCCATCTGAAAGGACACATCTAGCGTTTGATGGATATAATACAATGTCAATGGTCTAGGTCCAAGAACTAGTAGTAGAGAATACCACCCTGGATTACACTTTTTACACTTCAAAGATTCAGCAGTCTTTTAAGCAGCTGGATTGGTTTCCTAATGTTAAATAGAGCTGCTGAAACTGCATTTTTGTTTTTAAACAATAGTAGTTAAAACTTTGCATGTCATGAAGATTCCCAGAACTATTATAAAGCGTGTGCGCAATTGCGACACAGAGGACTTTGCAACTTCTCACACTTCTTTTTTTCAATTTTTTTTTTATTGAAAAATTGACAAGCAAACTTTGCACATCACAAGTCTTTCTCAACACAGAACGAAATAACCAGAACCTGTGTATAGCACCCCTCACCCTCCCTTTCCCTGGGAGTCTCCAGCCCAAACCCCAGACCTTAGAGGTTATCCTCCGGGGCATGCGGTCCATCCCAGGAGGGCATGTTGTATGGTCGTGTAGAGGGTGGGGTACACAGCCCTCCTTGGTACTCATTCCATTTCCACCATACCTTCCCCCCATTTCGCCAGACATCCCCGGCTCATATAGATTACTTTTTCTGCCAACATGCACCAGTCCATATCTCTTTTCAAGTCTTTCCGCTCTGGTGCTCCTGGTGAACCCCACAGTCTGGCAATGTTTCTTTTTGGGACCACCATGGCGGTATTGCCGAGATTCTTTCTGACCACCCCAGGTTTGTGGGTTCCCATATGTTCAATAGACATCTCTTTATTAAAAACTGACAGTTCCTCTTTCAGTAGACCACTGAGGCCCTCCGGCACTGTCGTTCACTGTTGTCTTATGTACTGGCATTACCTGAGAATATGTATGAAGGACCTCTCCCACGCATCCCTTAAGACACAAGCCATCCGGGGCCCTGCCCATCATGAATCTGAGTGTGCGTGGTAGATATACTCTGTTGAGTATTTTCAGTTGAATCAGGTGGAACCTGGAGCGAATTCCCACTTCTCTCAGGGTTGCCAATGCCTCCTCCAATTCTTCATCCTCGAGATCCCCCTGCTTACACACCCACTGCTGCTTGAGATATTGGAGTGTGTCTGGTGAGTTATTGATTACGGTTTTGTAGGTGAGGGAGATAGCTTTTTTATGTAAGAGTTCCTCAAGGAGTCTATGTTCCAAGGGAGAGGCCTCAGGGAGTTCCATCTCCCTCAGAAGGACAGATTGTAAACCATGTCACACCTGAAGGTAGCGGAAGTATTCCGAAGGAGCTCGGTCATATTCGTCCTGCAGATCACTGAAGGTCTTGTCGGCATTACACGGCCAGAGGTGCCCATTCTTTGATATGTCAATAAGGTCCCACCTCGCACACCCAGGGAGGTTGTCCAAGGCACCCAGTGCCCCTGAGTTCCAGAGCAGGGTGGCCTGTGTTAGCCTTCCTCCCCAAACCAGGGCTTCAAAAGTGGTGTGCCTATAGCCAATGGTCACTAACGTGGGACTCAGGTGGCGTGACGACCGGGGAGAGGAGTAAGGGACCCTTAGGAATCCACCCGGGTGTAATAGCTTCCTATCTATCCAATAGGTGGGATTATCCTGTGGTGAGTGCATCCAGTAGGTTAACCGTTGTCAACTGCGCAGCCCAGTGATATTTCTTTTTTTTAGGGAGGGCGATTCCCCTGTCATACCACCCCCTGGTCAGCCTAGTCAAGGCGATTGTGGCCTGGCCCCCATTCCATTGGAGGGCTTGTAGTTCAGTTTCCATCACTTTGTAATAGTGTGGGGAGAATGTGTACAGGCTATTGTGTAGGACATATAAGAAGCGTGGCAATGCCATCATCTTAAAGAGAGCGGCTTTTCCGAGCAGTGACAACAGCAATGCTCTCCAGTGCTGTACGTCCAGCTTAAGCCATCCCAGGAGAGGAACCAAGTTATAAGAGTAGTAGCTGACGGGGTTTTCTGTTATTTGAAACAGCTGATTTTCATTTTCATTGGCCCGTTCCGGGGGAGTACTGACCAAATAGGGTTATTATGTACATTATTCGGTGTAGGGAGTTGGAGGGTCTCGTGATGTATAGCATAATATCATCTGCATATAATGATATTCTGTCCTCCCATTGTTCATTCCAAGTAATCCCCTTAACCTGTGGGTCTAACCTCACCCAGTGGCTTGAGGGCCAATGCGAACAGCAGGGGTGTGAGTGGGTATCCCTGTCGAGTGCTGCAGTGAAGAGTAAATGTCCCCGACCGTGCACCATTCACCACTACTTGCCGTTCCAGCATTGTCAAGAGATATGGCCATTAAATTGAGTCAAAGGCCATGCGGGCATCTAGGGAGAGAATCACTGCATCATCACATAGGGAGTCAGCATGGACGAGCACACTGTGTACTCTCCTAAGGTTCAATGCCGTGTTTCGCCGTGGCATAAACCCTGACTAGTCTGGGTGTATTAGAGTGGGTATGATGGGTGTGAGGCGGGAGGCCAGAATCTTGGCCAGTATCTTGGGGCCAGATGTATCATGAAATGGCCTTGCGAAATCGCTATTTCCGAGTCGCAATAGGCCATGTATCACTATTGCGAATCGAAATTAGCGATTTCTTAAAATTAGCTATTTGTGGTTTGCGAGGCCCAAATACCGAATCGCAATTTGCATCTCGCAATTTGCGATTCGGTAATTGAAAATCGCAAATTGCGAGAACGCACACCTGGAGGAGCCTGATGACATCACAAGCAGGAAGTGAGTCATCCCAGGCAGTTTGCAGGTGCCACACCCAAACTAGCACTCAGAGAGAGTCAGCCCAGCCACACTGAGCAAGTCTCTGAAGAAGGCAGCACAGCAGAACCAACATGGACACCTCTGCCCAGGGAAAGGAGAAGGAAGAAAGGAAGCACAAACTGAAGTTTAGTGAGCAAGAGCTGGAGGTGTTCACAGAGGAGGTGATCAGGAGCCATGACCGTTTGTTAGGCAAAAACTCACTCCAGGTGCCTGAGAGTGAAAAGCACAGACTCTGGGCAGATATCCAGACCAAAATCTGTGTTGTTGGAGTAGCGCAGTTCTCTGTCGAGGAAATAAAGAAGAGGTGGTACGACCTGCGGTCCCGTGCCAAGGAGAGGGTGGCAAGACGACTGCAGGATGCCAGGAGCACAGGAGGCGGACCACCCACAGAGACACCCTCCATCCCGATGGAAGACCTAGTGGAGTCCACACTCCTCCCAGAAGCAGTCAGTGGGGTCACTGACATAGACACATCTGGCACACCAAGTACAAGTAAAGGTAAGTGCAGTATTGAAATGTAACCCCATATGTATATGCACAAAACCCCCTTAGGAATTAGCAAGTAGTTTAAAGCATTGTGAGAAGTAGTCCATTCCGCATCTTAGAAGCAGCACAGCAATGCCTTATGGGAGTAGTAGTCCACAACCCAGAGCTGAAAGTAGCACATACAATGTAATAGGCAGAGCGACACACAGAAGAACACAACACCCACAACATAGTGATGAGAAGTAACTGTAAGTTTATTACCATTGTGTGACCATTATTGATACATACATAACTGACATGTTGCATATTGTCATTGCAGGTGGCCCAGGCCCAGCAGCTACAGTATGTGCCATTGCAGGGGAAACAGACAACCATCCTGCTTCGGACTCTAATACCAGCGAGTCACAGAACATAGCGCCCATCGGATGTAGGCCAAGGGCACTGCCACTGCCAGAACTGAGCCAGGACTCTGATGAGCAGCAGGATGACTCACACACACCTTCCCCAAGTGGCAGATGCACTTGGATGCAGGAGCCCCCTCCACAGCAGAGCACAACACCCCACAGGATGCCTACATATGCAGGCGCACAGGCTTTTGAGGCAGGTGAGGGACCATCATTGTTTGGTGGCCTGGAATCGGCTATGTTAAAGCAGCAACGCCTGCAAAACAAAAAAATCTCTGCGTTACAAAGGCAGATGCAGGCACATAATACAAACATGGGGGGGCTTCATCGCCAGCTGGAGTATCTCAATGCCAACATCAAACAGCTGCATGAGGGACAGATCCAAGCATTGCAGGAGAAGAGGGAGCTGACTAGTGCTGTGAGGGAACTCTGTCAGGAGCTGCGCCACAACAGGTAAGCCACTGCAGGCAGGAGAGACGCTTCATGGGTATGTTTGGCGGTTTCTGTCGCTCTGTTACTAGGCTGGCAAATTCTACAGCCCTAATATCGCGTTGTGCTGTGGCCGCACAGGTAGAGGCAGCGCACAGAAGCAGGGATGTGGACCAAGGACTCGTCCAGATCACAAATGTGATAGACAATATTATGGGTAACCGGTCAGCCACACCAAGTGAACTGGGACTGGGGGACACGGAGGACACATCGAGCCTCAGCAGCTTAGCTGTGCCCACAACGGATGCCAGACATCACAGTGCCAGGCACAGCACTGTCACAGAGGCAGAAAATCGAGGTGCCAGTGAGGCAACTGCTCACTCGAGTGACTTGCATGGTCGGAGGAAGTGAGTGTATTGGCCACAGGGGACTATAAATTGTTCTGGCATAAGGAAACTATGAAGGAATAGTGATTTTCTGTTGACTGCTTTTGTTTATTGTCACAATTACTTTTGTTGGTACTAGTGGAACTGATATTACCTGACATTAAGGTAATAAATTTACTTACTACATTTGTCAATGGATTTGTGTTGTTCATACTTACATCTGAAATGGCTGTGTGTGATGTCAGCACGCCTTTGCCTGCCCTCTGCTGCACTGGTCCGGTCTGCTGGTTGTAGGGGTGTTATGGGATCATCATCCTCATCAGAGTCTGAATCAGATATTTCCACAGGTATGCCCCTGGTGATAGCTATATTGTGCAAGATTGCACAAGTAGCTACTATTCTACATGTTATCTCTGTCCTGTACTGTAGTGCCCCACCACTTTTGTGGAGACACCGGAAGCAACTCTTCAGCAGCCCAAAGGTGCGCTCCACCACGTTGCGAGTCGCCCTGTGTGCATTGCATCTCTGTTCAGCAGGTGTTGTAGGATTGAGGTAGGGTGTCATCATGTAGGTGCTCACTGTGTATGCACTGTCTCCTAGAATGACCAGAGGGTGTAATGAGTAAGTGAGCCGTCTGACGTCACGCTGCCATCAATGCACCAGTGTACAGAGGGACAATACCTAGTAGATATCCATCACCAAACTCCCCAGCTAGCAGTCTTGTGTGAATGCCGCTGTGGCGAAAGATGTATGAATCATGTGTGCTCCCTGGGTACCTGGCCACGAGATCAGTTATGATATAGGAGGCATTGCATATCACCTGAATATTCATGGAATGTTGGTATTTACGGTTGCGGTGCACATATTCTGTGGCTTATGGTGGACAGATTGCTACATGTGTCCCATCTATAGCACCTAGGACGTGGGGAAACTGTGCTATCTGGTAGAAATCTATTTTTGTCTGCTGTATTTCCTGTGGGGTGTGGGGGAATCTGATGTACTGGTGTAGTCTGCTCAGCATGGCGTTGATAAATGTATTGAAAAATCTAGAGAGGGTTCTCTGTGAGACCCCTCCAGCTGCTGCTATGACCCCTTGATAGCTCCCTGAGGCGATTAGGTGGAGGGAGCATAATACCTGCACATGGGTGGGGATGCTATGAGTCCTATGTGTTGTGCACTGCAGTATGGGTTGTAGCTCAGCTATCAGGTCGAGTATCATGGCAGAGCTCAACCTGTACCTCTCAAATATTTCCTCCTCTGTCTGGTCAAAAAGTGTAATACGCACTCTGAAAATGCGCTCCTGTCTCCTCCTCCCTCTCCTCAAACCTGCCAAGATCCTCATTCTCCTCGCCATGACAAAGAGTGCAGCCATTGTGGAAAAGAGTCTGAGGCATTCTGGGCCTCTTTATATAGGTTGCACCTGGTTACCACCTGCTTTCACTTAGTGGTATTTTGCATGTGCAAAATGCCATTCTGCGAAAAATCGAAATTTGCGATTTTTTGGTGCAGAGAATTGCGACTTGGTTTTGCGAGTCGCATTTTGCGCTTTGCAATTTCCTACTTGGAATACCGAATCGCTAATTGCGATTCGGTATTTCATGTTGCAATTTGCGAGACGCAAAATGCGACTCGCAAAACCAAGTCACAACGCAAAAAATCACAAGTTTTGCGATTTCTTATTTTTGGTCTGCGAATGCCTTTCATGCATCGCAGGCCACAATTTTGCATTCGCAAACAGCCAAATTTTGCGATTCGCACCGTTTGCGAATGCAAAAATGATTGATTCATCTGGCCCTTCATCGATGCATTAAGCAGGGAAATTGGACAATATGAGTTGCAGTCATCTGCTGTTACCCTTCCTCTTGGATGACGACTATGGAGGCCAAGCGTTGATTATGGGGGAGTTCCCCTTTGGCCAGGCTCTCTTCATACATTCTTTTCAGGTGGGGTGCTAGGGTAGCAGCTGTTGTTTTGTATAATTCAACTGGAATCCTTCTGGGGCCCATTTGCATTTCCCTACTGTAAATTACGGATGGCTCCCACTGTCTCCTCTGGCGTGAACTCCCAGTCTAGGCATGGGTTGTCTTCTGCCAACAGGGTGGGAAGTGGAATGTCTGCTAATAGTTCACACAAGTTGTCTTCAGTGGTGGAGAAACTCTGGGCGTAGAGTTCCGCATAATAACTCTCAAAAGCTCTTGCAATCCCTTCACTGTCACTAACTCAGAAGCCTGACTTAGTGTGGATCATGCCTACCCAGCGGTGCGCTCTCGTCTATCAAGTCAGGCCAGCAGCTTCCCAGCCTTGTCCCCAGTTTCATGTACTCTCCGCTGACCTGCCCTATGTTGGGCTCTTGCCCCTTCTTGTGCCATATCGCAGCACTCACGTTATCTAAGCATTAAGTTGTGGACCATGTTGGCATTTCGCTGGTTACGGGGGTGGGATCTTTTCAGGTGTCATAATCTCCCTCTCCAAGGCTTCCATCTGAGCCCATTTTTCTTTTTTTTGTCCTACCAGTTTAGAGAGGCACACTCCTCTGATCACTGTTTTGTATGCTTCTCACAACATTTGTGCATAGCCCACTGAGTTGGCATTTTCATCAAAATATTGCTTGGTTGCTCTCAGTAGTGCCACCTTAACTTTCGGCACCTTGAGGGACTATAGATTTATTAAGATCTGTGTCTGACTCTTGATTGGGTGAGGGCCATAAACCACCCTCAAGGGACCGTGGTCTGATATGCCGCATGCCATGTGATGAATCTTTCGTGGCAATTGATGGGCTGGAATAAGTAAATATTCGATGCAGGAGAGACTGCTGTGGGTTTCCGCATAGAATGTATGTTGATGCTCATTTGAATGGCGAGTCAGCCACATGTCTATCAAGCCTTCCTCTGCCATAAAGTCAGCAGTGGTTGCATCTTGGGGTGGCGTCGGTCTAAGGGGTTGCCAGTCGGAAATGTAGGGTAGCATTAAGGTCCCATCCCATAGTTAACGCTTCTGAGGGGGGGCTCAGTAGTAGCACACCCAGCACTGGGAGCGTGCCTTCATGCAGCTGTGGCGGGATATCTATTGAGAGTGTGTTGATTACTTTTCCCTCCCAGGTCCCTGAGAGAGCTACATACTGGCCCTGGTCATCAGACCAAGTTTGCCCAATATCGAGGGAAAGCAACGTTTTTACCAGTATGCCTGCCCCCCTGGATGCGGCAGTATAACCTGTGTGTATGACCATTCTGTATCCCTATCTATCTAGAGCCCGATAGGTGTTCCTCACCAGGTAATTTTCCTGTAGGAGCGCCACATCCGGGGAGGGGCATTTGAGATACTGTAGGACCACCCCCTTTTGATCTTATCCCCAAGTCCATTAACGTTCCAGGAAAGAATGTGCAGTGCCTGTTTTGCCATGTAGAAAGGAAGTGGGGAAGTGTCCAACCTTGTATGGAGTGTCTTGCCCGGGGACAAGAGCCACTCGGGGCCCAGGGTGTGCCATATACCTGCGTTCCATGTCTTCGTCCTGTGCTTTACTCACACTTGTCATGAACACAACTGTAACTGTAAAATTATAGCAAGCCCCAACATGGTCAACCCCTCTCCCAACCTCCCTCCAGATTGGGTTTTGAACTACCCTGTACCCCAACAGTGCAGAGTGCCTTTCACCCATATTTAACTTAGCTAGAAAAGAAGAGGGGGGAGTAGTCAGTCAGTTCAGGCCCCGTCCCCCTCCTCAAAGCTAAACAGTGTTACCAAGATGCTGTTTTTTCAGGCCACCATCCCCCGTCCACCGTGGTTGGACCACTGTGGTGTCTTTTCTCTTGGAGGGTGAGCCGTGCCTTCCTCCAGAAGTATTGCTGCAGTTGTGGCTCCAGTTATTAGCTGCTAGTCAGCCAGATTCTTGGTCCCTGGGCACCACTCATCCTGCTTGTTGGATCTCCCCATTCGGTGGGGTGGGGCTCCCATGATGTTCAGTATCTGGTTGGGCCCCCCTTCACGGTTTTCCTCGGCTCCCCTGTTTCCCAATATTTTGCCATCCCTCCAGCCAGTCAAAGGTTTCTTCTGGAGAGGAGAAGTAGTGGATTTACCCTGGAGCGATCACCCGGAGCTGTGTGGGGTAGAGCATCGAAAGTCTGGAAAGAGTGCAACATGCTCATTAGCTATACTGAGGGGGGTCACACTGTGCTGTCAGGAGGATTACGTTGCAGTCCCTCTTATTGAAGTACGTCGCGATGAAGGGGTGAAGGGGGTCACCTGCTTTTGGGGGAATGCCCTGGATTCGGTGTATTCTCTCTACTAAGAAGTACTTAGAGAGGCTATGTGGCTGCAAACGATTGAGGTTGTGATCCTCAACGGATGAGTCTACTGTTGGCCCTTCAGTTTTCTAGGGTACCCATATTATTCTGATATTTTTTCAGTGGGAGCGCCCTTGTAGGTCATCAACTTTAGCTTCCAAGGACGTCGTAGTGGTCTTGAGGTCACGTACTTGTTCTTTGAGTGTGTCCAAGATGTCTTTGGCCTCCTTCAGGGATTCCTCCGTCTCCATTACCCTGACACCCAGCTTGTGGAAGTCCGTCCTCTTTAGTGCTATTTCCATTCTGACCGAGTCGATTTTGGATTCTAGGGCACCCCTCACTCCCTGTTTAGCCACCATAATGTCTTCAATGATATGGTGTCTTCTTCCAGTGTTGCGGTCACCATTTCTGGTCTTGGTTCTTCCGCACGGAGAGCTCTGTGGTTTCCCTGGGTTTTGTGAACTTATCTAGCTTTAGCTGGTGTCCATATTTTGTGCCCTTGCCGCTCGTCATGAGTCCACCAGATCAGGAGGCAGTAGTTGTACATGGACGCTTGTTGGGGCAGGAGGTGTTGGGTGCCCCGTGGTCATCTTGGCTTTTCAGTGTTCTCCTGCGCTAGGGGTTGCCTCTTAGGCTTCTTTGATCTGTCCCTATGCGCCACTCGGGCATCTGTTCACCACCATGGTGGCTCCAAACTTTGCCAGCATCACTCAGCTCTGGAGTTGCGTTAAAACACTTTGCACGGGGCACCAGTTTGTCACCACTTCAGGGGCCAACCGGGGCATGCTTCTCCTCTTTCAAGCACCCGGTCATTTCAGCCCCTCTTCTCTTGTAGGTCTGGTGTAGGAGCACAATCATCTTCGGAGGTACCACCCCTCGTATTTTGGTGGCCCCATCAGCCATTCGTCGTCTGGGTGTTGTGAAGCATGCTGGGGGGCACGCTCACCTGCCTGAACTCTCTATTCTCCTGCCTGGGTTCCTCCTCTCTCATGCCGCACCCATGTTGAGGTTGCTGCTATTACCGTCCCTGGGCTAGTTTATCTGCCTGTAGGGTGCTAGCCCAGCCAGGTGGTTTGACTCTTGGCGCCCCCGTTGTTGGCCCTAGGGAACCGCCCTGCAAATCGGGGTCACACTATCTTCCACTTCTCTGCTCAGGTGTCGCTGGTTTATCAGATCAGCCAGGGAGTGGGCTGAGCCACTTATCTCCACCCAGCTCTCCAGGGCCATGCCCCCCAGATAGGTTGCCCGCGGCGCTCCTCTTGCGGGTCTTTCCTCTACTCACTGTTTATTATGTGGGGACGTCTGCGCCATGCTCCAGTGAACCCCCAGTGGCCTCTGCAGCCCAGGTCTGGCCTGCTGCTCAGGGCCCTGATCTCAGCCTCCTCTCGTGTGGCCCCATCCTAATGCCGTGGGCCGACCTCACTCACTTCTGCAGCAGCAGCTCTGACGGGGAGGGTGTTACCTTCACGCCCCAGGTGGTGCCCCACGGTCACTGGGGTCGCAAGGCAGGCCAGTGTCTATTTCCTGCCTCTTTTTCTGTTTCTGCTACGTGGTCCCCTCCCCATGCACGCCCTGGTCTGTGTGCTGCCTGTATGCCCATATTTACTTTCTCAGGGGGTCATCAACTCAGCACCTTGGCACCTCAGAGCCCCTACCACACAAAACGGTAAGACATGGGCTCCAAAGCCAGATTTCTGGGTGGATTTATCAGGGTTAGAGTCTTGGGCCCTCTGGAGCTCTGCTACAGAGCGGTCATGTCGATCGGCTGTAAACTCTGCCCCCCAACTTCTCACACTTCTAGAAGAGAACTATAGTAGGAGTTAATTCAACATACTTTGATAACTCTAAACACAGAGATGACATCAAAAACTACATCATCCTTAACAATACTTATGAAATCGTCCTGCACAAATGAAATCCTAACGCGTTTGTATCGGATAATTGCCGTTTGTTACTAGGAATAAATGCCTGTGGTGATTCTGAACTTGGGCTTCGATAATTTCTTCAGTTGTGGATTTGTATGGGCAGGATGCTCCGTCCCTGCCATTTGAGGCCGCCCTGCAGGGTTGGGGGCCCCCGACGATGGAGATGTTTTGTGCTGGATAATATGATGGGGGGCATGACCCGCTTGTCAAATGGACACAGCACTTATCCGGACACTTTATTGTCACTGAGACAAGAAAGGGAGGAAGGAGAGACTATTTTACTTTCCCTCTGTCATCTTTGTAATGCCCGGGAATCAGAACATGCAAAGGCAGCAGTAAATATGTCAAGGTTTGAAAATTGTCATAAGAAAATGATTTGAATCAATGCACAAGGCCATTTTAATGTGAAACATATGCACCGGAATAATAATTATGAAGATTGTGAGACACTGCAGTGAAAATATGAACTAATAATAATGTGTCTGGTACATTATGGAAAACGCTATTAAGCAATATTAAGTGGATTGTACCAGCAATATACAATATGGAGAGGCACTGCAGGGAAAACATGAACGATAAATATACATGCCTGGTGCACTATGGGAGATGTAGGAAGGTACTTACTAGGTCACGTGTCGTTCGAGTTTAAAAGCACCTGAATGTGATATTTTCAAACCTTTTTCCTGTGATCAAGGTATTTGCCGAAACGCGTTAGGATTTCATTTGTGCAGGCCATTTGTTACTAGGAATAAATGCCTGTGGTGATTCTGAACTTGGGCTTCGATAATTTCTTCAGTTGTGAATATATATATATATATATATATATATATATATCCCGCTGAAAAATCAAAGGGGCATATTTATGACAAAGTGACAGGGTGAGGTCTGGGAAAAACCCCCAGTAATGCCACCACTGGGGTGGTTCCGTGCTTCCTATTTGTCACTATCGTAATGTCGTATATGACCTCGTCCCAGTATTGTTTTAAAGCTCTACACTTCCATAGCATATGTATCAGGTCCGACTCTTGCTCTGCGCATCTAGGGCATGCATTGTTCGTGTTGTTATACATTGATGCTAGTTTTGCAGGGCTGAGGTATGCTCTGTGATATATGTATAAATTAATCAGTTTAAAAAGGGCATTCCTAGATACTTTGTAAACATGGGTTATGATGTTTCGCCATTGTGCATCATCTATGTGTTCTTCAATGTCCGCTTGCCAAAGGGTCTTTAGTTTTTCGAGAGGGGATAGTGTGTCTTTTTGCAGTGTTTTGTAAATTGTAGATACCACCTTCTTATCCCCCACTATTGTGCAGATGACCAGGCATCCAGCATGTGTGGAGGGTTCCCTCAATCCCTATTTCCAATGTCGCTGTATTAGTGCTATTAACGAACAATGCATGAGGAACATCCGCAGTGGCATTCGGTAGTGTGTCATCACGTCTGCGTATGTCATGAGCTCTCCATCTCTGAAGAGATCCCCCAACACGGTAACACCATATGTCCCTAGTTTTGTGATCCCCTCTATGGAGTTCCCCCCAGGAAGCAGGGTCAGGCACGCCAGGGGGAGATTCGGTGAGTATGGGGATGTGGTTCACGTGCACTGTAGGCCACGCTTCCAACAGGTACTTATGACCCGAAGGTCGAGCAATCTCGTCTCCCTCCTTCCCTCATGGGCGAGGAGTATCCCTGCAAGGGTTGTGACCGAGTGTTCCTCCGGAGGTTCCCCTGCTGCCCCTGAGGTCGCCATATGCCATTCTTTAGCCAGCCACTGAAGCTGGCCTGCCAGGTAGTATAATTCCATGTCTGGAGCTGCCAATCCCCCCTCCGCTGTGGGTCATTGGAATCTGTGCAGGGCCAGTCTGTGACGTCCCACCCCCCAAATAAGGCTAGTGAGGATAGAGTCAATCTCCTTGAAGGATGATTGGGGGATCAGTACGGGCAAGGTCGAGAAGCCATACAGCAGTCTCGGCAGAGCCACCATCTTCACCAGTGCTACTTGACCGACCACCGATAGCGGCAGTGTCTTCCAGAATTTGGCATCTGCTCTTAGTTTCCGTATCGCACTATTCACATTGCCCTCTAAGAGGTCCCTCAGATCATGGTATATCTTGACGGCCAGATAGCGAAAGGCGGTTGAGGACCATCCCAGACCCCGGACGTTTGTGATCTGGGGGGTCCCCTTCTGCAATGGGAAGAGGAGGGATTTCTGCCAGTTAATGCAGAGCCCAGACACATCACCAAACCACTCCAGCAGGGTCAAGGCTCCAGGCAGATCCCTATTTGGGTCTCTCAGGAATATTATCATGTCGTCCGCATAGAATGCGATCTGGTGCATCTTATCTCCTACGGTTAGTCCTTCGTAGAGCTCCCCAGTTCTGGCTATCTGTGCCAGAGGCTCCATTGCAATGGCAAACAGCAATGGCAGTAGGGAGCATCCTTGCCTAGTGCCCCTTCCAATACTGTATGAGCTCGATATTGTTCGGCCTGTGCGAACTCGTGCTGTGGGGGATGAATATAACAGCTTCGACCATCTAAGGAATTCCAGGCCCAAACCCATCTGTTTCATCACTGCCTCCAGGTAATCCCATCTAAGGCTGTCAAATGCTTTTTCTATATCTACCACTATAATTGCAGCTGTCCTAGATTTGGGGAGCCTGAGTGAATTATCCTAATCAGTCTCCTAATGTTAATGGCGGTGCTGTGGTTTGGAATAAAACCCGTCTGATCGGGGTGGATCAATTTTTCCATGTGGGGCAATAATCTCATGGTGAGGATGCAAATTAATATTTTATAATCAATGTTAAGCATGGATAAAGGACGGTATGACTGTACGTCTGTGGACGGGCAACGCTGTTTTGGCAGTGGGACAACGATGGCTTCGCTTGTGGAACGGGGTAGGCTGCCGGTCTTGAGTGCCTCTTTATATAGGTCGCTCAGTCGTGGCGCCAAAAGATCTACGTATGCTTTGAAAAATTCCGCTGCCAGACCATCTGCCCCTGGTAGGTTGGTTTCTGCTTAGTGTGAATAGGAAGGCATTGTGCCATCCTTCCACTGCGTTGTTTGTTTTGGATTCATGTGTGGTGTGTTATGACGCTCACAGGGTATTTCTGCTGGAGTGAAGATGGAGTGCACAATGTGAGATCCCTACTTCCCAACCGAACGGGAAGGCCCAACAATATCAAAACCAAACCCAACCTACGAAGAAAAGGGGAAGGGAGACAGAAAATAAACAGATGACGTCCACGGGAAGACTGCACTGCAGGAGATACCTCTGACCAGGGTTGTCTACGTGTCTCTCCCTACAAGATAAAATAAACAACATTAAAAGCAATCTGATAACATAATCCCACCCCTTCACCTTCCGTCTAAGTGTGTGTTTGTAGAGATAGTTACGATAAGTACTTGTTAACTCCCCTTAGCCAGTCTAATGTAGTCCCCTTCGCCAGTCTAATATAGTGAAGAGGGCTAAAATGAATGGCACTGTCAGCAAATCTATAGGTACAAGAGGAACAATTGCCAATGGTGAATCAACACTATAATATCGGTTTGCACACACACACACACACACATATATATATATACTGTATATATATATGTATATATATATATATATATATATATATATATATATATACACATACATAACAGAGGCCTACCTAGTGTGCCCCTGAATTATATCCAATTAGAATCCAAAAAGAATCCCTTTAAAGGATGGCAGTGCACTGTAAAATGAAACTAGAAAGCAACGTAAACTGGGTAACAGAAGTCATATACATCATGCGTTAACATATGAAAAATTCCTTTCTTTAGTTATGTTCCCCCATGCATAACTAACATGAAATTTAATAAATGCTGAAAATGGTATGATTAACTATGGATTCTTCTTAGTAGTGATTATATAGGCCCACATTACAACTCTGGCGGTAAGTGCTGTGAAAAGACCATCGCCGCAGCTAACATCTGTTCACCATAATATGACCACATATTATGTGGCCATGCTGGCGGACGGTGTTAAGGTGGCGCTGCTACCACCAGCAGCGCCACGCCAGTAGACTGCCGCCAGCCATATTATGAGAAATAATACAGCATGGCTGTGTTCTGCTGGCGGGTGCTATTGGTGGTAGCAGCACCCCATACCGTCCCCTGCTGGAAGACCCCCTAGATTCAAGTAAGCTGGGTTTCTGACAGGGGAGCGGGGTTGGTGGATGTTGTGTGTGGGGGGGTGTGCGTGAGTGTGTGCATGCATGCAAATGAGTGTGTAGTGTTGTGTGCATGTGTGTGTGTGCATGTGTGAGAATGCATGTATGTATGCAAATGTGAATGTGTGTCTAAGTGTAAGTTTGGATGTGTGTACAGATGTGTGCAGGAATGAATGAATGGATGCATGTGTGTATGAATGCGTGTATGCCTGTGTGAGTGAGTGTGTGAATGCGTGGTATGTGCTTGTGAGTGTGCGTGTATGTGGGGAGTATTGGAAGCGGGAGCGTGGATGGAGCAGGGGGTTGGGGTTGTTTGGGGAGTATTGGGTGGTGGGGCTCCTACCAGTGACAGGGAAGGAATTCCCTGTCACTGGTAGGGCCTACCACCATGTTTTTCGTGGCTTTACGAATGCCATGAAAACCATGGCGGTAGGCAGGGTCATGATGCTGCCGGCGGGACAGTCGCAGCAGCCGGGTTGGAGATTGTTACCTTTAGCACGGTGGCTGCTACCGCCATTGCAATCGGTGTGTTACATTGGAGGGTTGGCTTCAGCCACGTTTCCACTGACCGCCGGCATCATAATGACCCCCATATTGTTTAATGTCCACAGGTCACAACGTCCATGAACCATCTCATCAGACACAGAAAAACTGCAGCAGGGTTCCACAATCTAGATAAGTATTTTAATTAGCAGTCAGTAAGAAATAATAGCAACGCGCATGGTGCATTACCCAGCAATAGTTTTCACGAAGAGCTTATGTTTTTCTTTGTTCTGTCTTGTAGATATGCCTGCAACAACTGCTTCCCAGAAATGAGGATAGAAGCAGGACTTCGCAGGCTAAGGAGTACTTGAACACGCCTGTCACAACAACGTGCCAATGGAGGACGCAAAGGAATAAAGATGTGAAGATGTGAGGAATTCACGTAAGTGCCCAGAAGGGAGGAAGTGATGGGAAGCCAGGAAGCTGCAGGCCAAAAGACTAGAATGGCAAGCAGCTTCCTGTGGGGCAGCGCATGTTGTATGGACTATGCACTCCACCCTACTATATGCAAAGGCCCGGGCCACGCCCCTGCTGCACTCAAAGGCTATGGTTGAGCACGAGCAAACCTGACACTGTCACAGACAATCCACCATGGTATTTGAAATTTGGGCTTAGTTTGTCTTTGTTTTGTTGGTAGAAATGACTTTCTATTAGTACTTGTAGTGGGTCGCTACCTCATTTACTGGAACATAGGCTACTGCTATAACCTTTTTATTTCAAATTGACTGTGTGGCATATTCTACATTTTGGCCCTTGTTACAACATTGGCGGTACTGACCGCCTACCGCCACAGCGATGGCAGCCAACATACCGTCCCTGTGGCTACCAGCCGCCCACCCGCATTATGACCGTAGACGGAATTCTGCCAGAAGGCTGTTGGAATACCGTTGATGGGCATGGCGGCAGACGGCGGTAAGGTGGAGCTGCTGTCAGCACCAGCGCCACGCCAGCAAAACACCGCCGACTGTATCATGAGCAATGATAAGGCCTGGCAGGGTTTTGCTGGCGGACGCTGCTGCTGGCAGCAGCGCCGCGTCCCGTCTCCTGCCGGAGGACCCCCTGCAAGCAGGTAAGTAGGGTTCTCTGACAGGAGAGGGACGTGGGGGGTGGTGTGTGTGGGGGGGTGTGTGTGTGTGTGTGTGTGTCTGTTATTGTATGCGTGCATGCATGGGTGTATGCATGTGTGTATGTGTGGGTGTTTAAATGTGCGGGTGGGAGGGGGAGGTAGGATTCTGGGGAGGGGGGTGGGGGAGACACCTATTGGTGCCAGGGAAGGAATTCCCTGGCACTGATAGTGCCTACCGCTGTGGTTTTGATGTGGTACGCTTGCCACGAAAACCATGGTGGTAGGCTGGTCATAATCCCGAGGGCGGGATTGTGACGCCTGCCTGGCTCCAGCCCAGCGGCCATTACCACCCTGGCGGACGGAGTGGTACATTGGCGGTTTGGCCTGAGCCAAACCGCCAATGTCATAATTTGGGAAAAGGTACCGCCAGCCTGTTGGCAGTACCTTTCTCCAAATTACCGCCGACCTCCACGGTTGTAATGATGGCCTTAGTGCAGATTGTTGGCGGTATCTCCATATGATTTGATTGAAATTGTATTAACAGCCTTGAATGGCTGTGTGGTGTTATATTGGTAACATAGTTTGAATCATGGCTTGTTTAAAGTCTATGAATACTTTTTCTGGTTAGTAGTTATTTATGTTATTTTTAATGCGGTTTAGGAGTTTGTAGTAAATGCTACTTTGTTTTTTTGGTAGTAGGGTATATATCAAAAGATATTTGTGTTTTGATATTCACCATATATGGTTTGGGATAAATTTCTTTTTCTGGACCCCCTAACAAAGCTAGAGTGATACACTCAATCATCACCAAACCTTCGCAGGAAGGGACAGAGGGTACCCATGAGGTGTGTTTCCTGTAGAAAAGAACCTAGAGACTGCAGTGTGTTTGATCCTGTCTAACAGTCCATTAACATTCCACAAGATAAGCTGGAACTCCATATGGCTGGTCTAAGCATGTGAGAGGTACCGGTGAGTTGGGCACCAAGGGTGCACCAAGGAAGACCAGGCAATAACAGGAGCAAATTCAACAAAAGAAAATAGGAGTGAAACACGCTAAATACAAGCCCCAATTCAACAATACCCATCCCTCCCCAATGCCACACTTCTACCCTGGAAGCATCTGTCACCAAATATTTCCCCTAAACATAAACAAGGAACATAGTGGGTATTCAAGGTGAACTTCCTCTCATGCAGGCTCTAGATGTAGAGGTTAGTTTGTGAATAGAACACCCTGGGTCAATGGCCACTGTGCAGTCGGAACCAATGTGTATAGAGTTGGTTCGTGTTCAACAGAGGATCAGCATCAGTGGAGGCCACAGGATCTGACAATCAGGGCTCTGTGGAAGCCATTAGAGGGGAGAAAGGATTGTCAGTTTCCAGCTGAGACACGATTGGGTCATGCTCGGTGAACATCAGGGATCTTCCATATTGTCCTTGTTTGCCCTTGGACTTGGGGCAATTTCATGTCTGAGAGTGGGTGGAGGCATAGCATAAAGGACCTGGATCCAGTTGGGAAGGATGCCCCGGTGGTTCAACCCTTTGCAGGGTTCTGTGTTTAGTGGCCCACTCCCAAGCCTCCTCTGGAGTGTCAAAGAAATGGGAGGGGTTTATGAATGATGTAGCTGTGCAGGAAAAATGTATTGCAGAGACATTGTTCTGAGTTTCTGTTTTACGGCATCAAATGACTTACATTGCAGTTGAGTAGCTATAGTGTAATCCAGAAAAATCATAATGTGAAACTAGTTCAAATAGAGCTGACCACATGTGCTCGGAGGGTCATATTTCGATCACAGAAGTTCAGAATCTTCATGATAAGGTGACAACTAGTGGGCCCCTCGAGAGGGTTCTGCACCAGTGAGCGGTGCACCGGCTCTACCACAAAGCATGGAGACAGCGAGCCCTTTGGTAACCAGGAATGAACCCAGTCCTCTATGAAGGGCACAGCGAGGGGCCTCAACCCCTTCAGACAAACCCACCAGACGGAGGTTGCTCTGGCGAGAGTGGTTCTCAGCATCTTTGGCCCTGGTCTCAAAGATGCGAATGATTGAGATCAGCGTAGCCACTTTGGTCTTCATGTCAGATGAATCATCTTCAAGAGTGGAGACTCGACCCTCTGCTAAGCGCCGTGCCACATTGTGGAGGTCCTGTCTTGTTAAGGCAACATGAGTACCGGCCTCTCAGGGCTAAGTTGAGGACCTCACACAATGCCAGAAGGGGTTGCAGGATCTGGTGCATATCTGGGTGCGCAGAGGGCCCGGGAGGAGGGGGATCACCACCAGAAGGTCGCTTGCCATGGTCAGAGGTGAATGTTGTGTACCTATCTGTTTTAGACTGTATCCCCAATACATGGGGTCTGTCTTTCCCCATCACTAAACACTGGAGGAAAAGTCAGTGGCAGGGTATTTTACAACCTTTCATTGTTCCTGTGAAGTGATCCCCTTCAGGAAAGGTGGAAAGGGGGGAAGAGGGGAGTACTTTCACAGCGTGTGGGTTGTAGCGATGGGAGAATAGGTATCTGCCACCATCAGCCTTCTTGTCTACAGGGCAGCACAAGCAGCTGAGGTAAGGCACTACAAACAGCCACAACAATGCACCTGAGTACCGATCTCTTTCAAGAGACCCCGCTCCACCAGGTCTGTGATAATCCAGCTAGTACAGAAAATGACCACTCTGCAAGGATACAAGCTCCTGGGATGATTGGCTTTTTGAGCCAATAGGAGGGAGTATCAGATCCAGTGATAGTTGGCGGTGATCTCTGGAGACCTCGGGCCCACCAGGGGAAGAGGGAAGAAATGGAAAGTCACTCCAGGCAAAGTCAAGGCCCACGTCACAGTTCAGACATGTGAGAGATGGGTCCCTACACAACCTCCACTAGTCCTGCCTAGGGGGCTTCCCATGTAAAGAAGGCGTGCTGGAGCCTCTTCAAATCAGGGTCATATCAGGCTATACACCGGGTAAAGGGAGGAAGGGGAGACTCTTCTCTAAGAAATCTGAGCCCCCACCAAACGTTCTGCTCTAAGGATACAAGTCCACCACCATCCTGGTGGATCAGAAAGCAGAGGCAGGTAGTTTGGAGGGGGGGCTGGTGCCCCGGCAAGCAAAGCATTGGGGACACTCACTGTAGTTTTGGTGGCAGTCTCTCAGCATTGGGCTGCAGGGCTCTCTGCTGTACAGCTCCAGCCAGGCACAAGGGGGCTCTCCAAGTCCTGTAAATCGCAGCTCACAGGTGCTGCTCGGGACAATGTCATTGTGGCTCATTTCTCCTCTTCTACCTTAACTCTCCACTCACTGTAATGGCTGGCTGCTGTTTTCAGTGGGGGAGCCGCTGGCCAGGTTTAGGCAGTACCTCTGCTTCGGGCCTTGGGTCAGCCCCTAGGGCCTCCAGCAGCCTGTCTCCAGCTAGGCACTGGGAGCGGTGGGGTCAGAGGACAGAGAGGAGCTCCAGTTTGTAATGAAAGGATTTGCTTACCCCACCCAGGCCCACATATCAGCGGCCCAGCTTTTCGCTCCTGTGGGAGCCTTTCCCCCACTGCATCAGTCAATTGGTCTGTTTCACTGATCATGGGCCCAGTTCAAACTCTCATTCACCACCGCCATCGTGAGTTCAGGCATACATCAAGGCCTTGATCAGCCGCACCTCATCAACTTCTAAGTAAATGGTGAACTTTCACAGCTGCCCACAGCGAAAGATAGGGCCACGGGGCCATCTTGAAGGAGTAAAGCAGAGTCAGGGCACCGGATTTGCTGTGATTGTAGAGGAGGGTGTGGGAGCATCATTAAGGTACGTCCTCAACTTGGCTGCATTTGCCAGGCGCGCGGTTTGGGACACATTTTAAAGGTCCCATCCGTAATCCAGGTTGGACAATGGCTTAGTTTTGGTAAGTTACATGTAGAAAATATTAGTATTCATCTATCACTATTTAAGTTGTCATATATCAGGAAGCGTTTCTCATTACGTGTAATTTTGAAGTTCTGGTATTTCTATATCTTAGTATCATGTAGGGGCGGGAGAAGTATTGCTAGTGGCTTTTTTAGTTTGTGCAATGAATGTTTCATTCATACCAGTGGTCAGGTCCTGTGACATGCTGGCCTCAGTATCATCGTGCTCGCTTTCTGTCTGTGAGGCATTGCCTTCTTCTTTAACAGTGAGTAGTGGCTTTGTTTCTTGCACGGGTTCTTCACCCTTCTCACCTCTTTGCATTGTATGTAATGTACCTTGCTTTCACTGCCTTTAGCGATTCTTTGGATCAGACTATCACTGCTTATAGTGCTTCTTTGCATTCAACTGTTGCTGCCTCTGGTGCTTCTGTGTACCTGGTGATCACTGTCTTTAGCTAGGGAGGGTGGCCTGGGGGGGGGAGAAAGGCACTAGCTCCAGGGGGCCCCCTCAGCACAGCACAGTACACTGTGCACAGGCGGCAGGCCCCTGACTGGTTCCTGGGGGCTTGGGGACTCCAGGGAATTTGCAGGCAGGCCCACTCAAGTTTCGTTATGCCACTGCCTCTAGCCTCCAGCCTACTGGAAAACAGCAGTGTGCCAGAACGGCTAGTAGGGCCCTGGGGGCAGTAAAATCTGCTGAGAGTACTAGGGCCCATATTTATACTTTTTAAGCACCGCATTTGCGTAATTTTTTTACGCAAAAACGGCGCAAACTTACAAAATATAATTGTATTTTATGTTTGCGCCACTTTTGTGTCAAAAAACGATGCAAATGCGGCGCTAAAAAAGTATAAACATGGGGCTAGATGTTTCCTCCATCCAAAACCGCATGCAGTGTCTTCACTGAGGTCGTCACTGTGCGATAGGAAAAATGAGGGCTTCTGTTTTAAAAAAAGTTGTTGGACAAGCACAAGCACTATCACTTGAAAAATAAGCGAATGGTGCTTTCAGTTGCATATCACTGCAACTAGATTAGTAAATACTTTGCGCAATATTTTCATTTCCTCTGCGACATATACAGAGATTTACATCCAATTTCATGCAGACATATTTATTATTTAGCCAACATTGACCACTAAAATGAATTCACCGAGTAACATTCATCGGAGAATTAAGACGATTTTAATGACATAAAATTACCGTGTAGTTGATTTGTAACTTGCTTTTGTTAAAATAAGTGAAGCTTACATTCTTCATAAGTACAGCGGAGGCATAAAACTGCAAAGATTAGTTAACATGGTTTACTGTGCCCTTAAAAATCTAACCATCCATAAAAAGTTTTTAAAAAAAGCACAGTACAGTTCCATAACCCTTAGCTTGTTTTTAATTTACAGTCCTCGGGAAAAAATAGGTAGATAGCAGAATCATTTATATGACTGGGCCACAGCAATACATCTATATAAAAGTACAGTGATATATTTCTGTTGCTAGTTTAATGTGCTGCTCTGTGCCCTGCCTGTTCTGATTCATTGGAGAGCAGCAATCATGTCGACAGGAGCTGTTCTTCAGTTCCCATCAGCGACAGCTAAAGGCCAATTCAAGGTTATGGCGGGGTCATGAATCTAACACAGTGGCAGACAGAGCACTTTCCCTTCCTTGTGCCTCTGTCAGAGGGGCGCATAGGGAATATACAGGGCAAACTACTGCAAGGACCCGGGCATCAGCTCTTGTTTTTTCATTCCTTTCCCACTGCACTGTGCATGCCACGCAACCCATCTGGGATTACAGCACAGGAGCTTTGCGACAAGAATCAATTGTTGGGGAAGGAAATAATTCAAAGACAAGTCCTTCAAGAAATCGAAATAATCCTTGGCTAGCTTTGAGTCATTTAACAACTATGACAGGTGAAAGCTGTTGTACCGTGGTCAAAGATGGAATGTGACATCGAGTTAATAGCTATGTTCTGGGTAACTGTGTTCGGTGTAACGCTGTCACATGTTTATTACAATTCTACAGCAACATAAAAGCAAAATCATGATATAATGGAGGAGAGGTTTGGGAAGAAAGTGAGGAAATTAATTTCCACTATGAATCAAAGCTATTTTCAAAAGTTCTTACTGGCACTGCCAGCAATATTAAAGTGTGAATTGACTTAAGAGCATGAAAAATGATTTTCTGCATATATTTATGTTATGTAAAATTGTGCTTGGGAGTTTGTGGCAGTCGCAGGGGACGATTCCTCCACTGGGCACCGAATCCATCTGGTTTCCCCATTCAATATATAATAATTTAATAATATAATAATATGTAAGTGTGCTACTGCAGACTACACACTGCAGAGTGTGGCAGCGCTCTGTCTTTAGCATAATTATGAGTTTAAGAGTTATTGAAGTCCTCGAAGTCCAGGCATTGGACTCTAAAAGTGAATTTTAGTTGTGGTGGTGGGGGACACATCCTGCCACGGATAAAACTGGTGATGTATATATTTCACATATTTGTTTAAAATGGTAAGATGTGACCTTGTACATATGAATGTGTATATTTGTAATGTCTGAATTTCTATGGTTTTGTTATGGGTAAAAATATCAATCTAAGTATAACGAATGTAACCTTTGGTTTTCTCTGGGAATTCCTATGGGTTTTTTTTTACGTAAAGTAATATATAATTGCCCTGTGTTAATACAACCACTGTCGGGCATGACCTTTGGATGTACATGGCAGGAGTTGGCCGCAGGGCCAGACCCTGAAGCCAACCCCTCCGCATGCACCCAACCCTATGATGCACACGGCCGAATGCTGTTCACATAGGGGGTTTCATGTGTGAATGGGTTTATTTTTTTTTTTGGTCTGCTTTCGATATGTGGAGGTGGGGTGATGCTGAGCCCCGCAGTGGATCTGCTGCTCGGCTATAAAAATATTGCACAATTTTTTAGCCTATAAGGGGCCCTTGAGGGACCCCAACATGTCTCCTATGGTGTCAGCATACCTGTATCCTGATCTCTTGTGTGTTTTCCCCCTTTTTTGCCTCCCCTGGCCCAAACGAGCAAGAAAATGGTGGGCACAACTTTTCTGTCAGGTTGTGACCAGCAAATCAGAGCCTTGCTTTTCCCATAGATCTGTGGATCCCCTGTGAGAGGATCCAAGAAGGATAGACATCTCTAGATATCTACATTTCTATTTCTTTACTAACTCCAAAACCACTGAATTGAGTTCCCAAAAAAGGGCTCTTGCTAGACCAAAATCTACCTTTCTCCGAAATTTGGTTTAAATCCATTCAGCGGTTCGGGCTGTAGTCATGTTCAAAAAATGTTAAATCCCCTTAAACACTGCCTTGGGAAAAAAGCGTTTTGGGACCCCCTTTTTCTTGGTCCCCACTTGACAGATGACCCCGAAACTTTCCATGCACAACTAAGGAAAGTTGGGCACTTTTTTGGGAAACTTTCATTAACATTCGTCAAACGCCCCCAAAGTTATTAGCAAAACAAAAAAAGTTTATGTATGGGAAAAGTTGGTTCTAAATATAACTACACAGTGGCTATCACCAGTAGGTAATTGATAAAATAATTTATATATATATATATATATATATATATATATATATATATATATATATATATATATATACATATAAATCTATATGTATGTATGTATATATATATATATATATATTTATATATATATATATATATATATTTACAGTTAGATATGCACTCGCATACAACTAAAGCCTGATGTAAACATTTTAAGCAAACAACACTGCTTTCCAGTGAAACGTGGCTGGACAAATTAATGTGAGTGGCAAGGTGCAGTGTTTGTTTTTTTCAGTGTCCTCTCCAGGTACAGTCAGCAGTTATGGTGTTATTGCACAATGGAGGGCCAGAACAAATGGAGTTTCGGCATGGGCCCATCCGCTCCCCTCCACAGACACGACTGAGGCCAGGAGGGGCAGATGGCCATTTAGGCAGTGTGCATGGGAATACCATTGAAGGTTTAGAAGAATGATGGAGCAATCATGTAGTGTTCACGGAAAGCGTACTGCATATTCCAAGAGAACTGGAAACCAAGCCTGGTAGAGTCAAAATGGGGTCACTAGTGGCAGGCGAGATAGGGATGAAGGTAGCATGACCCTGGAAATGTTGGTGTAAGCTCGAGATAAATCTCAAATCTTGGAGCAAGGCCTCCACTTCCCAGTCATCTGGAATAGAACACAAAGTGCAAAAGGCGACAGTTAAGATGTGAGGCAAAGAGATCCACTATAAAGCAGAGGCAAGAGGTTGTGGAAGTTTCTTTGAATGCGAGATGTCAACAGAGTTGGAGAGTACTGAGAGAAATGCCACTTGGAGAGTCAAGTGCCTCACTAGTCAATATGACTAGAGTGTCAGTATACATGACTTACCACTTAAGACTCAGCAAGTGTGGAGGAGCGATACCAAAACCTGCATTAGCTTAGTCCATCTTAAGGATAGAAAGGATGGTGGTACTTGCAGAGTATCAACACAGTCTCAAGAGTTGCCTTATGTGCCTGGAGAGCATCAAGTAGTCCTTTCACGTAAGTACTGTTCTTAATCATGGTCCCTCTCGAACGGAGGAAACCATACACTACATCAAAAAGCGCACAAAATCTTTGGGCAGTCAAATGGTGCATTTTTAATCTGAAAATATAGTAATATTCCACGTGACAAGCATACAAACTTATAACTACAATCAATTCAGCTACTCGAGCGGATCATACTTAAGGTAAACATCAACTTTTTACAGAATACGTAAAGCATACCCAGCCACTTGTGAATCTCAATAATTCTAAGGCAGGATGTATCAACACAATAAACCAGATCACAGTTTGGTATTGGTACATCACAAAGATAAATACAGAGCTTGGTCAAATTGGCAATTACAGTGAGGCGGTCATGAGGTGTAGCATCCTGGGAAGTCAACAACAAGGAGGCCGGATTCAGGATTGGGCATCATATTATAGTAAAATGAGAGGGAGCCAGTTAATTTTTTTTTATATCAGGACAATCTTGCCATTGAGAAATATTGGGGTTTATTGGTGAGCAAAAGGGTGACTACAACATGCGTTAGGAGCTGACAACCAAGGGGCATATTTATGAAAACATCATGCAGCGCAGCAAGTCTTCTTAGTGCTAGAGAAAGGGTAGGAATGTGCCATATTTAGCATTATACTGTGCATTCTTGTCTTTTCCCAGCTCTGGCACACAATGTGTCTTCATTGTAATCAAGATTGTTTTGTGCAGGAAGGTGTACCTTCCTGCACAAAAACAATCCTCTGAGGCATTTTCCTCTTTGTATGTGTGCTGCAGAATGCTCTGCAGCACACATTGAAAGAGGACGTAACAAGGACACATTAAAATATTTCTCCTTATGCCTCACCTGGGGAGTCATAGCATTTTGATGCATTCCTAGGTCTACCAGTAATGGTAAATCAGGAATTCATCAAAATCCATGGGTGGATGTCTGAGAACACCAGTGAAAACCTTCCCAGGGAAGAGTAACGCAATGCAGTGATTTGTGCTGTGCTGTGTTACTCTAGATTTATCAAGCCAGGCAAGGCCACCCAAGGCCTTTCCTGGCCTTATAATTAAAACTTAAGAGTTGCGTCGCTCTTGCGCCCTATTGCATGGCGCAAGGGAGATGCAGCTCTTTAATAAATATGCCCCTGTGTTTTCAGGGGCTTACACGAGGTGGTGTAAGCCACCAAAGATCATAGGCAAGGCAGAAGCCCTGCTGCAAATGCATCAAGAGTGGAGGAGGAATAGTATGCAAAATGTTTGTTTTGATCTCTGTTATCTTGCACCAACACCCCTGAAGCAGACTCCTCTCTTTTTTGATAACATAAATCTCTTGTTATAATCACTCAGCCCTAGAGCAGAGGAAAATGATAATATCTATTTCAAAATCATAAATGGTTATTTGTCAAATGTAAAACTTCTGGAGTTTCTTCCTTTATGATGTTTTAGGGGAGGTTTAACAATAGTTGTGTATCTCAATCACCATTGTCCCCACTAACAAGCAATTGTCAATAAAGTGCATACATGAGAGGCGATGACTGGTCTTGGCAACTTACGGATAAATTCAGTGCAGTCTGCAGACAGGTGTTTGTCCCCTGCAGAGATGTCATGACACAAGGAAGAGAGAATAGTATTTTTTCCTTAGAAACTTTGCATCCTTTTTTTTTTGCTAGTTTGGTGGGTTGGTCCATGAGTCTACACAACAAACACATCATTTGCCTATCAAATCAAAGGCAATCCTTCTGGTAAGGCAAGGGAGTTCAAATCTTTCTTGAGTGTTTGAGAGAAGATGGATGTCAATGTGCTGAACCCTTATGACAAGTCAGACCACGTTAGTTGGGCCTCTGAGAATGAGGATGTAAATAGGTATTGGCTATCTAGATGTAAAGGAATATAGAAAAAAACTGAGTGTAGATGTACTTTGTAAAGCATTCAGAAGTGGCTGGGAATCAAGACAATATGATTGCAGGGTTAAGAACAACATGAATACTAGATATCATCACAGCATTAATAACACACAGGTCATGCACAGATCTATACTGTCTTTAGCAGGGTTTGTGATTGGGAAAATGTGGATGTCTTATACAATCGAAGGGGGTAAAAGAATTCCTTGACTTACCAAAGCACTCAAAATAAGTCTGATTAGTGCTTCCACAGTAGGGTGTAATGGGTACTAGGAGGTATGAGGGAGGATCTTCTTAATCTTTACAGGTGTAAGAACGCAACCAACATCATTCAGATCACAAGGTAGAGGGTACTTACTCTACTACATCAGAGATAGATTTTGGCATGTCATGTTTATGTTCAATATTGTAATTAAATGCTATAGTTTCAGACAACACAGCTGTGACTTAATTTGTATTGATTTCTTGTACTAGGGCAATATTCATACAGTTTAGTTTACACAAAAGATCACCCCTAAAAAGTTTTTCCAGAGATGTGAAACTCAACAGAGAAGCATGCTGATCAGAAATAGGACCCAGGGTTATGGAGACATGATCAGTAGCGTAGTGAGCATTATGGGTATTAGAAATGTCAGCTGCATTATTGTACATGCCTGAGAGAGGTAAAAAAGAAAATTCAGAAGTTTCAATTTAGATTGAATAGGACCTCTGACAATAAGGCAAGAGGTGGGATTTCCATTAACACACCCCATGTATGGCTCATTTTGATCTACTGTATCAATATGTTATTCCCACAGTCAGCTACTCTCGAGCTGCCTTAAAAGATGGGATATTAATTTTGAGAAATGTAAGTGAATGCACACTTTTTTCGTCAACATTTTTATTGCAAATATTACATTGATATTATCAATGATGTTATCAAAGATAATTCCTAATGCATGCATGGGGAGGATGCCAGCTATAGTTACATTAGGGCACAAGTAATAATTACTTGAGATTACTCAAACACTTGAATTTCTATGGTTTTGTATGCTTAAAATGTAAGCCTAACTATAACATCCCTGTAACCGTTGTTTTTTTAAGTGAATTTCTTTGTTTTTATAAATTCTATTTCCTAACTTTAACCTCCACATAACCTTTGTTTTTGTCAGTGAATTTCTATTTTTTTTTAAATGTAATTTTCATTACTATATGTTAATACAACCACCACTGTGCATGGCCTTCAGCCGTGCGTGGCGGAGGGTTGGCTGCAGGGCCTGCGGCCAACCCTCTATAACCACCCAACCCCACGCTATGCACACCCTTCAGCTGGGTCCTGTGGCTAACTGCTGCCATGCACAACCAAATGTCATGTACTATGTAGGGTTGGCTCTCTCTGGGGTTTGGCCACAGGGTCTAGCCACGGGCTAGGCTCTGTGGCCAAACCTCTACTGTACTTTTGAAGCATGGGGGTGGTTTTATGGGGGAGTTGGCCACAGATCCTGGCCACAAACCTGGCCTGCAGTGAATCCTCCGCTGCACACAGCCAAAGGCTTTGTGTTGCGGAGAGTTGGATTTACGGATGATAATTAAATATTACACTACTTTTAAAAAAAACTAGAAATTCACTGAAGAAATCAAAGGTTCAAGTAACATTCTAACATTATAATTAGGTGTGATAAAAAGATCTGTTTTTGTTTTTAAAAAAATCCTTAGAAATTCACTGAAAAACCAAAGGTTGAAATAACGTTAGTTAGGAGAATATGTCAGTGACAACATTAACATTTTGAACTTGAAAAGACCTCAGAAATTTGGCGGTCATAATTAGCAGAGCTAACTATAGCTTGCACCCCACCATACACTGTTTGCGACCTCACATATTACATCACTCGACATGTTCTATAACATCATTTATGAATCACTGATAACATCGCTGACATCATCCACTGAGTGTGCAAGTTTGTTTTACAGTTTACTTAGTGGAGAGTAACTACCACATAAATTCTACGTAATTTTGCAGATAGCTGTGTAGAGGTATAGAACATGGTATAAATGTTTGATTCAAATGCATTCAAGATTCAAGACAGTTCACTTGCATTCATTAGCTCCACACAACATTTTGGTTCTGTAGAAAAAGTTTCCAACAGAAGTAAAATTCTATGTAGTAGATACTAACTTTGCTAAGCAGCCTTAAGTTATTAGACAGAATTATGTCAGCATGAGAATTTGTACATTACATAGAACAGTGTGAGCAGCGGGTACTAAACTATATTTGCGTGCTTGTTTTGCTTCAGAAGATGGGCTATCTGTAAAGCTTTCCTCACAGTATGAAGGGTGCAGTTAGCAAGATCTATAGCACCTTCAGATCGTCATTATTATTATTAGGAAATAAGGTCTTCTTTGACAGCTGTTTCATAGAATGTATACTGTTGTTGGAAGTTTATTTTCAATTCTCTGTGGTGTATTTCACTGTTTGGAAACAGTCTGGTATAGAATGAACTCTCTTCATTGAGTAAAAATAGTTTTCAGTTCTCTACTGATAGCAACTTCATTTCATGTGTAGGTTTAGTGTGTGTCAGGGCTTTGATGCAGATAAAAGCTCTCTGTGCTAGGGCATTTTTGGATTTGGCATTCACTATTTTGGGATTCTCAGCTGTATACAGATTGATATGGGAAACCTTCATTAAGCATGGTGTTCAATGTGGTTGACAGTTGATGTGAATTATTCTACATATACTACCATAGCAAATTATACAGCAATAATGGTGAAAACCAAGCTTGGATGATGTCATCAGTCATAGAATATTTCATGAGTGATGTCATATGTAAAGTCATAAGCAGTGCATGGTGGGGGCACAAGGTATACTTAAATTGTTAATTTTTGTTTTTTTTTAAGTTTAAAATGTTAACACTGTTACTGAGAAATTCACCTATTACGTTACTTTAACCTTTGGTTTTTCAGTGAATTTCAAAGGTTTTTTTTAAAATTGAAAACACGTATTTTTATTTACACCTAACTATAACGTTACTTTAATCTTTGTTTCTTTCAGTGAATTTCTAGTGTTTTTTTTAACATAAAGTAAAAATGAATTACCATCTGTAAAAGTACCCCCCCACTCACCATGCAAGGCCTTTGGCCATGGGTGCGGGTGGCGTTGGCTGCCAACACCCACCATACTGCCCCATTCGGCCTCCAGCCATGCACAATAAGGCCTTGCCCATATGGGCTGGACATGGTCTCCCCATTCCCTAGGACCGCTCATTAAAATTGGGGGGATGGGGCCATGCAGCCCCCCCAGGTCAATTTTGACCCAGGGATCTCGGGCCAGGAACAATTTTGAAGGGGAAGGGGGCACGCAGCCCCCACCAGGGCAGCTTCAGACCTGGGGACTTTATCCCCAAGGACCCGGTACTACATTCAGAGGCAAGGGGGAGCAAATGACCCTCCCCTTCCCTGGCCTATTTTGGCTCTGCGGATCCCATCCCTAGGACCCAGAACTATGTTAAATGGGGAGTGGGGCACATGACCGCACTCCCCATCAGTCCTAGAGACCTCATCTCCTAGGGTATTATATCGAAAGGGGAGGGGAGCACAAGGCCCACCTCCCCAGGCCAATTTCTGTCCCGGGGACCATACCTCCTGGGGCCTGCCCACATTTTAAAGGAGTCATGCATCACTGCAGGTAGGGACACCGATTGAAGTCTGCTCCCAGATGGCGGGCACATTTTTAAAGCTCCTGCCAGCTGGGCGCAGACTTTGGACCTCATTATGACCCTGATGGTCATCAGACCGCCAGGGCCATGGTGGAGGTCAGACCACCATCAAAGCAGCGGTCCGGACTCCACCAGGTTGCCGCCAGCCTGGTGGTGCCCGCGGTCTCAATCCACCAGGGCAGAACTGCTTGCAGCGCTGCCCTGGGGATTAGAAGTCCCCTTTCCATCAGCCTTTGCAAGGGGGTAGCCCTGCCATGCAAAGGCTGGCAGACATGGGATGCCGGACCCCTGCACTGCCCATGCACTTGCAAGGGATTTGAGGGGACCCCTTGGACAGCCCTGTCACGCTCTTCACTGCCAGGCAGTGACAAGCGCCGCAGGTGCTTTTGCACCCAACGCAGTGCCACATTGCCCCCAGTTCAATTATGAGCCAGTGTCAATTTTAAGGCTGCGTTCACCACTGGGCCAGCAGGTGGAAATGCTGTTTCTGGCCGCCGGCCCAGGCAACTCTTAAAAGGGCCTGCAGGAGGAAGATCAGCATGGCTGTCTCTGGTGCGAATGAGGCTGCCGGCCAAACTCATAATGAGGGCCTTTATGCTTGCTCTCGCTTGGCAGGAGTTTTGAAATTGCTCCTGCCAAGTGAGAGCAAACACAGGTTACCATGCCCACATCAGTGTGGGCAGGGAAACCACCATGTCCCAAAGGTGGGCACCCTGGGACATAGCCTATGAGCTGGCCACTGGGTGGGCTCCCCAGGGCCATTAGTGGCTGAAGGCCTAAAAAGAATTGGCACTGGGGGTGGGCTCCCTGGGGCCTTTTTATTCACAGGGAAGGGTGCTGCGTGGTCCTTTCCTGTCATTATATATTTTCGGGCCTGAAGGTTGTCTCCCCGGGGCCCCTCAAAGCTTGGGGAGGGGGGCGTGTGGCACCACCTTCCCATAAAAACCATCAGCCCTGGGGATGGGACCCCACAGTCTTGGCTCAGTGAGGGGGGCCACGCATCACCCTTCCCCAAATCAATTGTTTTTCATCCTAGGGATCGGCTCTTGCGGGATTGTTGCATTTTTTGCTATTTCTTTTTTTGTTTGGCCCAGGGGACCAATGGGGTCAGAGCATCTTTTTTTTTTTTTTTTTTACAATGTCAGGACAGGGGACTAAGTCCCTGAGTCCTGTAAGAGCTGCCAAGCACCATTTTTAGGTTGAGTGTGCAAGTGCTTTGGCCTATTATACGTATTGTGAACTTTTAACCACGCCCATCTCACGCCCATTGCTTTCATACGTTTATGGGCTTGCTTTTCAAAAATCACTTGATGTCGTTGGTAAATGCTTTACATTTATCCCACCTTGAGGCTGTTTTTGTCACACGTTGCAGACTGCCCGTTACATGGATTATTGCACGATTGCCGAAATACTTTAGCACGGGTAAACTGTTTTTTTCTTTTGTCCCTCCCCTTTGTGCTGCATGGTGGCCATGGTGCTCACAGCACGAACAGGCACAACAGCGTGAACTTGATTTGGGGTATCAGAGCACTGGTCACATTGTCCACAGTTACCTAATCAGAATCATTTCCTGCGGCTCTCTCCTTAAAACACTTTAAATTGGTAAATGCTTTACATAAAACAGAAATCCTCAAAGCAAAAGTGTCTCTCCCGGCACAGCGGTAGAGCCGGTACTACAATTTTCATTGCAGTTAGGAAACTCGCCCCATAATGCTTTGCAGGACATTACTTTTACAAAACATTTTTGCCCATAACTCAGCCTGTGGTGGTCCTAGGACAATGGGAATACCTTCAAAACACTCCTTTCTTTCTAAATCATCTCTGGGTCCCACACTAGGTTAGTGGAGAACCCAAAATAATAACCTCTCTCACCATTCAGTGTCCTTTAAGCTTTCTCATGAATAAAACCTTTGTTTTACAGCTGAGAGAAGTTTTGTTTTAAAAGCCTTGCTTGTAATATCATCGCAGTAGGTGAGCTAGCCCTAAAAACACCCTCTAGGGTCTAAGTATATGGTTACAGTATATTACTTTCTCCTGTTTATTTTCATGGGGTTATGCCCTCTAGGGGGTAACAATATGGTTACATGACCATGTTTCTTACAAATTATATTTTGTTATGGTGCCCTCTAGAGGCTGTTTTGAGCATTACAGTTGAATGTCAAAAGTAGAAGGTTTATGTGATAATTGTATATTTTTTGATAATCTCTCCTTATTATAATTATGACCATGATTCAGGCCAACTTAACATCCTTATTAAACTATGACCGTTTGAACACTTTTGATATGTTTGGGTAACCCTTCTAGTTTATTTCTCCTCTGTGGCTGATTTGTGTCTTTTTTGGGGGAATTGTTAGCCAGCCAGCAACTCTGACGGTGGGGTGGTGAAAGTGATATTCTATTGGAATTAGCATGACAGATTTTAATAAGGATGCTAAACAGAAATGTTTTCATTTTTTGCTGCAGTTAGAGGAAGAAGGCAAATAGAAGTGCTTTAGTTTATGCAGGGGGGCTACAATTATATGGCAGGAAAAGATGAAATTATGAGGCAGGGTTGACCAATTTATGTGGTAAAAAAAGTCCATTTATGAATTTATAATGCCGATAGCTCAAACAAATGTGAGACCTATTGCATTGCAAATGCTTGTTCTTTTGTTGCTGGAAACCAATCAGAGCACTTGATATTGCAGGAGTGAGACTCCTGCGGGAGCAAGGTGGTCCAAAGAAAAAAAAAAGCTCCTGGGACCAATCAGAACACTCTATTTTTTTAATTGGCACTCCCGCGAGAGTCTCAGTGACTCTTGCGAGCCCAACCATGTAAATATAAAAAACAATTTTACCCTTAATTACTCAAAAATTACTGAATAGATTTGCACTGAATCACAAAGAGCACAATCTGCTGGCCAAGATCAAAATTCTTGATGAATTTGCTGTAATTCCATTCAACAGTTTTTGCGGCAGCCCTGCCTAAAGAAGTCTATGGAAAATGCATGTGGATTTTACGTTTTGGATCCTCACTTTTTCTCTCAGCCCTAGCTTGATGGATCACCCCGAAACTTTCCAGGGAGAACTGAGGTGAATGACATTTTTTGGGGGGGTTCTGAAGATTCATAGATTCATCAAACGGGGCCAAAGTTATTAGCAAACCAAAAACATTCCATCTATGAACAGGCAGATCTAATTATGACTACCCACTACCTACCTACCTACTACCTAATATACGCTGTTGATAATATGTTCTCTCCTTATACATATGTTGTTATGGTTGCTTTATTTGTTGAGTTTATGCTCTTGATGGAAACAGAATATGGAGATTAATAGTTTAGCATTTGAAACAGGAGAAATGTATTTTGAAAACAGATAGACAGACAAGAATTGATTTTCGAGACAGGAAGTATAAGATGAGTAGTTGGCTACCATAGCTGTAGTTTTGCAGGATGCTAGAATACCATAGATGTGTATTATTGTATGTGTCATTTGGTTTGCCTACTATCCCATCACTGTTATGAGTGTCAGCACCATTGTAGATGTTTACATTAGACAACTTTAATGAATTTACATTTGAACACTTGATTGGAGTTCTTTGTTTATGACAGTATGAAATTTTGTCAATCATTTTGTTATATTTTCAATTATGGGTTAGATTTTCTTGGTACAATTGATGTGGAGTATGAACAGGATGTGTAAGCCTTTGTTTCACTGGTAGTGAATTAACCCCTTCTGTGCCCAGGACGTAATGGTTACGTCCTGAGGCACAGTGCTGCTGTGCCCAGGACATAACCATTACGTCCTGGGCACACAGCCCAGAGGGAGTGCTAGGGCTCTGATTGTCAAAGAGCCTACTCCCATTGCACTGGAAGCTCAGCTTCCAGCGCGATCGGAAGAGAAATGCTTTGCATTTCTCTTCAGATCACGTGGGGGAGGCCGAGAGAGGCTTCAAAGGGAAGGAAAGTTATTTCCTTCCCTTTGAAGTCTCTCTCTGAGTTTTGGCAGCCGGATTGAAAGCAATCCGGCTGTCAAAACGCCCACTAGACACCAGGAATGTTTTTTCAAAAATGAAACTGGCATGAGGGAACGACCCCTTGGGCAAGGGTCACTCCCAGGGGGGGGCTTTTTTTTTTAAAGGCCTTTTCTTCCCCCCCTGGGGGCAGATTGGCTTATTATTAGGCCGATATGCCCCCAGGGGGGGCAGAAACCTCTGGGCACCAGGGATAATTTTTTTGTTTTTTGTTTTGTTTTTGTTTTGTTTTTTTGTTTTAGATGTGGGGAGCATCCCCTTAGGCAAGGGTCGCTCCCATAGGGGGTAAATTACATTTAGGCCATTTCTGCCCTCAAGAGGGACAGAAACCACTAGATACCAGGGATTTTTTTTTTTTGTTCGTGAATTTCACGCAAGGGGAGCGACCCCTTAGGCAAGGGTCGCTCCCCGGGAGGCTGGGGGAGCAAATTTATTTTAGGCCATTTCTGCCCCCCCGGAGGCAGATCGGCCTATTTTTATTAGGCCGAGCTGCCCCCAGGGGGGGCAGAAACCTCTAGGCGCCAGGGCTAATTTTTTCTTTTTTTTCTTTTTTTTTTTAGAGATGGGGAGCGACCCCTTAGGCAAGAGTCACTCCCCTGGAGGGGCAAATTGTATTTAGGCCATTTCTGCCCGCTTTGGGGGCAGATCGGCCGATTTTAGGTCAATCTGCCCCCAAGGGGGGCAGAAACCATTAGGCACCAGGGATCTTTTTATTTGCGCCGTCACGCAAGGGTCGCTCTCCAGGGGGTGGGGGGGGGGGAATTTATTTTAGGCCATTTCTGCCCTCCCTGGGGGCAGATCGGCCTATTGTTATTTTTTTTTTTGTTTTTTTTTTTTTTAGAGATGGGGAGCGACCCCTTAGGCAAGGGTCGCTCCCCTGGAGGGGCAAATTGTATTTAGGCCATTTCTGCCTGCTTTGGGGGCAGATCAGCCGATTTTAGGTCAATCTGCCCCCAAGGGGGGCAGAAACCACTAGGCATCTTTTTTTTTGTGCCGTCACGCAAGGGGAGCGACCCCGTAGGCAAGGGTCGCTCCCCAGGGGCTGGGGGGGCAAATTTATTTCAGGCCATTTCTGCCCCCCCGGGGGCAGATCGGCCTATTGTTATTAGGCCGATCTGCCCCCGGGGGGTCAGAAACCTCTAGGCGCCAGGGCAATTTTTTTTTTGTTTGTTTGTTTTTTTAGTGATGGGAAGCGACCCCTTAGGCAAGGGTCACTCCCCTGGAGGGGCAAATTGTATTTAGGCCATTTCTGCCCACTTTGGGGGCAGATCAGCCGATTTTAGGTCCCCATCTTGGATTCCCCTAGGTCTCTAGTTTTCAAAAATGCACAGGTTTAGTAGGTTTCCCTAGGTGCTGGCTGAGCTAGAGGCCAAAATATACAGGTAGGCACCTCTGTTTTCTGTGAAAAAATGGGATGTGTCCAAGTTGTGTTTTGGGGCATTTCCTGTCACGGGCGCTAGGCCTACGTACACAAGGGAGGTATCATTTTTATCGGGAGACTTGGGGGAACGCTGGGTGGAAGGAAATTTGTGGCTCTTCTCAGATTCCAGAACTTTCTGTCACCAAAATGTGAGGAAAATGTGTTTTTTAGCCACATTTTGAGGTTTGCAAAGGATTCTGGGTAACAGAACCTGGTCAGAGCCCCACAAGTCACCCCATCTTGGAATCCCCTAGGTCTCTATTTTTCCAAAATGCACAGGTTTGGTAGGTTTCCCTAGGTGCCGGCTGAGCTAGAGGCCAAAATCTACAGGTAGGCACTTTGCAAAAAACACCTCTGTTTTCTGTTAAAAAATTTGATGTGTCCACGTTGTGTTTTGGGGCATTTCCTGTCGCCGGCGCTAGGCCTACCCACACAAGTGAGGTACCATTTTTATCGGGAGACTTGGGAGAACATAGAATAGCAAAACAAGTGTTATTGCACCTTGTCTTTCACTACATTTTTTCCTTCCAAATATAAGAGAGTGTGTAAAAAAGACGTCTATTTGAGAAATGCCCTGTAATTCACATGCTAGTATGGGCACCTCCAGAATTCAGAGATGTGTAAATAACCACTGCTCCTCAACACCTTATCTTCTGCCCATTTTGGAAATGCAAAGGTTTTCTTGATAGCTATTTTTTACTCTTCATATTTCAGCAAATGAATTGCTGTATACCCGGTATAGAATGAAAACCCACCGCAGGGTGCAGCTCATTTATTGGCTCTGGGTACCTAGAGTTCTTGATGAACCTACATGTCCTATATATCCGCGCAACCAGAAGAGTCCAGCAGACGTAACGGTATATTGCTTGAAAAAATTTGACATTGCAGGAAAAGGTTACACAGGAAAACGTAGAGACAAATTGCAGTTCTTTTCACCTCAATTTCAATATTTTTTTTTCAGTTGTTATTTTCTGTAGGATCTACACAAATTACCCCTTGCTGAATTAAGCATTTTGTCTACTTTTCAGAAATGTTTCGGTTTCTGTCACTGACTGGAAGGAGGCTGAAAGCACAAAAAATCATAAAAATGGGGTATGTCCCAGTAAAATGCCAAAATTGGGTTGAAAAATTGAGTTTTCTGATTCAAGTCTACCTGTTCCTGAAAGCTGGGAAGCTGGTGATTGTAGCACCGCAAACCCTTTGTTGATGCCATTTTCAGGGAAAAAACCACAAGCCTTCTTCTGCAGCCCCTTTTTCCCATTTTTTAAAAAAAAACTAAATTTTCACTGTATTGTGGCTAATTTCTTGGCCTCCTTCTAGGGAACCCACAAAGTCTGGGTACCTCTGTAATCCCTAGGATGTTGGAAAAAAAGGACGCAAATTTGGCGTGGGTAGCTTATGTGAACAGAAAGTTATGAGATCCTAAGCGCAAACTGCCCCAAATACCCAAAAAAAGGTTCGGCACAGGAGGGGGAAAAGGCCTGGCAGCGAAGGGGTTAAAATGAGTGTAATGCTTAAGAATAATCACATGACCAAGACCTGTTCCGAGTCGAAACGCGCTGTGTTTGTTTTTGTTGCCACTTAAGAAAATATTAAACAATTGTACAACTTAGAACTCTGTGGTGTGGTTGTTTTTACCCACCGGTGTAGAATACCGGCAGGTGTTTTATAGATACAAATATATATATATACATATATATATATATTTATGTACATTTATAACTCCTCACAAAGGCTTGTGGCCCATTGCGAGAGGTGCACACCCTGTGGTGACCACCCATCACACATCCAGTGCCTTCTCACCAATATTCAAATTAAAAACAGGATGCACTTGCATATGGTGAAATGGTGAAGAGTGTTTATTATACCAACACCAACTAAAGCCAACACACTTCGACAGCACCCTTACTCATGGGTTACCGTCAATAACAAAATCACTTGAATAAAGTGAATAGGAAAAGTAAAAACAGACAAAGGGGTCTTGTTTATAAAGGCTTATACTGCAGCCATCTTACAACATGTCATACAGCATAACAGTTGATTCAGTTCATAAATACAAGTAAACATTTGAACCAAACCTACTTACATTCATTACCTGCTGCATAAAAATTAATAATTGTGATGTTACAGCATAATTATGAAAAATTATGTAATTGACTTGAATTTCAACACACTTCATTTTTATTTATATCCTTCATGTTGTTGCATGCTAAGCCTATGCTATTCTCTACTGGTAAAAATAGGACCAAATTTCCAACCCAACCCTGCACACTAACGTGCCATACAATTTCATATGACATTTTCCACTCTACTACATCTTCTCAGATCTGGATCCTTTCAAAGTACATGTGCCAGTGTACCTGGCATTTCAGAGAGTGCCTTTTCATCTTTCTTGCCAAATATCCCAGATGCCATGATAAAACTACTTAACAACATCTGTATTTTACACAAATTCTAGAAGAACTAATGATGGCGAAACAAGGATTTACTCAGCTAGCACAGTTTCTGCATGTTCTGAGTGCAATGGATTGTACAAATGTACAATTAGTACCAGCAATAGTGCACCTGTATCAAAATAACAAGCACACATATTCCACCAACGTGCAGGCCGCAGTCAAATTGACCCACTTTTTTACCAACATTGTTGCTAAATATCTGGGAACTGCCCATGATTTTAATATTTTTTGGTACTCAACAATTATCTATCATTTTGAGATTGACCTACATGGAGATGAGCTGTTAATTAGTAATATTATTTTCCTTTTAGTTGTTTATTAATATATTATATTTTATTAAACTAAAATGTTTCTTTATTATATAATTTGAAACAGATATATTTGCTATAAATTCTATTTAGTTTTACTTATGTGATTTGTTTTGTTCTTTAACTTATGAAAAGTAAATGTAATATAATGAACACATACATTTCAACACATTTATACTTTGTTTAAGTACTGTACATGTTTACTAAGTAATTATTTAATCATTATTTTGTATTTTTATTGAATGAATTCTGTGCTCTACATCCGTGCTTGATACACCAATAGTAAACCCAAAACCTATGTCTTAAATACATTTGGGCGATCATTATAACACTGGCTGTAAAAACCGCCTACCGTCGCGACAACAACGCCAAAAGACCGTTGCCGAGGCTAACATCCGTCTGCCATATTATGACCACAGCCCGATTTCCCCCAGAAGAAATGGCGGAAATCCAGCTGTGGCCATACTGGTGGATGGCGGTAAGGTGGCGCTGTTACCACCAATAGCGCCACACCAGTAGACCGCTGCCAGCCGTATTATGACAAATAATATGACCAGGCGCTGTTCTGCTGGCGGGCGCTGCTGGTGGTAGCAGCGCCCCGTCCCGTCCCTTGCTGGAGGACCACTTGGATCCAGGTAAGTCAGGTTTCTGACAGGGTAGGGGGTTCTGTGTGTGTGTGTGTGTGTGTGTGTAGGGGTGTGTGAATGAATGTGTATGCGTGAATGCAGGTGTGTTGTGAGTGTTGAATGTGTGTGTGCAAGTACGAATGTGTGAGTGTGTGTATTCAGTGAAATGTGAATGCGTGTATGTCTGGAAGTGTGTGCGGATGTGTCTGTGAATGGATGGATGTATGCATGCATGGAATAATTTCCAAAACAAATGCAAAAAGAACAGTTGATGGATGGAATGCAGAACAAATCATTCACCCCCAGTCACAGATCTGGGTTTAATCCATCGTTTTTTTCGCTCACCATGCTATTCCAGTTTAGACCTAGCCATATGCAAATCAGTCTTGACCCTGTTCCCCATGGGAACAGTCCAGCCCGAACTGCCAGACCAGGTCCTCCCAGGACCAGAAACAAGCATCCTGGAACCGGTTTCGGTGTATCACCCCTCTTCAGCCAGGTTAGCTTGAATCTGGTGGCATAGTGAGCACGGAACCCACGTCTGGGCATACCCTTCCCACTTGGGGCAACAAATGCAAAAAGAACAGTTGATGGACGGAATGCAGAACAAATCAAACATTCACCCCCAGTCACAGATCTGGGTTTAATCAATTTTTTTGCTCACCATGCCATTCCAGAACACACATTATGAGGTTGTACAAAATTAGTCTGTCAACCTTTTTCTTACTCACACTCTTCAGGTTTCTGACTTTGCAATTCTTTAATACCAGTTATTACCTTTAATACCTTTATTACCAATTCTGACTCTGTTGCACAAACATCGGGACACATTTGTTACATATGTTCATAACACAGGGCAGCAAACGAAATTTTAGATTTAACAACCATTTGTTCCATTTTGTGTGACTGCTCACTGGCACAAAGTGTTCTCTTTTAAAATAATTTCAAGGAAAAAAATCTAATATGCAAAGACCTTTTAATATTTGAGACAGTACATTACAGATCTTAGAGGCAAATGTACTAAATAAAAAATATTTTATATTGGAAGGAATTACTTTAAAACATCAAAATGTATGTTTAGACTGGATTGTAGGGCCTCATAAAGAGTTTGGTGGGCTGACTGCCTATTACATAGGCAGAAACAGTGGAGTGGTATTGGCCTTGGCCCCCCTGTGGAGCCCCCAGCACTGTTTATCCACCAGCCTTTTTATGGCGGGAACCCCACCATGAAAAGACTGGCGGAAAGGGAAGTTGTGATCAGCACTGTGGAGCTGAACTCAGTGTCGCCGTGGCTGACCATGACTTGGACTGCCAAATTATGACCTTGGTGGTGGCGGTTAAACTGTCAGGAGTGTGGCGGTCTGACCACCACCGCAAGTTTGCCGGTCTTATGACCACCAAATTCCTAATGAAGCCCTTAATTTTTTGAAATATAGCAATTGAGCTGTACACTTGAAGCACAATTTCACTATTTTAAAAAAAAAACATATACTTGTGAAAATGTTGCATTTCATAGGTCTTCCTCAAGGAGAAATTGTGTATTTCACAAACATGTGTCCAACATTGTTAGTTCATTGGTCATTGTATATAAAATACCATGGGTGGTAGTGTAGGAATACATAAGTAATATCCCTGGGGTGCTAATTCGATGCATAATAATGCAAAGTAAATAAAGCACCAATAACAAAGAATTAGAGCACATTTCAAGTTAAAAAAAGGATTAGTATTATTTCAAAAACAAAATTTTCCACCAGTTTGTACCACTTTATTTGACTTTACAACAACACCAGTACCCATATTTACTATGAATTCCTAGTTTTTAAAAGTGCCGCAAAGTAAATTAAAGCTGCCCATTGGTATTCGCTTTACATGACAAAAGATGATTTGCACATGGAAGCACCCTTTACTCAGTGCGAAAAAAATATTTTCACTGTTTTGCTTTAATTAGCCTCATGTGAATGTTTGCAGACTATTGAAAGAACACATAATTTTTGCTAAGTTCATTCTGCGTGCATCAATAAGTAATGTCTCTTTGAATCAGGTGTTAACAAAAGGAATTGTTCAACTTTCTCTTAATAATCCATGCAACTTATTCACATGGTGTGAGGTTCTGTATCATGCAAAGAAACCTAAGTTGAAAGCTCGGGTTTAGCCATTTGAAGATAACCGTAAATGTAGTTTTTTTAAACATAAATACAAAATAATGTATGCAAAAATAAATCTCCCAGTAAATAAGAAGGTTTTCTTTGTAGAAGTGAAATTTGACAATGTGAACAGATTACATTGACATATTCTTTTGGCTGAAAGTTATTTCTTTGTAGTTATGACACATATTCTAAGGTGAAAGCAGAATAGGAAAAACACATTGTTGTCTATTTTTTGACATTGCTTTGAAAAATATTCATAACCTCATTGTCATCCTCTGATTGCTACTCATACTCCCCGGTGTTTTTGGAAGGAGCAGGCATAGTCGTAGGTGTCTGTGGAGAAGAGCCACCAGAGGATGATGGTGCAGGCTGCATGTCCTACAAGATACCAGCAGGTTTACCGATGGCTGTAGTTACATATTTGGCAAGGGCCTGTTTTGATACCATAACAGAAACAATGTTTTAGGACACTTACGATGGTAAGTAAGGAATTCATTTTTCCATCCTAATCAATGTCAATGGAACGAACCTCCTCCTTCCCCTTCTTCTGTTCCTCAACAGTGGTTACCTGTGCTCTATGAATCCATCTCTGAAACGTGATTTCTGGGTCTTCATCATCCACAGTAGCAGAGAGTAGCAGCTCCCTCCCTCCTCCCTTCCCACAGGTGCTGGGCCTAGCTGATTGGCTCTCTGAGTCGCAGGCAACCTGAGCCCTCCTCCCATACTTGCTCTGGCCCCTTAAGTTTGTGGAGGGAACCCCAAGACAGCCACCTCCATTTTGTGAGCCCAGCATTTTCTCTGTGCCCTAATACAGCCCAGTGATCAAAGATTCCTAAGAGACCTAGGTAAGGAGCCCCAGACTTTTCTGAGAAATCTTATTACTCGTTTAAAAGTGTTTTTTACTGCTACCCGTGCCTGTTTACTGTAGACTCTCTGTGTTTCAGGCAGCTTGGCCTTTTAAAGTGCTTTTTTAGCCGTGACTGTTTGAAAGTTCCCTCCTAGTTTGTGGCACAAGACTGCATAAAGCCCCCCCTTTTTCTAAGTAAAAAGGCTACATACATCTTCCGGAGTGTGTTTAGGAGACTGCTTAATCTGTTTCTGTGATTTAAATTGTGTTTAGAAACTGTCTCCTTCATCTATTTTTGCCTTAAGAAAAGCCACATTTCAGAGTGCATGACAAGCAGTATTTCAGTGTTTTTTACAATATCTCCCTTACCTAGAAAGTAGACTATGCTAGCTTGGAAGTGTGGATTCAGCCTGTCTGTATCCAAGGAGATTCTGAATAGAGCAGCATCTCCCTCCTCCCATCCCACAGGGGCTGGGCTTCAATTAACCTGGCCCTTTTATAAGTTTCTTTTGGTTGTTGCATATGGTGTTGTGATAGGTTGTTGGGGGCTGGTATTTCTATTGGCTTAGGGATTAGAGTTGGGCTTGTGATTGGTAGTAGGGCTGAGATTCTGATTGGTTCCTGGTTTTCAGGGTTGGGTTTGGGATTGGTAGTAGGGATGAGATTCTGATTGGTTCCTGGTTTTTAGGGTTGGCCTTGTGATTGGTAGTAGGGCTGAGATTCTGATTGGTTCCTGGTTTTCAGGGTTGGGCTTGTGATTGGTAGTAGGGCTGAGATTCTGATTGGGTCCTGGTTTTTAGGGTTGGGCCTGTGATTGGTAGTAGGGCTGAGATTCTGATTGGTTCCTGGTTTTTAGGGTTGGGCTTATGATTAGTAGTCGGGCTGAGATTCTGATTGGTTCCTGGTTTTTAGGCTTGGGCTAATGTTGGTAGTAGGGCTGTGAACCTGATTGGTTCCTGGTTCTAGGGTTGGGGTTGTGATTGGTTGTCAGGATTAGGGGTATGATTGGTGATTAGGGCTGGGTCTCCCATTGGTTGTTTGAATTAGGTTTACAAATCTGATTGGTTAGGGTTAGGACTAGGTTTCTATTTGCTAGTAGGGCTATTTAAGCCTAGGGCTCAGGGCATCTCAGCCCGGGCGTCATGGCTAAGGGCGGAGAGGACAAGGGCAGCTGTCTGTTTGGGCCTGTTCGGGATGGGTAGGGCCTAGGGCCGGAAATGCTGCCCAATTTCCCATTGATCAGAAAGGAACTTACTCCGTAAACATCCATCAACATGCAAACACAATATCTGCAAAGTCATCCAACTACTGCATCACAAACTGACTTCATACAGATTGCAATGTCCCATCATCCAACACAATACCCCATATACAATACCTATACACCTATCCTCCACAACTACAACAGTAAAACACTTTCATTCTCACAGCAAACACTACTCTGTCCACTCCCACCAACACAACCTGCCATCACCCACACAACACAAAACCACACTATACATTACTGTAAACTTTCCAGATACACACTCCCTGTTCATACAAACCAACAACACTATCCTCTATTTGCTCCACACAGACCACCTTTCATCATGACAATTCCTAAACCCAGCCTTCCAACACACCATCTACAAACACCCTTCCCCTCTTTTCACCAATTACATACAACCATACAATCCTCACACTCTGCTCCACCACACATATTACCTCTTCCAGTCATCACAACTAACACAAACTCCCCTGACACACATCCACCCCCTTACATACCTCATACATTAATCTCCAAAACACATCAACACCCCCTGTAATACTCTAATTCCACTCACCAGCACTAATTCACATACCAATCCCTCACCGAAAAACCACTACATCAATATCCCCTCTCACAATTCCACAAAAACAATACAGCCCACACACATCAGCACATCAAATCAACACAAATCTTCATTATTGTTAGAAATAGGGTCTTTGGATGGCAGTCAGGTTACCCCCTGTCCAAGCAAGGACCCTCACTCTAGTCAGGGTAAGTCACACACACTCCAAATTTTCTTGTGCCCACTCTCTGGTAGCTTGGCACTGAGCAGTCAGGCTTAACTTAGAAGGCAATGTGTAAAGTATTTGTGCAATAAACCATACAATACCACAATATAGAACCACAAAAATACACCACACAGTGTTTAGAAAAACATATAATATTTATCTGGATAAATGCAGGTCAAAACGATTAAAGATGAAATAAGCAAATGTCGGGATATCACTGGAAGTGATATCAAGTGTCTTTAGAGTTAAAATATTGCTGTAAAAGCAATGAAAAGTGTCTTAAGTTCTCTTAGAAACAACAAGCGTCTCTTGCATGACAAAGTACCTGGTTTGCGTTGAAAAACCCACGCAAGGGACTGCAGAGGAGGAGATGCGTGGAAAACGGTGAGTGTGCGTTGGTTTTGCCCCTTCGCACATGGACTTGAGTCATTATTTTCCACGCGGGGAAGACGTTGCGTCAATTTCCGGCGCTTGGACTTGGATGCTCTTCAGGTTGCGGGGTCTTCAGTCGCTCTTCGACGATGCGTGGAATCCTAGTCTTGCGGAGAGAAGTCACAGCGGCTGTGTCGATTCCGGTAGGCGATGCATGGAATTTTCTTCCGCACGGTAGGCACTGCATTGATTCCTCTCAGGAAGTTGGGCATTGTCGTTCTGAGTCGGCTTGCGTCGATCCAGTAGGGCCGTGCGTCGAAGTTCCAGTCGCGTCGCTGGCGATACATCGATCTTCTGTCGCGAAGTCAGGCTTCCTCGTTCCGGACTCGGCGTACAGTGAATTTTTCACTGCGAGCAGGCTGTACGTTGTTCTTGGCAGGCGGTGTGACGAATTGTTGCCGCACTGGGATTTCAGCTGCAGGAGAGAAGTCTTTTTGGTCCTGAGACTTCAGGGAACAGGAGGCAAGCTCTATCCAACCCCTTGGAGAGCACTTCTGCAGCAAAGCAAGAGAGCAGCAAGACAGCAGGGCAACAGCAAGGCAGCAGTCCTCTTCAGAAAGCAGTCAGGTGAGTTCTTTGGGCAGCCAGGCAGTTCTGGTTGTCAGTGTGCAGGGTCTGGTTCAGGTTTCTTCTCCAGGAAGTGTCTGGGGTGGTAGGGCAGAGGCCTGGTTTTAATACCCAAATGTGCCTTTGAAGTGGGGGAGACTTCAAAGAGTGGCTTAGAAGTGCACCAGGTCCCCTTTCAGTTTAATCCTGTCTGCCAGGGTCCCAGTAGGGGGTGTGGCAGTCCTTTGTGTAAGAGCAGGCCCTCCACCCTCCCAGCCCAGGAAGACCCATTCAAAATGCAGATATATGCAAGTGAGGCTGAGTATCCTGTGTTTGGGGTGTGCCCGAGTAAATGCACAAGGAGCTGTCAACTAAACCCAGCCAGACGTGGATTGTAAGGCACAGAAAAATTTAAGTGCAGAGAAATCCTCACTTTCTAAAAGTGGCATTTCTAAAATAGTAATATTCAATCCAACTTCACCAGTCAGCAGGATTTTGTATTACCTTTCTGCCCATACTATATGACCTTCCTACTCCTTTCAGATCAGCAGCTACCACTCAGACAATGTATGAGGGCAGCCACAATGTTAGCTTATGAAGGGAGCAGGGCTCACAGTAGGGTAAACATGAATGTAGGAGTTTTACACTACCAGGACATGTAAACTACACAGGTACATGTCCTGCATATTACCTGCATAGCACCCTGCCCTAGGGGTTACCTAGGGCACACCTTAAGGGTGACTTAAATGTAGAAAAAGGGGAGTTTCAGGCTTGGCAAGTACTTTTAAATGCCAAGTCGAAGTGACAGTGAAACTGCACACACAGGCCTTGCAATGGCAGGCCTGAGACAGGGTAAAGGGGCTACTGAAGTGGGTGGCACAATCAGTGCTGCAGGCCCACTAGTAGCTTTTAATCTACAGGCCCTGGGCACATATAATGCACACTACTAGGGACTTATAAGTAAATTAAACAGTCCAATTGGGTGTGATCCAATGCTACCATATTTAAAGGAAGAGAGCATATGCACTTTAGCACTGGTTAGCAGTGGTAAAGTGCGCAAAGTCTAAAAACCAACAAAAACAGTATCTCAAAAGTGGAGAGAGGCAGGCAAAAAGTTAGGGGTGACCACCCTAAGGCCGTCAGGTCTAACATGTGTGTCCCCCAGCTGAAAGTGGGGAGAGCTACCCAACCTCCTGGGAGCTCTCATTGCTAAGGCAGAAGTATCTGGAGAGACCATCAGCGTTGGCGTGGTCAATACCCAGGCGATGCTCCACCGTAAAGTACATCACCTGTCGGGAAATGGACCACCTCAAGAGTTTAGGATTCTCACCCCTCATCTGCATGAGCCATCTGAGGGGCCTGTGGTCTGTCTGAACCTGGAAGTGAGTCCCAAACAGGTATGGTCTCAGCTTCTTCAGTGCCCAGACCACAGCAAATGCTTCTCTTTCAATAGCACTCCACCTCTGTTCCCGTGGTAATAGTCTTCTGCTAATAAAGACTACTGGTTGTTCTAGGCCCTCTTCATTTAGCTGTGCTAGGACCGCCCCTATGCCATGCTCTGAAGTGTCTGTCTGCACGATAAATTCCTTGGAGTAGTCAGGAGCCTTGAGCATGGGGCCGTGCACATGGCTTCCTTCAGGGAGTCAAATGCTTTCTGACAAGACTCTGTCCAATTCACCAACCTAGGTTGCTCTTTGGATGTGAGTTCTGTCAAGGGTATCTCCAGGGTTCCATAGCCCTTGACAAATCTGCGGTAATACCCAGTGAGGCCTAAGAAGGCTCTCACCTCTGTTTGGGTTCTAGGTGGTTGACAGGCCTTGATAGTTTCAATCTTGTCCTGGAGGGGCTGCACCTTGCCACCTACTAGGTTTCCTAATTACACTACGGAACCCTGCCCAATCTGGCACTTACTGGCCTTGATGGTCAGGCCTGCCTGATGCAAAGCCTGAAGCATCTCCTTGAGGTGGAGCAGGTGTCCCTCCCAGCTGTCACTGTAGATAGCAATGTCGTCCAGGTAGGCTGCGCAGAAGGCATCCTTGCCAGCTAGGACTCCGTTAACCAACCGTTGGAAGGTAGCAGAGGCATTTTTCAATCCAAAGGGCATTACCCAAAATTGGTAATGGCCCTCCGGTGTGGAAAATGCCAAACTCTCTTTAGCCCCCTCTGTTAAGGCGATCTGCCATTACCCTGATTTGAGATCAAAAGTACTGAGGAATTTGGCGGCACCTAGTCTGTCTATGGGCTCACCAGCTTGGGGGATGGGGTGAGTATCAGTCCTGTGGCTGAATTAAGACCCTGGTTGTCCACGCAGAACCAAAGTTCTGGGTTGTCACCAGACGCAGCAGCCTTTGGTACCAGCACCACAGGGCTGGTCCAGGGACTACTAGATTTCTCAACAACCCCTAGAGACAACATCTTGGAGACTTCCTCTTTGATGCTGGCCTTCACCTTGTCTGACAACCTGTACATTTTGTTCTTTACAGGGGGACTGTCTCCTGTGTCAATACCATGGACACACAAGTGTGTGAGTCCAGGGGTGAGAGAAAACAGGGAGGAGTACTGTTCCAGTAGCTGGTAGCAGCCCCCTCTCTGGTCTAGTGTCAGGGAGTCAGAGAGAATGACACCCTTCACTGACCCATCATCTTCCTTGGCAGCGAGGAGGTCGGGGAGAGGTTCACTCTCCTCCTCCATACCCTCATCTGTCACCAGAAGCATGTTGACTTTGGTCCTCTCAAAGTGAGGCTGCAGTCGGTTGACATGGAGCATCATTAGGGGGTTCCTAGGGGATTGGAGGTCCACTAGGTAAGTGGCCTCCCCTTTCCGCTCCTTCACTTCAAGTGGGCCAGACCAGCAGTCCTGGAGAGCTCTAGGCTCTACTGGCTCCGTTACCCAGGTTGAAACTCTACCAGCGTGGCCTTCGGTCATACCAGCGTTTCATTACCTCTTGACTGGCCTCAAGGTTACTTTTGGCCGTTTTTCAGAAGCGGCGCATATTGTTTCGGAGGGCCAGCATGTAGCTGACCACATCCTGAGGGGGTGCCTTTGGAGCTTTCTCCAAACCCTCTTTGACAATGATTAAGGGTCCCCTGGCAAGGTACCCATAGAGAAGCTCAAAGGGACTGAACCCCACCCCCTTCTGGGGTACCTCTCTGTAAGCAAAGAGCAGACATGGTAAGAGGACGTCCCACTTATGCCTTAGGGCCTCAGGGAGGCCTGTGATCATGCCTTTCAAGGTCTTTTTGAATCTCTCCACAAGTCCATTAGTTTAGGGGTGATAGGGTGTGGTGAACTTGTAGGTTACACCACACGCATCCCACATAGGCTTCATGTATATAGACATGAAGTTAGTGCCTCTGCCAGACACTATCTCCTTTGGGAATCCCACACGGGTAAATATCCCCATTAGAGTTCTGGTCAACACAGTTCAATTACGGTCCTCAGAGGGATTGCCTCTGGGTAACGGGTGGCATGGTCCACCAAAACCAGGATGAACCTGTTGCCTAGGGCAGTTTTGGGGCCCAATGGACCAACAATGTCAATGCCCACCCTTTGAAAGGGGGTGCCAACGACAGGAAGTGGTATCAGGGGGGGCCGTAACCCTTTTTCCTGTTTTATCACTGGCCTAGCAGGTAGGACAGGACCTATTGAACATATCTGAGTTTGTCCTCATTCAGGGCCAATAGAAGTGGGTGACAAGCCTGGCAAAGGTCTTGTCTTGCCCCAAATGTCTTGCCAGGGGAATGTCGTGAGCCAGACCCAGTAGGAAGGTTCGGTAACACTGGGGGACCACCAGCGCACACGCCACCCCAATGGCCAGAACCTTAGGCTCACTGTAGAGGAGATCACTCTCCCAATATATGTGGTGATCGCCAGACGCTTCACCGGCTGCCTGGGCTGAGGCTTGCTTCCTCATGCCCTCTAGAGTGGTACATTCTTTTTGTGCCTTGCAGAATTCCTCCCTGGTGGGCCCACCCTCAACTTGCTAACCAGCAAGCTCAGGTAGATCACCTAGGGAGGCAATGTCTTCCCCAGTTGGCTCGGGGGCCTCCTCCTCAGGAACCCCGTCAACCACTGTGGGAACTTCTGGGACCAGTTTCCCGCACCCCTTGCCCCTCCTCTTGGCAGTTGTCTGGGCCGTTGTTCTAGGCTCCAGACACCCTTGATTTCCCTCCCTGGCATCCATGGACCGTGTGGTCATGCAGACCCACTCAGGCAATCCTAACATCTCCAAGTGAGACCTTAGCTCTACCTCCTTCCAGGTAGTGTGCTCAAGTTTGTTGCCTAACAGACAATCTACAGGCATGGCAGGACTCACAACTACTTTTAGAGTATCAGAGATCCCCCCCCACTCAAAGGGAACCAGAGCTACCGGTAGGTGGCTCTCTCGATTTTCAGCGACTATGACTTGGTGGAAAGTATTTGGGAGGACCTGCTCTGCTGACACCAGCTGACCCTTGACAGTAGTCATGCTGGCTCCTGTGTCACGCACATCCTCCACCTTTTGCCCATTGATGGTGACCCACTGTCTATACTTGGAAGTATTGGCAGACATGTGAGTTTTTGCACCATCTCTGCATCCCCCAGGGACACTAGGGTTACCTCTGTCTGCTTCCCAAAACTGTCTGGGACTATCTCCTCCCCGAGCGCTACGCTAGCCAACCCAGGTGTCTGCCCACCTTTGGGGGCTGTGCCCTCTTGGGACACTTTGAGCTGCCCTCAGAGTGCCCATACTTATTGCACTCTGCACATTGGGGTACAAACCTCCCTGTCTTATGGTCAGTAAAAGATCTCATTTTGGAATCAGACTGGGACTGTTTACCACTATTCCATTGAGAACTATTTTGGGGGCATTTTGAGAACTTGTTTTTAAGTTTTTTTCCCCCCTCTTTCCTCGGATGGGAACCCTGACCACCTTTGTGGGTATGTCCCCCAGATACCTTTCTAGACACTCTGGTGCTAGTCCAGAGGTCTGCTTCCTCAGCAAGCTTCCTGGGATGAGTCAACTTACTGTCTACTAGGTGCTGGCGCAACTCTGTAAAACAAATACTGAGCATATGCTCTCTCAGAATCAAATTATACAATCCTGTGTAATCATCTAATTTGCAGCCCCGCACCCATCCATTCAGTGCCTTACTGGAAAAGTCAAAGAAATCTACCCATGTTTGTGTGGACTGTTTGGTGCTGTCCCTGAACCTCTGACGGTATTTCTCAGGGGTGAGCCCAAACTTGGCAAGTAAAATTGCTTTCATAAGTGGGTATGTGTTTTGATCCTTTGGGTCCAATGTGAGAAGTGTGTCCCTCCCAATTGCTGGCACATAACCCCTCATAGCTGTACCTCATTGCCCTTCAGGAATCTCCTGAGCCCTTAGTGCAACTTCATAAGCAGCTAGCCATTGATCTATGTCATCTCCCACCACAAAACCGAGCACCACATTTTTGTGTATACAAACCTTCTTTTCTCCAGCAGGTCCTGCCTGTATGCTGCCACCATTACTGCTGGACTCAGACTGCTTCGCCTTAAGATCCAGCTCCTTGAGACTCAGTTCATAAGCCAACAATGGTTTCTTTTCAGCCAAGGCTCTCTCAGCTGTTCGCGCTTCTCTCTCTGCTCTCCTTTCCTCCTGTTGAGCCTCAATTTTCAGTCTTGCCATTTGCAATTGGAACTCCCTCTCCTCTCTCCTTTCCTCTGCCGTCAGGCCTTGATCAGAGACACTGCCCCTGGTCTGGCAGGGTGCACAATTGCAGTGGTAACATCATCCACTGATGGCAAAAAGTCCTCTGAGGGGTCATCTTTTGGCTCCTCATCCTAAGCATCATCCTCTAAATGGGCGTCTGCCCAGGCCCTCAGCGCCACTTGAAAGTCCTCCTTTCTGGAGGCCCCTTGAGTGGGTACACTCATCTCCTTGCAGAACCATTTTAGTTGTTTGACAGTATGGCCCTCATTACAACCCTGGCGGTCAATCCTGCTGCGCCCGCGGAATTCAGCTACAGGTATTACGACTCACAACTCGGAATCCGCCACAATACAGACACCCACACAAGTCCGCCACACCAAAGGTCAGTGATAAACTGGCGATGCCAAAACCAACACCATAACGCCAACAGGAATACACCCACACTATCACAACCCACGAATCAACGCGGCGGTCATTCAACCGCGGTAATCATTGGCGGCTACACACCGCCTCGCTCAAAATACACACACACACACTTACAAAACACAAGCACATTGGACAATTCGAAATACACACACCTGATACACATACACACACCACACCCACACACCCAATCCAATATAAAGCGCACACCCACATCACCCACAAAATTTTGAAAGAAGGCCAGAGAGAGAGACTACCTAAAACAACACCAGCATCCACAGACACACAACACCATCACCTACACAACATCCACGCACCTCAAACAACACACACCAACACATCCCCTCACACATCACAACAGACACCACTTCACACATCTCCCACACCACATCATGGCACCTCAAAGACACCCCAGGTTCTCTGAGGAGGAGCTAAGGATCATGGTGGAGGAAATAGTCCGGGTAGAGCCACAGATATTCGGATCACGGGTGCAGCACACATCCATTGCAAGGAAGATGGATCTATGACGCAGAATTGTCACACAGGATGACATTAGGAAGAGGTGGAACGACCTGCGGGGGAAGGTATGTTCTGTGGTATCCAGACACCAGATTGCTGTACAGAGGACTGGCGGTGGACCCCCACCTCCTCCCCCACAACTAACAACATGGGAGGAGCAAGTCTTGGTAATACTGAATCCTGAGGGCCTCGCAGGAGTAGCAGGAGGACTGGACTCTGGTAAGGCAAATCTTTACTACTTTATCCCCCACACCCCACCTGCATGCCATCACATACCGCCACCCGTACCCTCACACCCATCACCCCAACAACCCACAGATACCCCACTAACACAACCCTCACATCCCAAAACCAAGCCCTGCATGTAACACCAATGCATGGACACCCATCACCAAAGCATGTCCAGTACAGAGACTCACTCATGCCCCAAAATCACCAATCACACAAGGACCAAGCCAATAATGCAAGCACAGGAGTAGAGGGTCACTCACCCATTGCACAAGATGGCACACACACATACAATAACAATGCATTTACACCCCAATAGGACCCATACCCAACGTCACTGGACAGGAGGTGCCAGACATATCCTGTCCCCCCACAGAAGAGACCCACAGTGATGACAGCAGCTCTGCACGCCTGGATCAAGATGAACAGCCCGGCCCATCAGGGACCTTGGGACAGTTGGTTTCCCTGACACAGTCACAAACCACCACAGAGCCTCCCCTCTCAGGAAACACCAGCACAGCACCCACCCAGTGGGCCCATCCCTCTGTCCCCAGGTCACGTCAATCAGCAGTGTGTCCACCACTACAGGTGTCACGTAGGCTCTCATTATCGTAATGAGACTACTGGATTTTTGGGCGGCAAGATCGTTCGCAGTGTGGGGAACTAAGTCTGACCCACGGTGAAGGACCCTTGTCATCCCAAACCCGGTTTTTGCTCTGGCCAACTAGCAGTGCCTCATCTCTCCCGAAGGGAAGAGACAAATGGGCAGCCGAGCGCATGACATCTTAATACTTCCCAGGGAAGTCGTGGTCACTCAGGTCACAACCGGTTCTCTCATACACAATGCGGTCTCATATATAAATGACAAAGGCAGTTTGAGTTTTAAAGATTGGTTTAATAAAACGACTGCATTTTAGATAACAAAGCGTGAGCTGCTATAACCAGAACTATACAACACAGTAGGATTGAAATAGTAACGAGGAGAGTGAAACACAAGAATAAGGCTATCATAGTGTAACTAGATTATGTTCTCTCTAAGTTATATTTTGAGCACAGTCTATGAGGCTCTAAGCCTGCCTTTCAGGTTCCCCCGGGAGGACATCAACCCTCATACCTGAGCAAAGGCCTGTAATCTGCATCTGCATCAGCATCTGCAACAGGGCAGTCAGCATCTAGTTGTGGGTTCCTAGTCGGAATCTCCCTCTTACGTGTACCAGGACTAGGAAGTGTTTTTATAACTAACACGCTGATGTTCTAAGAAACGTCCCTACGTAAGAATGCGTACTTTCTATGAACCCTAGAGACTAAACTTCTACCACGTCTATCGACAATGTACCAGACTGTATCCTTGACTGAAGCACAGAACGAGCAAGAATGTATTGTTTGAGAACACAGTGCTAAAGTAAGCTAAACAGTGTGATAGAATTAAATAAAACAAGACCATGAAACTGTTTATTGTAAAAGAACAGTGCGAGGTTAAATAAAATGCATCTGGGGCAAAGTGCACAGAGGCCTAATACATTAAGCAAACGTGCATAAAGCTATATTAAAAATGGCTACACTACACCCTCCCCTTGTCGGTAGAAAGTGGTTTAAGTCTAAACTAAAAAATGCCCTAGCCTAAAATATAATTAAAACCCTAACAAATTTCAACAAGTCAAGAGGACATCAAAGCATATTAATCATAAATTTAAAAAATGAGCATGAGGCAAAATGCTGAATTCAAATCATAATGTCAACTTAAAATAAATCCAATTCAAACAGTGGTCATGGAAAGCAGGAGAGTCTCCACTTCGGCAGATGACAAAACCCATGCCAAAGACTACCAAGGAGCAGGTGTATTCCAAAGCCCCAGTGTTGACCAAGGTGGCATCCCGTGTAGAGCCTGTAAACGAGTCAATATCAACTTCCTCCAGGAAGGGTATCTCATAAGTAGCCTCTCGAAGCAAACACAGCTGCAGCACGCATGTCTGGTAATGAGCCCTCATCGGGAACATCAACAGATCAGCATCAACCACTGGGGGTGTTGCTGTGAGAGACAGACGTCTAGTGCTTGTTCAAAAGAGCACCAACGGCACCGAAACACGGGCTGCACACAATCCAAAACCGGTCGAAATGACAGAGACCAGTCACACTCCAAATATTCCAGGAGTGTTGCTCCAAAGTGCTGCATCATGCATTCACGACACAGCTGCGCTGATGGGAGCGACCTCATTTGTCCTTGTTGCGGCGAGACAGCCATTGCAAAAAAACAACAGCAATAGTAAAATGCCGGCTAATAAAGCCAAAGTTATCGGCAATCCCCCAAAAATGCTTCTGAAAATTGAATGAATAGCCGAAGGTATTAAACCAAATATGGAAGAGAAGGTGTGAACGAAACCAACACCAACGGCTTTGAAAAAATCTGCCAATCCAGCAGTGCTGGACGCATTAAATAAACGTCCCACGAGTTCACCAAAGTGGCTCGCAAAGTTGGTATTTAACAGGGACTGTATTTCCGCCAATGAACTTGCCACCTGAAGTGCATAGGTCTCGCGTGCAGATGTAAGGGCCACATGCTTCTGAAACAATAAAGCCTTTAGTCTACTTAACTTGTCGAAATTCATCTTGGAAGTAGCAATGTGAGGCCAAATATCCGCTACCTCCCTTAATTTAGTGGGGGGAAACAACACACTCCCGCAGCAAGTAACGACCTTAGTGACCAAAACAACATAAACTATTCCGGCCCGCATGCCGCAACAGTCTTCACTATTGAGGAGGACGTAGCTGCCGTTTGAAAGCACCTGGAATGTGCGTTTAATCAAGGGGACTGGAACTCCCTTCAGATAGCAAGCCAAGTTTGCAACTGAGGCTTTATACGCCCCATGCAAGGACAGCTGCTTACAAATCATCGAATGACTGACTGAAGTCTCGCATTCACTACCGCTAAGAAAGACCTCTTTCATGCCATTTACACATTTGTACAAGAAGGGAAGCTCCCACACCTCATGGATGTAACTATCTCCCAACCTTTCATATCTGCCTACCGGAACATATTTCAAACAAGAAGTGAATTGTAACGTAGAAATAGGCAGATTAAGAACCCCGTGTATTAACCACTCTGCAGAGGGGATCTCGGCCACGGTAAAAGGCAATCTTTCTAACTTGTCAATATTGAGCATGACATAAGTCGCCTCCTTCTTAGCCATTAGTTGTTGTTGTCGCGTTAAATTAAAGGAAAAAAATATTTCCCTGGCACTTATGTGCTGCCACGGAACGCGACCCGCCTTCAACGTCTGAAGCGTCCACCTCAACTGCATAATGGACCTGGTCTGACTTTGTCCATGATATAAAGAAGACATATCAGATAGTATAATGTCTACAGCAGAAGAAACAATGTTGTTAATTGTATATATCCGGTCGGACAAGGTGTGAATTCCATTATCCACTACAGCTAATGCCTTTTTCAAATTTTCCTGATCTATCTGCCTTAACCGGGCTGCAGCCTCTTGTTGGGAAAGTTTCCATATTTCATTATATACTTCATACAAGAAACGTTTCCAACGTGGCGTCTTCGATCCTGACAAAAAATGTTGTAAATCAGTGTTATTAGACAGGAGAGTGAGATGTGTCTTAACTGCATCTAGCGAGGATGATTTTAACCATTGCTGGCACAATTTTCCCACACTATATGTAGTAATTATTTCAGCATGTTCTGGTGATATATAGCGAGGGTCTGACCTACTTGTCCGGAAACCCCCTGAGGAGGTGACAAAACGTTGATGACACCCGTTAGTGTCTATTGGCCACAATAACCACCAGCCTGGATGTGTCAATGAAGTGTTAAATGTACCATTCTGGACCCATTCAGTAAGCTCACTAAAAGTGGCATTTATGTATTTCTGCCAATTATTAATTTTTGCAGGGGCAGGTATACTAGGCATATTCAATTCTCTGATTGTGGCTAAGCCTAAACAGCTAGTCTGTTGTACTGTTTCATTTAAAAAGATCATTTGAACGGGAATGAGACATGCTCTAAACAATGTTTCTCTACCCTTGGTTTGCCGAATTTTTGTACCCAAAACACTTTTCAAATCAACATTTTTTGACCAATATTCATAACCTTCAATTGACAATCGGGAAACAAAGGAATCCGAATATATGAATTTCGTGTTGGTCAACAACATTTGTTTATCTTTAGTCGGGGTTAACCTAAAATAATATGACTTAGCATTCTTTTGAAGATGCCCAGAAAAATACGTAAATGTATCAAAATAAGTTTTGGAACTCCCTTGCGGGGGAGTCGGGCAATGTTCCCTTTGCATATAGCCAAATATAGTTTTTGGACTACTGGCTTTGTGGATGAAGTGGTGCCCATAATAATTATAGCAAAACATGTCACCATAATTCTCTTTAAACTGATGAACGTTTTCATTTTCATAGACAGTATAATATTGTAATTCTGTCATCATTGAATCAACTTTCTTCACATCCCAATCATCAGATACAATGCCTGGTATTACTATATCATTCATAGATATCTTTAGTACATATGGTATTTGAATTATTTCAGTGGGACCGTATATATCAAACATTACTTTATCCCACACAATCCCATCCGGAATTGACACTGCAGAAATGTTCACAAAGCACAAGTCTCTTCGAACCCTAGGTGATGAAAAATGTGGTTTCAACACCTCCTCCACCTGTTCAACCGCTGATCTCTCAGGAAGAAAATGACCATGTATCAACAGAAAAAAGGTAGTGACAAACCCAACCCAAAGAAAAAATGCTACCATAGTCAATAAAAGCCACAGATAGTTCCATGGAAAAACAAAATACGGATCTTTAAGCCAACATATCAGCTTACGTGGACCTGACAGATCAGGAGTCGAAGAGGCAAACGAGTCCGATAGACCATCGTTGTTGTCGGCAAACTAACCAGAGGCAGTTCGTGCAAAAGGCATCGTGGAGGAGTTGGTGTTTCTCGCGGTGGTACACTGTAGATAGCACCATCCATCACGTCAGTAGTCATGGTGACTTGATCAAATGTTTCTAAGTTGGTCGTTGTCAGTGGAACTAATGTGATATCATCATCCACCCTCCTCAAGCTCGGAGAGGCAATAGTGTTGGTATAGATAACTTGAAGCGTAATGTCGTCCCCAGTAGTGAGAGGGATTCAGGAACTACTGGACGTTCCTCTTGGTCTGCTGTGTAGAATCGGCCACATGTTGTAACTTGACATTGTCAATAGAAACAAAGCGATTTTCTTTGGCACCTGGCAACGGTGGTAGAATAACAGTTCTTGTTCCGTGTATCCCCAACACAGGGACTGGTGCAGGATAAGAAGGGCCAAATTCTTTTTTCACTGCAACCTTTTCACGCACAAGATCCCCAACCCGGGGAATCCAGCCAGTAGGTGTTACTGGCGTATCCTTAATTCCTGTGGAGGCGGCACTTTTAGAAGAGTTATCTCCACTGAACTGCTGTAATTCCTGTAAAACAGGGACACAATCATTTATCAAAAGGTGTTTCCGCCGTCTCCACACCAGGACCATCAAGATCCGGAACAAACATTCGTGTTCCGAACAGGCACTCATATGAAGTACGACCCCCCACGGACCTTCTAGGCAGGTTATTTAGTGTTCTCTGAACTCCATACAGGTGGGTTAGCCAACTACGACCTGTACCTAAGACTCTGGCTGTTAAGGATTGCTTTAAATTGCGGTTTAATCGCTCCACAACAGAATTTCCCTCGGGATAAAATGGAGATGAGTACTGGAGTTGGACCCCCAACGAAGCCATGGTGTCCCTGAATGCCCTTGAGGCAAAAGCAGGGCCCTGATCCGAATGGAACGCCGCAACTGCATATATTCCGACAAAGACTCGCAAATCTTTAATAACAGTCCGAGCGTCAGCTGAGCGTTGTGGCCACACCCACACAAATCTGGAGCAAGAATCAACAGCGACTAGGATGTATTTATATGCACTATCCGGTGTTAGTGGACCACAATGATCCAAGTACACCCATTGTAATGGTCTATTAGATATTAAGAGGGGTGTCTGCGGCGGGCGCTTAGCTGTTGAAACTTTAATTTGTTGGCAGATGTCACAACAAAGGACATACTGCTTGGACTCTTTATAGAGACCAGGCCACCAATAGCGGGCCTGTAATAGCGAAATTGTAGCTGCCACGCCAGCATGAGCAGATACCACTCCCTCATGTGCTGCTTTAATCAATTGTGGTCGTACATCTTTATTGGGGATGTCGCGTACGCCTACGCCTGGAATCTTAACTGCAGCATTCAGCATACCTCCCATAAAGTATTGGTATTTATAAGGAAATCCCTTAGGATAAGGCGTGCCACCAACCGTAGCTTTTATGGCAGCCATAATGTCTGTGTCTGGTTTGGAACTCGAACGAGTCACTGTAGCTACAGTGGCAACTGCCACTGCCGACTTTGCAGCTTCATCAGCCAAAGTATTTCCAGCAACGTGTATTCCAATGCGCTGGTGTCCAAGTGTATGCACAACATGGACTTTGGGTAGCGTCTCTTTTAGATCTGCTACCTTCCCCCACAGTAGTCTGTGTTTCATGGTGTTGCCTTTCGAATCTCTGAACCCATTCAAGAGCCAGTAATGTAGGTATTCATTAAAAGACTGGACGCAATAATACGAATCACAAACTATCAGTGTGAACCGCGTCAAATCTGTATGTTCCAGTGCCATCAGCAGAGCTTTTAGCTCAGCCAATTGTGCTGTACAATCCCCTAAGGTCTGCGTATAGGTATATTGGGGGCAGAATTTCTCCCCCTCCATACAGCCGCTCACTACCGCACATGCAGCAGAATATTGGTGTTTTGTCCCAATCGCCGGTTACGCAGAGCCATCGGTGTACATGACTACTTGATATTGATCAATAGGCAACGTGTCAGCCGGAACTGGATATTCAACTTCCTATTGCAGAAATTCCTGAGTTTGTAAATTTGGGTCAAAGATGTAGTCTACATCAGTGGCTGTTAAAGACGTAGCCCATTGTATCCATCACGGGTGAAGTGCTTTCGCGTTCGGAATGCTAGCTTTTGTAACAGCCTCAAGGGCCGGATTAGGAGATACGACAATAATGCGTTTCCCCTGGGCAAGAGGTATTTCTTTAATAACAGCCATCTGTACAGCAGTGAGAATTTTTTCAGTGGGTGCAAATCGTTGTTCAGCAGCAGAATATAAGTGCAACTTGTATCCTATCGGGACTGCCTCGCCCTCATTAAATGTGACAGAAGTAATCCCAATGGCCCCAGCTATTACCCTGATCACCAAATACGTCTTATTGTCCCGTGTGTGTAAATGTTTTGCTGCTAGCAGATCTGCCTGTAACTCCTGAAGAGTATGTGTATGTTCATTTGTCCAGAATTTGCTTGAAAAATCAGGATGTATCAATTCATATAAAGGTTTTATGCGTTTTTGCATAATCAGGAATTTAAGTTCAGCCAAAATTTAGAAAGCCCAATAACGATTGGAGTTTTTTAATCGTATTTGGTGGTTGCAATTGTGCACACTTTCCTTAGAATTGTGGCGCTAGGCTCTTACCTTCATTCGACAGCTCATATCCCAGGAATATGACGCTGAGGAAGGCTATTTTTGATTTTTTTAAGTTAAATTTGTAGCCGATTTTGGCAAACCCCACAACAATGTGGGCTACCCGTCTTAAATGTTGTATCAACTCGTCATCCGTGAGATATATATCATCCACAAATGACAACGCTTCAGGGTCTAACTCGTGTAGAATAGCCGTCACACGAGCCGCATACAGTCCTGGGCTTTTCTTATACCCTTGAGGCAAACAACAGAATTTTTTCTGGGAGCCTAGTGCGCTAAAGCTTGTTAAATCTCGGCTTTCAGGAGCTATATTCTGGCAGAAGAATCCATTCGAGATATCCAAAGTTGTTTTATATTTTTTTCGCACAATGTTATTCATTAGTGCAGCGCTATGCGAGTTCTGTATAGCATATTTACGGGTATGTCCATTCAAATGTCTGTAGTCTAAGACTATTCTATACGAATGGTCCGGTTTAGCTACAGGAAATAAGGGATTATTCATTGGTGAGACACAGGGTTCAATTACCCCCTGGTATTCCAATTGTGTAAGTATTTCCCTCACCGGTGCCCTTGCTTCATGTTTAATTGGATACTGCGGTTGTGGATGAGGATCACCTTTAATAGGAATTACATGATATGGAGAATCCCTATCCCACCCTATGCGATTTCTATATAAAGCAGGTGCTTGTGCAAGAGCCCATTTAATCGAATAAGACTCTGTGAGTTCCCCTGGAACAAGTGGCGAGAAGGAAGGTTTAAAAACCTCCTCCCCTACTTGGCAGGTGCGGACAAAATCAGGTGGCCAATCTTGTTCAGCCAACAAGATGTCATATATCTTAACTACAGGATCCCAAAAGATTTGTGTATAGTGCGCTCAATGTCTCCTTCCAATTGTAAAGTCAATGTATACACCCTATCGGGTTCGGAGACACGCATATCTGCTGTTTCTACTTGTATGAAGTCATCAGTTGCTTTTACATCCAGATGCTCTAGAAGATTCCGGTGAACTATTGTGACCTCTGCCGCGCTGTCTAGAAGTGCTAGTGCCCATGTCTTGTTCTTCAAGAGAACCCTCTTCCTGTGTGGCATGTCTGACTGAAACTGCTGCCACCTTTTTCTTTTTAAACTGCTGTTTTTGTAGCGTCAGTTTCTCTTCCTTCTTGGCAGAAACCTCAGAAGAGCGTTGTGATTCCTGTCTCGGTTTCACGTACTCTGTTCTCCGCTCTGACCGCCCACCTCTCTCATTTCTCTTTTCCGATGAGTCCTGAAAGGAACGAGATTGGCGTGTATCAGTATTTTGATATCTATCAGGCGTTTTTATATTATCTCTATTCCTTAAATTATACCTAGTCTGTGGGGTCTCTGTACGTGGAGATTCTCCCCTTTCTTTTTTGGGTGTTTGTTGCTTTTTCTCCCAGCGCTTCTTATTACCCTCAGGTTGCTGTTTAGCATTATCCTTATTAATCTTTCCCTGAAATTGAGGTTTTTGCGGTCGAGCCCCTAGGCTATCTCGACTGATACTTGAATATGTTTCCGCTATTTTATGCAGTTCCCGCTCCTGATCTTGTTGCGGGACGCCACGAAGACGCATGCGCACTGCAAGTGCAACTGCTTCCCCTTTAAGATTGCTTAGGATTATCGAAGAAACCGTGGCAAAATTGCCCATTAGTTGCATTCCTAAATCTAAGGCCGGGGCAGCTCCATATTCATCCTGAATCTGTTTAAGCACTTCCGGTAGGTTTGCTAATGTCGCTGTACTGTGTGCCGTTGTATTGAGCGCGGCAAATACCGTGCCCCATGTATTAGAATGTTCCACTGTGGGAACCATCCCAAAAGGTAAACACATAGTTAGTATTCTATGTTTGTCCTGAGGACCCGTATGGGGAAACACTGCCTCCAGCGTATTAATTTTCTGCACCAGCCAAAACGGAGTCTCCTCTCGTTTTGCTGGTACTTTACCCATAATAGAGTGTACAGTCACCGGATTTATACCTGGTGTTACTGCATGTGGTTGTGCTGGAGCAGCACGCGCTGGGTTTGTATTTAGTGTCTGCATCACAAATTGTACAAATCGTCTATATATTGCTATAAGTTCAGTATATAAGCGTCGACTCTCAGCCACTGCCATATTAGCAGCCGCAGGATGTGGTATATAAGTGGCCAATAAAGGCCAGGTAGGACAATCAGTGCTTAGTGGACCTAACCTTACTGGTAATATTGTATGGGGTAGGGCGCCATCAAGCCAATTATTATGTTCTTGATAAGATAGAGGTATCTCTAAGTATGCGTACGCCCTGTATTGCCCAGGCGCGTTCGCTACTGTGTATGTATGGAATGTATTTGTGTTCCCATCAACTGCTAGAAGTGGGACCCAAGAGTAAAAGAGTTCTGTTCTATAGGCTGCATGGGCGTCCACCACAAACGTGCGGGACCACCCTGGGCCGTGAGGCCGTTTGCTAGCAAATGTGCTGTGAGCGGTTGTCTCATGTTAAGAGCTATTTGTACAACCTGGGGATTCGCCATTATAAAAACGGACCTGAGTTCCAAGAAGGCACACCAAGATGAGGTTTTTTATCCTTTGAAGGTTCAAGCTTGAAGAACCACCCGCTGTAAATAGGGTTACCTATACGGCGGTGGTGGAAATCCTCAGTGCCACGGACGTCTCTGCTTAAAGGAACCGAGATAATCCGGCGGACCCGAACATTAGGGCCAGACCAAACGTTGGCGGGGCCATGTCGCGTAGGCTCTCATTATCCTAATGAGACTACTGGATTTTTGGGCGGCAAGATCGTTCGCAGTGTGGGGGACTAAGTCTGACCCACGGTGAAGGACCCTTGTCACCCCAAACCGTTTTTTGCTCTGGCCAACTAGCAGTGACTCATCTCTCCCAAAGGGAAGAGACAATTGGGCAGCCGAGCGCATGACATCTTAATACTTCCCAGGGAAGTCGTTGTCACTCAGGTCACAACCGGTTCTCTCATACACAATGCGTTCTCATATAGAAATGACAAAGGCAGTTTGAGTTTTAAAGATTGGTTTAATAAAACGACTGCATTTTAGATAACAAAGCGTGAGCTGCTGTAACCAGAACTATACAACACAGTAGGATTGAAATAGTAACGAGGAGAGTGAAACACAAGAATAAGGCTATCATAGTGTAACTAGATTATGTTCTCTAAGTTATATTTTGAGCACAGCCTATGAGGCTCTAAGCCTGCCTTTCAGGTTCCCCCGGGAGGACATCAACCCTCATACCTGAGCAAAGGCCTGTAATCTGCATCAGCATCTGCAACAGGGCAGTCAGCATCTAGTTGTGGGTTCCTGGTCCAGGACTAGGAAGTGTTTTTATAACTAACACGCTGATGTTCTAAGAAACGTCCCTACGTAAGAATGTGTACTTTCTACGAACCCTAGAAACTAAACTTCTACCACGTCTATCGGCAATGTACCAGACTGTATCTTTGACTGAAGCACAGAGCGAGCAAGAATGTATTGTTTGAGAACACAGTGCTAAAGTAAGCTAAACAGTGTGATAGAATGAAATAAAACAAGACCATGAAACTGATTATTGTAAAATAACAGTGCGAGGTTAAATAAAATGCATCTAGGGTAAAGTGCACAGAGGCCTAATACATTAAGCAAACGCGCATAAAGCTATATTAAAAATGGCTACACTACACAGGGAACCCAGGCAAACCCACTAACACAGGACGATCAGGGACCTGGGGGCAGTGGCAGTGGGCACACGGTTCAGGGGACAGAGGCACAGGATAACAGAGAAGCTGGGAGGACTGCTGTGCGACAGGGGGAGGACAGACCCAGGGAACCCACTCTCCACGAGGCACTCTCCAACATCATGGGAGCTTACCACCATTCCCAGGACACCATGGGCACGGTACTGGCCAAGTTTCAGGAGACCCAGCGGCTGCAGGAGGAACACTACCTGGGATCAGGGAGGACTTGAAGTCCATCAACACCAGCCCGGTCACCATTGCAGGGGTGCTGGCAGACCTTCTCAACACCAGGAGGGACACAGTGGCACACCAACGGACCCCTGACACTAGCCTGGATGATGAACAGCCCTCCACCTCCCCCGGCGCTAGCGGACAGGAGGCACCGCCACAGGAACAACAGCCCACCAGCACCCCACCTCCTGCAGATGGAGAACCACCCCGCAAACGGTCCCTGAGATCCAGGAACCAGACAGAGTACATTGCCAAGACCCCCGCCAGGAAATAAGACCCCCCCTGAATGTCACCCTTCTGTCCCACTATGTCATCCTGTCCAAACTTAAACTGCCATTGCTCCACTTCCTATGCCCCTTTGGTCAATGCACCTGTGAAACAAATAGACTGGACTCTGCCATGGATATACCTCCACCATCACCCCAGCCCATTTTACAACCCCCTCCACTTATTTGCACAGAAATAAACACACTTCAATCACAAAACAATCTGGGGTCAGTCTGTGCTTTCACAAATGTGTAATTGCAATATCTATTGAATATAGCAATGTCAATTTACTTGTTTACATACCAATGTAACACAGCTGTAGGGCAGGAGTAAACATAGCAGAGGGCACAAAGTGGGACCCAGATCTGTGAAATGGAAAGTCAACGTGACAAGTCAAGGTCCATACACTGAGTGAAAATGTCAGACTTATGCTAGCTCCAACAATAGTATGAGATGTGGGAAGCAGTGACATCTTCTTACCTGTGTCTAACTGGAAGTATTGCATGATGATGTTGTTTTGGTTGTCGATCTCCTCTTCTTCTGCCTCCTCTTCTTCACTGTCCACAGGCTCAACAGCTGCCACAAGACCACCATCTGGCCCATTCTCCTGCAGAAAAGGCACCTGGCGTCGCAAAGCCAGGTTATGCAGCATACCGCAGGCCACGATTATCTGGCACACCTTCTTCGGTGAGTAGTATAGGGAACGACCTGTCAGATGGAGGCACTGGAATCTGGCCTTCAGGAGGCCGAAGGTGCACTCGATTATCCTCCTAGTTCGCCCATGTGTCTCATTCTAGCATTCCTCTGCTCCTGTCCTGGGATTCGTCACTGGGGTCAGTAGCCATGACAGGTTGGGGTAACCAGAGTCACCTGCAAAAGTCGAGCAACAACTGTTAGACACACACTAACCCTTGGGGACAACCCCATACCCAGACACCTATGTCAACTGTATTGGGACCTTGGCCTCACCTATTAGCCACACACGATGCCTCAGGAGTTGCCCCATCACATAAGGGATGCTGCTATTTCTCAAAATGTAAGCGTCATGCACAGAGCCAGGATACTTGGCATTCACATGGGAGATGTACTGGTCTGCCAAACACACCATCTGCACATTCATCGAATGGTAGCTTTGCTGGTTTCTGTACACCTGTTCATTCCTGCAGGGGGGAACAAATGCCACATGTGTACCATCAATGGCACCAATGATGTTGGGGATCTGTCCCAGGGCATAGAAGTCACCTTTCACTGTGGGCAAATCCTCCACCTGAGGGAAAACGATGTAGCTGCGCATGAGTTTCAGCAGGGCAGATAACACACTGGAAAACACGTTAGAGAACATTGGCTGGGACATCCCTGATGCCATGGCCACTGTTGTTTGAAAAGACCCACCGGCCAGGAAATGGAGTACAGACAGGACCTGCACTAAAGGGGGTATCCCTGTGGGATGGCAGATAGCTGACATCAGGTCGGGCTCCAACTCGGCACACAGATCCAGGATTGTTGCATGATCAAGTCTGTATGTGATTATGATGTTTCTCTCTTCCATTGTCGACAGGTCCACCAGGGGTCTGTACACCGGAGAATGCCGCCATCTCATCACCTGCCCAGCAGATGTGCCCTATGGAGGAGAACAGCGAGCAGAGAGTCATCCAACATTGAGGTATCACAATGTGTTATTTGCAGAAACGTTATTAATTCGCAATGTGCAGGTATCTGTCTGTATTCCCGGCCTAGATAGGTGTGACACAGAAATGGTGGCTGCCTGACCTGTAAGGTGGGACAAGGGGATATGAGGTAACTGCGCTGGCGTTGTACACCGTCGCGGTGGGCGGTCGAAGACCACAGTGCAATTCTGCATTGGTTAACATTGGGCCCTATGGATCCCAGGAGCCAATTATGATGTACGCCGGCGGTGACAGTACGCACCGCCACGGACGTGACAGCCATTTTCTGTCTGTTCACTCACTTGATACCTGACCTTCAACAGGAGAGGACCTACAATGCAAGTGCTGCTTTGACCTGTGCCTGGAAGCGACAATGGCTACAGTGTCTGGGGAAAGGGCCCCTGCCTTCACTTCGGAGGAGTTGGAGAAACTAGTGGATGGGGTCCTCCCCCAGTACACGCAACTGTACTGTCCTCCAGACAAACAGGTGAGTACACTGTGAGCATGCTGCATGGGCAATGCCTGCTTTGAGTGGTGTGGATGGAAGATACATGGGGGGGCTGAGGCCTGCATGTGCGGATGGTGAGTGTATGTGGGTCAGGGCATGGGTGGGACCTGGTGGGCAATGAGTATGACGGTCCTGACAGGTGAGTAATTTCCTTTCTCCCTGTACCATTCCTCTAGGTCAGCGCCCACCAGAATAAGGGTATTTGGCGTGCCATCGCCAAGGACGTCCGGACCCTCGGGGTCTACCACAGACGGAGCACCCACTGCCGTAAAAGATCGGAAGACCTGCGCCGCTGGAGCAAGAAGATGGCGGAGGCCCAGCGGGGAATGGCCTCCCAACGTGGAACCATCTGAGAATCGCAAGGGGGTCGCAAAGACCCCCCTCATGAATATTTGGGAAACGAGTTGCAATACAGATGAAAAAATGAAACGTTTTTGTTTCATTTTTTCAGAGCCATTAACAAAGGGGAAGGGGTCCCCTTGGGACCCCTTCCCTTTAGCGAATGGGTGCTAACTGCGAATTGCTTTGCGACCGCGTTCGCGGTCACAAAGCAATTCTACATCGCGATGCGAATCGCAAATAGGAAGGGGAACACCGCTTCCTATTTGCGAGCCACATTCCTATTTTGTGAGTCGGTAACCAGGTTACCGACTCACAAAATGGGAATGAGCATCGCGATGTGCTTTTTGCATGGTGCAAATAGCGAATTTAGCTGTTTGCACCATGCAAAAAGCTTTGTACATCTGGCCCCGGTGTCTTGCAACCACGGAACGCACCTTCCTCCATAGGTTGTTCCACCTCTTCCTGAAGTCATTCCTGGTTCTTGGGTGCTGTCCCACGGCGTTGACCCTGTCCATGATTCTCCGCCATAGCTCCATCTTCCTTGCAATGGATGTCTGCTGCACCTGTGATCCGAATATCTGTGGCTCTACCTGGATGATTTTCTCCTCCATGACCCTTAGCTCCTCCTCAGAAAACCTGGGGTGTCTTTGGGGTGCCATGGATGTGGTGTGCATGATATGTGTGAGGTGATGTGTTGGGGTGTATGCTGTGATATGCATGGATGGTGTATGGGTGATGGTTTTCTTTGGCTCTGATTGAGTGGGTGCTCCTGGCTTGTGTCTCTCTGTGTTGGCAATCTTTTTTTGTTGTTGAAAGGGTTGTGGGTAATGTGGGTGTGTGTTTTATAGTGGTGTGAGTGTGTGGGTGTGGTGTGTGTGTGTCAGGTGTGTGTAGTTTGAATTGTCCAATGTGGTGTTGTTTTGTTAGTGCACGTGTATTTTGAGCACGGTGGTATGTACCGCCAATGGTTTACCGCGATTGAAAGACCGCCGCAGTGATTCGTGGGTCGTGATACTCTGGGTGTATTCGTGTTGGCGTAACGGTGTGGGTTTGCCTATCGCCAGTTTATCACTGACCTTTGGGCTGGCGGACTTGTGTGGGTGTCTGTACTGTGGCGGAATTCTCAGTGTGGGTCATAATACCCGAAGCGGAATACCAACGCGGGCATAGTATGTTGGCGGCCGTCAGCACGCCGGTAGGCGACATTTACCACCATGGTTGTAATGAGGGCATATAAGTGGTACAGCCTTCTCCGTTCAAGCAGCCAAACCATGGAATTAATTACCCCCAACTATAAGATCCACTGATAACTATCTTGTCTTCAGAAGACTACTCAAGATTTGGCTCTTTCCTTCATAACCATCATATTCAAACAGTTATGGAATGCATATGACTGTGTTGATAAATATTTGTTATCTGATTATGTGTATTTTATAGATATATGTAGTTTATTTAGAAAATATGTATCACTACTATGTCATAACAATAAACAACACACATAGGCGGTCATTCTGACCCTGGCGGTCAAAGACCGCCAGGGCGGAGGACCGCGGGAGCACCGCCGACAGGCCGGCGGTGCTCCAATGGGGATTCCGACCGCGGCGGTAAAGCCGCGGTCGGACCGGCAACTCCCGGTCTCCCGCCAGTGTCCCGCCGCCTCATTGAATCCTCCAAGGCGGCGCAGCTTGCTGCGCCGCCGAGGGGATTCCGACCCCCCCTACCGCCATCGGACCGCCGGGAACCGGATGGCGGTAGGGGGGGTCGCGGGGCCCCTGGGGGCCCCTGCAGTGCCCATGCCACTGGCATGGGCACTGCAGGGGCCCCCGTAAGAGGGCCCCTAAATGTATTTCACTGTCTGCTGCGCAGACAGTGAAATACGCGACGGGTGCAACTGCACCCGTCGCACAGCTTCCACTCCGCCGGCTCGATTCCGAGCCGGCTTCATCGTGGAAGCCTCTTTCCCGCTGGGCTGGCGGGCAGCCTGAAGGCGGCCGCCCGCCAGCCCAGCGGCAAGGTCAGAATGAGGGCCATACTCTTTAAACCTGTTTAACTAATGTAAATTTACTTCCGGTTTAAAAACGTATTTGTATGTACATATATGTGTGTGTATTCATGTGTGTGTGCGTGTGTGTGCATGTATATATATATATGTGTGTATATTATTCTATGCTTAACATGTTCATAGGTCATTGCATAGTTCCTAGATATATTATATAGTTATGAATCCCTGCTCATTTTAAATCACATTGATCAAATGTTTATTATCATAGGTAATTGGCTATTCAATAATTCAGTAAAGATAAATAAATGTTAGAAAAGTACTCTTATTAATTAACTTCAAATATTACAAATCTTGAAAGTCTGTGTTTAGTTTATGCAATACAACTTTTCTTCTCATATTATACCCATTATTATATTCTTTGGACATATATTCCTTACTATGTACTCACGGATGTATTTATTTATTACTCTAGTCCTACTGTACTAGAGAAAATAAAATCTATAAATAAAATTCTAATTATAAATACATCTAAATATATATATATATATTATTAATAATAAAGAATAAATAAAAATAATGATAAAAAATGTGTGTGTGTGTATATATATATATATATATATATATATATATATATATATATATATATATATATAGTTATAAATAAAAAATAGGATATTTTTACTCTCTTGTAAGCTTTACTTTGTCTACCCATCACCATATGTCATGTCTCTGTCAAGCTATCCTCCATTCCCACTCTGACTCATCCCAAATCCATTCTACTACTTTCATCTCCTAAATAACCCTGCCTAAGCTCTTCCCTCCTCTTCCACATCTAACTCACCCAAACCTCTGTTTACTACCATGATCTCCCAAACAACCCTACTAAATTCTCCCTCAGTTATCTCACCTTTAACTCATCCAAAATCCCTCCTGCTACTACAATCTCCCTAACCCTTTCCACAGACTCTTCCCTCCTCCATCCCCCCTTTACTCATCACAGGCAGGCATAAATCCTATTATTATAAACTCCCAATTAACACTTCTGGATTCTTCCCCCCTCCACCCCTCCATTACTCCAGTCAATCCAACTAACAAACTCACATATCCGTGGCTCAAATTAACTCATAATAATCCTAAAAGTGTACTCATATTTCCCTATACTAATCCACCACTAATTCCGTTTGGGTTTCGAGGTAGCGTGCTACTCGCCGAAAAGCGATTCGACATCTCGTAGTGAGCGCTATATGAATACTATCACAATACAATATTACAATACAATGTAGTCCTCTTTGTCATGGAAAAGAGGCTTGATGTGACGCTCTAATTTGTCTCCACTTTCCGCAATGGGTGGAGTATTGCCCAAACGCATTGTGTGGACCTACATAATAATAATATTACAAATGTTTAAAAATATTTAATAAACCAATAAGCAATGCAATAAAAGAAATAATGTTAACATTTAAAAATGCATTTAAGGGGGGGCATGGCCAGGATGGGAATGGAGTAAGACGTGTTTCGTCTCAGCTCTGGATCTGGACTTCACTAATGCACTAGGACCTGCTTCCCTCGACAAGCCGCTCCAGTGCAGCTCTCTGACCACCCCTGGAGCTGGGCAATGTGGCTGGGAACCTGGGAGGGGGTGTTTCTGGGGGTGGTTGTGAGCTCTGAATGCTAGCAGTGCTCTGCTGGACTGCCATTTTGGAAATGCGGCCCTGTTGCAGGGTCCATCCCGGCCCCTGAGTCTCATGGCTTGCCTGAGATCCGGACCCATCCATCACCATGGCAAGATATAGGGGCCCAGGGGACTGGAACCTGTTTTAATTTGCGGGACCCGTATTCCATCAGCCTTCAATGACCCACTGGCATGTAAAAAACATAAAAAGGCTGAACCTGAAAATATTATTTAAAAAAAACAAATGCCCTGTTGAATGAAAATTAGAAAAAGTGAATATACACGTTTGTAATTGAGTCGAGTATTTAAAACAACAGCTCCCTACGTATTACCAAACCACGCATCTCCAACAATCTTCCAAAGTAGTTCCAAATTAATCCACATAGGCTAAACCATTAAAAACCTGAAAATATATAAACATTTAAAAAGAGGTCTTGTCAAAAATGGGGCCTTTGGTTGGCAGTCAGGTTGCCCTCTGTCCAAGCAAGGACCCTCACTCTAATCAGGGTAAAGGAGAATCACACTCAGTTAAAACTCGCTCACCCCCTTGGTAGCCTGGCACGAGCAGGCAGGCTTAACTCAGACACTATGTGTTAAGTATTTGTACCAACACACACAGTAATACAGTAAAACACTACAAAATGACCCAACACAGGTTTAGAAAAATAGTGCATATTTTATTTTATCAACATAAACAAGACCAAATACGATAGAAATCCACAATACACCTTTAAAAATATGATCTAGCACAAATGCTGAAATTTGATACTAAGCAGCATCGTGACGGAGCCGTTTCCTACAATGCAATGCCCTGGTGCCTTTTATGAAGTCGTACGGCCCCCAGGTACAGTACCTTAGTAAAACAAGTAGAAAACAGGCCGGTACACGGAGTCGGGAAGTGAGGCATTGCTAGATCCGATGCTGCATCAGTTCCGGTGCTACGGCGCAGAAGAGCAGAGATGTCACGCTGCAGCATTGGGTCCTACTGCAGAGTGGTGGAGGTGAGGTGGCGTCGGTTGCGAGATGTCAGTCCCTTGGTTCCAGCAAGTACGAAGTCTGGCGAAGTCGCAATGCTGCGGGCGACCTCACGGGGTAGCAATAGCGTCACAGGGCCAAAGGCGCTGTGATGGCATCAGATGTCACGGACGTCAGACTTACGACACTCCGATCTCAGCGAGGTCATGTGGGATCAGTGGCTGCGACGACGTGAGGCCTGGGGAGTCGTTGGGGTCATCGTGCTTCTGCAAGGTCCACGGATTTGGGGCAGGCGGCATCGCAGTTTCCGTACAGCAGTGTCCTTAGCAAAGCCACATGGTGTTGTCTGGCGTTGTTAGGTAGATTTTCTTCCAGAAATTCACTTCCAGGGGCCCAGGAACTGGAATAGCACCCTCTGGCAAGCTAGAGTCCACAGCATGCAGCATGCAGACTCAGAACTGGGTGGTGAAGCCTTTGCTGTCCCTTAGGCTTCAAAACAGGAGGCAAGCTCTACTCCAAGCCCCTGGAGATACCTCTAAAGAAGGAATGTACAACAAAGTCCAGTCTCTGTCCCCTTGCACAGGCAGAATCAGCAACTGCAGGATAGCCCAACAAAGCCACAATCTAGGGCAGCACTTCTCCTCAGCTCTTCTCCAGGCAGAGGTTCCTCTTGAATCCTTGAAGTAATCTGAAGTCTGGGGTTTTGGGTCCAATACTTATACCCCTTTCCGCCTTTGAAGTTGCCCACCTTCAAAGAAAAGTCTCAAGATCCTACCTTACCCAGGCCAGGCCCCAGACGCACACCAGGGGGGTTGGAGACTGTATTGTGTGAGGGCAGACACAGCCCATTCAGGTGTGAGTGACCACTTCTTCCTCAACTCTAGCACAGATGTCTCATCAGGATGTGTAGGCTACACCCCAGCACCCTTTGTGACACTGTCTAGAGGAGATACACATCAGCCCAACTGTCAAACTGACCCAGACAGGAAATCCACAAAAAGGGAGGGTCACAGAATGGTTTAAGCAAGAAAGAAAAGTGGCATTTTCAAACTAAAAATCTAAAAACCAACTTCACTAGAAGGTGTATTTTTAAATTGTGAGTTCCGAGACCCCAAACTCCTTTTTCCTGTCTGCTCTGAAAGGGAATCTGCACTTTAATAATATTTAAAGGCAGCCCCCATGTTAAACTATGAGGGAGATAGGCCCTGCACAATGAAAACCGAATTCTGCAGTACTTCACTGTTAGGACATGTAAAACACATCAGTACATGTCCCATCTTACAATGCACCCTGCCCATTGGGCTTCCTAGGGCCTATATTATGGGTGCCTTACATGTATAAAAAGGGATGGTTTCGACCTGGCCAGTGAGTACACTTGCCAGGTTGAATTGGCAGCTTAAAACCGTGCACACAGACACTGCAGTGGCAGGTCTGAGCCATGTTTACCAGGCTACTTAGGTGGTGACACAACCAGTGCTGCAGGGCCACTAGTAGCATTTGATTTACAGGCGCTGGGCACCTCTAGAGCACTTTACTACGGACTTACTAGTAAATCAAATATCCCAATCATCGAGAGCCAATTACACACACATTTTGTACAGAAGCACCTGCACTTTAGCACTGGTTAGCAGTGGTAAAGTGCCCAGAGTATCAAAAACAGCAAAAATAGAGTCCAGCACACATCAACAACCTGGGAAGCAGAGGCAAAAGGTTAGGGAAGACCACACCAAGGATGCAAGTCTAACAGGTTTCACTACAACCAGGGAAGAAAGTATGTAGGGAGGGTTTTTAAGTAAAGTAACATACCCTGCCCTCCCCACATACAAATAATTGAAACATCTAGTCGACCCACAAATAAATAATCCAAACATGAAAGCCTATTTAAAACAATCCAGAGTGATAAATATTTAAAGATAGCAATGCAAACCGTAAGAAAAAAAAATATGCATCCTCTTTTTGAGAAATTATACTTTAAGAAACCCCAAAAAACAGAAAGATGGGAACTGATCAAAACATTTTCCTATGTGCATCATCTTTGGCAACCTGTATAGGAATATTAACCGTCCAATAAGACGAAAAACAACAATACTAGCATTAATTGCTCTTGCTAGCCATGCTTTGTGTAAATATTGTAAAAAAACGATGTGTGTTACATGTTTGAAATATGAAATGTATTATAATAGTGAAACCTATTTTAACAATTTTTTAAAATAAATATGTAGGGGCATATTTATACTCTGTTTGCGCTGGATTTGCGTAATTTTGTAAAAATGTACGCAAATCCAGCGCAAACTTAACTCCATATTTACATTTTGACGCTAGACATGACTTAAGTCCCTTGGGCATGGCCATTGGGCTGGGGGGCATGACTTCTGTCTTTACTTAGAAAGGAGTCATGTCAATGGGGGTTGTGCATGGAAATAATGACGATAATCAGGTTAGAGTCATTTTTTTTATTCTAGCCTGACTAGCTCCATTCTTTCACGCACAACCTCCAGTTTCCCCTATGCCTCCCCCACCCGGTTAGCATCAATAATATTGACACTAACGGAGCCTTACCGCTGGCTAGCGTCATAGCTTAAATATGACGCCCGGCTGGCATCCAGGAATGGCGCTAGCCGGCGATATACTTTTTGGCGCAAACCTGCTCTAATGCAGGTTTGCGTCAAAAAGTATAAATCAGGGCCTTAGTATTTTCAAGAAGCTATATATTTTTAAATAAAAAACACATTTAAAAATGTACTGTGGTTGAGTTACATTTTTTCATTATTCAAATATGTGTACAATTTAATAATCATAACCAGTGTTGAGTATATTTTATTTTATAAATCAGAAAGTAAAAAAGTATTTACTAACTTTTTCTACACTCCCCACCCTTACCACTTGTAACCCTTCCATCCTACACTTGAATACTTCTACAGAGTGTTTCAAATTAGTTTGTTACATTTGTACTAAGAAATGTATTTGTAATTATTAAACAATTAATGATTGTGAGTGAAATTATGCAATTAATTTAAAGAAAATTACAATCCTCACCTGTTCTTCCTATAACTCTAACATCCCACTCCAAATGTTTATATTTTTGCAAATAAATTGATATTTGTAACAATACACCTTATTTGAAAACTCCAAATTAAAAAATAATACTTAAGTATTAAACTGGCAAGACTTTTTTATTACTCAAAAACCCAATATAATTGGTTTTATTTAAATACATTTAGCGCTTACCTCTATGTACCGACACTCACTTGGAGTGGTAGAGGCATGCATGGAACAGTTACTGGCGGGGAAAAGACAGCAGACTAAAGGGAATGCATTTAGGAGAAATGGACCATTCTTTTTTTTTAGCATCAAGCAGGACTGCTTGGGCCTGTTGGTGCAGAATTGTATTCAGTATAACCATTGACATTCCAGTGACTCCTGGAAGTGTAGCTCTAATAGCCAGGGCACAGGGTCTAATGGGAAGCCCACAATATAATCTCCATCTGCAGACCTGTAAAAGCCATTGTTGTAAAGGCTTTCACTGTTCCGCCACACATTCATACAATGGATTCTCTCTTCAGACTCTTATCTGACTATAGAAGGCATTCATGGGCATTGTTACCATGTAAACAATAATCTACAATAAGCAACCACAGCTACAGTCTCTCCCACTATATTGTTCACCATGTGTTACTTTGTTCAGCACCAGACTGCAGAGCTTTATAAATCATTTTGTTTTGTTTGACTACTAGGGTTTATTTAACATTGTGACTTATATTTCACATTCCTTTTGCTTGCTAGTATGCAGAATGTCAGTGTGCCATTGCTGTTCTTGACCACTCTAGATGTCCTTGCCTTCATAGGAAAAAAGTGGCACAGAGATTTTAGTAATGTATTGTAGGGATCCATGATGGGAAATCTGATGTGAAAATAAGGCTTGCTCTTGTGGACAGTTGTTTAGGTGCTGAGTGCCAAATAATTATTGATCACCTACCAGAGGCTGAAGCTGGCAACACACAATTTGGTCATTGGAATGAATATAGACAGGCAGAATAGAAGATATGTAGCATCATCTTGTGGTTTCGAAGAACAATTGACTAATATTTGCACGATCAAGTAGTATTGAGCTGTTAAAACAAGAAGGAACAGAATCCAACTAATACAAGTTAGGATGAAACACGAAATATTGCTCAGTGCATTGAACATTCCACTATGGAGTGTAGCCAGCTTAACAAGTCAGACCGTTTTGGTCCTTCAGCGTCAGGGGGAGCTGTCATAGCCAAGGCCAAACCAACTCATTGTAAAAAGGATTTTGGAAAAAAGGACAGAGTAAAAAACAAGGATTTTGTTATGGATGTAGTTCATATTTTCATTTAGCTAACAATTGTTCAGCTGCCAATTAAAGGTGTAGCAATTAAATATTTTTTTTTCTCAGGGAGTAATACAAGTAATACAGGTAATGGAAGATAGGAGGCAAGTTTAGTGTATGACATAGAAAGATGTAAATTAGATTTTATCTATCCCCAAGAGAATGCTTCAGGCAAAGGAAACTCTGTCTGAGACATTGTGTTTTGATATATACACTTAATTGTTAGTGTGTAGTTAGGTTCTCCTGCTACAATCATATCAGACAAACTGTTCCTTAAATGAATCCACTTACATAGAAGAGAAACAAGGGTAGAGATATTTTCACCAAGCTGTATGTTGCCAAAAGAGGTTTGTAACATTTTAGGCTTATGAGAACAAGGTACATTTGGAATGATATTAATGTCAGGAACCTTATGCCCAGTCACGCATGGGGCATTGGAAAACCATGAGTTACAAAATATAGTGGAAACACTTGCAGGAGTGGTAAATGATAAATTTGGCTGTGTTCTGTTATGACTGTATGTAATAAGATACACAATGTTCCACTTATAGTTAGAATACTGTTGCAGGAGCATTTAAAACAGCTTGGGAAAGAAGGTGTAATAAAGCTGTTGACTCCTCTGAATGGGTTTAACCCTCAGTGGCGGTGGAAAAAAAAGTAATGTGAGATTTGTCTATGTGCTGACCTGAGGTCTTTAAATGAAGGCATCCTAGTTGATTGTCGCCTGCCACTGATTTTTTTTTTTAATGTTTTCACAACATGTTATTGCTCTATCATTGGCCTAAAACCGGCATATCATCAAATTGAGCAAGCAGAGAAACCATAGTCAGGCCCAACTTTTGTTATGCCATTTGGAGTATATCATTATATGCAAATGCCATTTGGATCCACCTCTGAAGCATCTGTGTTTTAGAAACCAATGATCAAACTTTTCATGGTGTACATGGCATGCAGGCTTTTCAACATGACATCTTGATACACGCTTGCTCAGTGGAGGAATACAACACCATAATCGATCACGTCTTATACATCCTGGAAAAAAATGGCTGGATTGTGAAAAAATAAAATTATAAATGATTCAGTAGTCTAGCCATTATTTGACACCAGATGGGCTAAAGTGTATTCATCTGGGGCAGTTTCTGACACAAAGCAGCCCATTAGTATTGAACAGGTCAGTTTGTTTCAGGGGCTTTTTGAATATTATGCTCCCTCTGTGGAAGGATTTGCAGTGATTACTGAACCATTGAAGAAGTTAACGTGTATGGGTGTGTAATTTAATTAGAGTGAAACAGAGACAGAGGATTTTGAGAAAAACAAAAAGTAATTGTAGGGGTGCCAGGACATACAGTAGCATTTGCATCTAGATGCCCGACAAGCTTTAGGTTGTGTTTGGTCACTCAAAGGTTTCAATACATGTGTATGTCATAAAAATGTCAGGTAGTCACTGACCATACACCATTGGTATATTTACTGGGTGAAAAATGCACAGCAAATGTAATGTTTGACCTAGGTTGGATGAATTGTTACCTAGGATGAAAAGTTTAATTTTGAGATCCACCATATTTGAGGAAACGCCAGGGCGGTTTTCCCTTGGAACCTTAAAGTGAAGTCTGAAAAGGCGGTATGTGTAGTAGGTCTTGTTGATGCTTATATAGCTTCTGGTAATGTGATTTACTTAGAAAAATGGGGTAGACCAGGCCAACAAGATTTGGGTGAAGTTAAAAAATGTACTGTCAAGGCTAGGCTGACAGAGAGAAGTTTGCAAGAGGAATTGCAATACTGTGCTAAGGTCTAGGACAAGCTTAACACTGAGGTAAAGGTGGTTCAGAAAGGAGTGTGTGTTATTCCTCCAATAAATCTTCCCTTTTAGACTGAATAGTATCTCCCATGAACAGCAGCAGGGTTTGATGACCCCATAGAAAGATATAAGAAAAAAATACAGGTGGTTCTCAACGGAGTTGTTTGTTGGATCATGTGAAATGTGCAAGAACAAATTGTTGAGTACATTCAATGTATTTGTGGACTACTACTCTAATTAGGTTTCTTTTTTTTCTTGTGTGCCGGTGGTGTGATATAATTTCTATGGAACACTTTTGGCATTGATGAGTACCTCAAGTATTTGATATTGTAGTATGGTGTCCAGTTTGTGTTACAATAAATAAGAGATTACTTATCAAGTTTAATAATTATCCCTAGGGTGCCCAGGATGAGCTGGTCTCGTCCTCTGCAACGGTTGCCCGGTGCCGAGGACGAGACCAGCTCGTCGGGGGAGCGTTAGCACTCCCCCAATGGCCAAGCACCCCCCTCCTCTGAGCAGGGATGGAAGAGGAATCGCTTCCCCTTCAACCCCCGCCCCCCAACCCCTTGTGGCGTCTGATGACGTCAGCGGGCTATCGCGCACTGACCTCATCGGAGGCCTTCCCCTCCACACTGGAAGCTCAGCTTACAGCGCCGATTGGAGGAGAAATGCAAAAGCATTTCTCCTCTGATCACGTGGAGGGGGCAGAGAGGCATGAAAGGAGAGGAAAGGCTTTTCCTCTCCTTTCATGTCTCTCTGAGCCTTTCTGCTGCAATCAGGCAGCAGAAATATCCACTAGACACCAGGTAATTTTTTTGTGTGTGTTTATGACATAAGCGGAGTGGCCCCTCGGGCAAGGCCCGTGGGGCTGAAACCCCTAGACACCAGGAATTTTTTTTTTTTTTTTTATGTGGGGAGCGACCCCTTAGGCAAGAGTCGCTCCCCTGGGGACAAAATTAATTCTAGGCCATTTCTGCCCCCCTTGGGGGCAGATCGGCCTATTTTTATTAGGCCAATCTGCCCCCAACGGGGGGCAGAAACCACTAGACACCATGGATTTAGGCACTTGAGGTACCATTTTTATCGGGAGACTTGGGGGAACATAGAATAGCAAAACAAGTGTTATTGCCCCTTGTCTTTTTCTACATTTTTTCCTTCCAAACGTAGGACAGTGTGTAAAAAAGACGTCTATTTGAGAAATGCCCTGTAATTCACATGCTAGTATGGGCACCCCGGAATTCAGAGATGTGCAAATAACCACTGCTCCTCAACACCTTATCTTGCGCCCATTTTGGAAATACAAAGGTTTTCCTGATACCTATTTTTCACTCTTTATGTTTCAGCAAATTAATTGCTGTATACCCGGTATAGAATGAAAATCCACTGCAAGGTGCAGCTCATGTATTGGCTCTGGGAATCTAGGGTTCTTGATGAACCTAAAAGCCCTATATATCCTGCAACCAGAACATTCCAGCAGACGTAACGGTATATTGCAATAAAAAATCTGACATCGCAGGAAAAAGTTACAGAGTAAAACGTAAAGAAAAACGTCTGTTTTTTCACCTCAATTTCAATATTTTTTTTATTTCTTAGGAAGTGTGCATGATCAATGTTGCTTATGTTTGGTTATGCTGGCGGTATTTCTATAATGGTTAGTATCCTAGTAGTCATTTATTTCTTCAAGTTCCTTGTGGGATTTTTAATCATTTGGGGGGCTTATATATAAAATGATGATTACTTCAAGATATGGACTTTATTTTCTTATATGAGACACTACATTATGATAGGATTTGGTATTGATATTGCTACTCATGTCTCTGATATCTGTTAATTGAGTGGCTCCCACATTACGGGCAAATGATGTGGGCAAGCAGTGATGAGCGGGTATTCAATAGACACAATTGGAGAAGAGTTCCTTGTTGGCACAGCTGACAACACTTGTATAGGCTTCACCTTAAACAAATCTGACTGTTTGCAGAAAGGGGGCCTGATTTAGTGTCTAGGGGAGGGGTTACTCCATCAGAACGTGACGGATATCCCATCTGACAAAATATAAAACCCAATCCCATGGGATTTATCTTTCAATGGACAGGATATCTGTCACCGTTCTGATGGAATAACCCCTACGCCAAACTGTAAACCAGGCCCAGAGTCTTGACGGTTATTTACATCTTAACAACCTTTCACCTTTATCTGCCCCTTCACTCTCTAATTAAGCCCTATATGGGGTCTCCTCCCCCACTGTAGGTTTTATCAGAGCCCTGTCATGACTGATCTGAGTCATGCTGCATGACTCTGCCACCTGAGTTTTCTTAAAGAGTGGCCGTTACAAATGTGAGTAAGCACTGCCTACTTCGTATTATTCCTATTCAAAACAGACGAGATACTGAAGGTCAGAGTCACTATGTTTGTTATTGCCTAGGGAGCAGTTGCGGCTGGCAGGGAACTGGGGTGGTGGGGTAGGGGGATAAAAAAAAAAAAGAACACTTACCTGATCTGTTGGATTCCATCTCTCCTCCGTACAGGTTCCGTCTCTCCTCCATCCTCTTCCTGACTCCTGGCAGGACAAGGCCCCAAGAGTCTCCTAAGCCAATGACGTTGCTGCTTTCCCCAGCATGACAGTAGTGTTGTGATTGGTCTGAGTGGACTGGATCAGCGCTCATACAGGGAGTGGGAGCCTGTGCTGGGTATCAACCGGGCTGTGCAATACAGCCAGGTGGAGAAATGCTAAGGGCCAGATGTACGAATTTCCGATATTGCGACTCGGAAATTGCGAGTCGGGGCGACTCGCAATTTCTGAGTCGCAATATCGGATGCAGAACAAAGACCCACCTCATAAATATTAATCAGGTGGGTCGCATTTTGCGACCCCATAGCGAGTCCCTGCACTCACAGGGATGGTGGCCTGCTGAATTCAGCAGACCTCCATGTCTGTGGCTGCTTTTTAAATAAAGCAGTTTTTTATTTTTATTTTGCAGCCCGTTTTCCTTAAAGGAAAACGAGTTGCAAAATAAAAAAAATAACGAAACCATTTGGTTTCGTTTTTTCAGAGTAGGCAGTGGTACATTGGACCACTGCCTGCTCTGAAAAAACCTTTTTGGCAACATTCACAAAGGGGAAGGGGTCTCTTCCCTTTTGCGAATGAGGTACCACCAGTGTGACACTAGTGGTAACTGCAAATTGCTTTGCGACTGCATTCGCGGTCACAAAGCAATTCTGCATTGCGATGCGAGTCGCAAATAGGAAGGGACCACCCCTTCCTATTTGCGAGTCGCATTCACAATTTGCAAGTCGGTACCGACTCGCAAATTGTGAATGAGCATCGCATAAGGCTGTTTGCATGGCGCAAACTGCAATTTTCTCAGTTTGCACCATGCAAACGGCTTCCTACATCTGGCCCTAAGTGCACTTGTCTGTTTGGCAAGCCCAAGAAAGCTAGCCAAACCATCATTTGAACTTACGCATACCACTCCTTCTCCCTGTAACATAGCCCAGGCCACCCTAACCTGGCTCCGCACTGGAAAATAAAATGATAACAGCATTGGGTTATTATCATTTTATTTTTCCTTTTTTGGACTGCTCAGAGGAGTGGGGCGATGCTCTTCTGCCTTAGCGGAGGAGCGTCGCTGCCAGGGAGACCTTTGAGTGTTAATCTTTTGGTTATATACGTGTAGTCCCAGGACAAACCACTTTAGTGTGTTTGTGTGAGTGTGTGTCCGTTGTTCCGTTCCAGAGGATTTTTCTGAGGCAGGCCCACTAAGATCAGTGTTTCCCCTAAAGGTAGTTATTGTAATCAACTAAAGAGGTTTGGCCTACAAGATGCTGTATAAAGACAGAAGCGAACCTGATGTTTTCCGTGGCTTCACTTGGAACACTGCGGCTTAAAACACCTCCATTTAATCCGTTTTATGTACAGCTTTTATGCTATATTTGTTCCACCTTTAGTTAACAAGCTGACCCTATGGATCAATTATGAAGGGAGGTGGAAAGTCATGGGAGATTCATTCAAAATCGTCTTCCTTCAGAGACCTTTTCTCTCCAGATCCCTTCCCAGCATCTTTAAACTCCTGCTCCATCTTCATCATTCTAAAAATCTACAAATACACCTGTCGTCCTGTCACACTCCTCCGCCTCCTTCAGTGCTTCCCTTCCCCCTTCTCTTGAAAAGCTTTAAAATATACTTGGTGCTCTGCTGCGCTAACCCCTGCCGCCCTCCAGCTCCATACTTCCCAAAATAAGTCTAGTATCCTGCAACTAGTATCTGGCTTTACCTTTCAAAGCAAGCTGTTCCAACTCTCTATAAAGGAGCAGGCACCACGTAAGCTGCAGCGTTCACAATGTATCCTGTCATGCACAGCAGAGAGCTGCTGGCCTCTACAGCCTCCATATACATGGATTTGTTTGAGGCAAGGAAGAGTAACCTTGCAGCCCTACTGTACAGTCTAGACCTGTCATTCTACTGGTTCTCTGGAAACCCTTTCGAAGAAAAGGAAGACAGCCCAGTCAGCAATAGCACCACTTCCGTCCTGTGACAGGACAGAAGTAAACAATTATTATTTTTGATTTTCAGTTCCATGACGTCACGATAGTAAAATGACAGGAGTAGATTAGTATGGCATTTTGAATGATGTTGTAAGCGATACATACACAAAACATAAGCAAGCATTTGCCGAGCCAGTAAGCATGGCCTTGGTAAGCACGGAATGCTTTTTGTTTATTTATTGTGATGCAAACATATGCAACATTCAAAATAGTGACAAGCATGTTAAAACAAATAAATGATTCAGCAGTCCAGGCGCAGCAGCCCTGACACTGAAGTGCATTTCATTTTAGGACACTGCATATGTGGTCATACAATATGCTGTCATTTAGGGCCAGATGTAAGAAGCGTTTTACATGTCGCAAACTCCGAAAATCGCAGTTTGCACCAAGCAAAACGCGCATCGCGATGCACAATCCCATTTTTCGAGTCGGTTCCGACTCACAAAATGGGAATGCGACTCGCAAATAGGAAGGGGTGTTCTCTTCCTATTTGCGACTCGCACCGCAATGAAGTGGGTGCTAACTAATTCGCAAAAGGGAAGGGGTCCCCATGGGACCCCTTCCCCTTTGTGAATGTCGGAAAAAATGTGTTTTCAGAGTAGGCAGTGGTCCAATGGACCACTACCTAGTCTGAAAAAACGAAACCAAATGGTTTAATTTTTTATTTTGTATTGCAACTCGTTTTCCTTTAAGGTAAACGGGCTGCAATACAAAAAAAAAAAAAACTGCTTTATTGAAAAAGCAGGTACAAACATGGGGGTCTGCTGTCTCCAGCAGGCCACCATCCCTGTGAGTGCAGGGAATTGCAAGGGGGTCGCAAATTTGCGACCCTCCTCATTAATATTAATGAGGTGGGTGTTTGCGACCCCCTTGCGATTCGCAGAAGGTGTCTGAGACACCATTCTGCATATGATTTTGCAAATCGGAAATTGCGAGTCGCACCGACTCGCAATTTCCGATTTGCAAAATCCTTTCTTGCTACATCTGGCCCTTACAGCGCAAGACAGCCAATGGGTGAAATGACCCCACTGATTGCTGCGTGATGCTGTTTGCGCGGGAGGCGGAAGCAATATGTGAATGGGACTTAATCAGACCAAGGGATTTAGGGCTAGCCGAGAGCACGTTTATGCATGCATATATGTAAGTATTATGCATTTATGAATGATTTTTTATTATGAACTTATAGAAAACATAAAGTTGGTGAGACAGCTGAAAGTGTCTCTAGACATAGCCGAACAATGACCCAGGCATGAGGAATTATTGTGAAAATAAACAAATGTGAACAAGCACACAGCTAAAACCATGAGACGTTGCAGTCTTGTTAAGTTTAAAACTCTCAAAATTCTGTCTGCGTGCTTAAAAGGGCCAGGATGGATTTAGATGCAGCTGCATATTGATTTATCGCTTTATACCAGACGTGGCTTTTTATTAAAGAAAGCAGATATTCAATAGTGTTAACTAGTAATGGAAATTGACTTTCCACTAATTGCATAGCCCTTGCCATTAATACACTTTAATGGAAACTGAGTTTTATGCACTCAAAATCAATCCGTAAGGTTTTTTAGTGGCTCACTATGGTCAAAGGACTCCAACATTTCAGCAGGTTAAGACATTATCACTTTTGGTAACAAATCCAATTAGAGCGATAGGCATTGCCTTATGAATTTCAACAATGTTCAATTACAAATAAGAACATTTCTATTGCTTCTTGATGTCTTAAATGGGATGCGCGAGATCAGATGCCAACAAACAGTTTTCCTCCATAAACATTAAATGACAGGCGTTCGTTCGAGCTGTCTGCAATCTGCGTGGTGTGTCTTGGTCTTTGAATATCAAATTGAGGAAAGACACAATTTGCAGTGTGGGCAGCTTACACAGACATGATTTGATTGAACAGGGCCTCTTTATTGAGGTAAATTTAAAGTTTTCCGACCTCAAAATCTTTTCGGTGCAGAACATAAAACAATTGAAACTTCCGCTTCAATGAGTGTTGGACTCATGAGTAATCTTGTATTGCAAAATATATGAAATAAAGGAAGAACTGGTAAAAGCTGGATCCATTTATTTAGCCACTGCTATTTATGCTATGGACTATCAGTGCGTAACAACGTTGTTAGACATACAGTGGAGCTTTCTTCTCGAGTTGCTTGCATTGCTGAACCATTTGACATCCTGAGATTAGTCCTGTTTCCTGCTACTGCTTTTTGCAGTGTCCGTCCTTCTCCAGTGGCTGCCATTTGCAGCATTGTGCTTACCTGTTTTCCTTGCTTCACAGTCTCACCTTTCTTTCTACCTATTCTTTGTATCCTCATATGCTGAATTATGGTTTTCCCTATGGGACATTTCACCATGCGTTTGCTGAGTTGACAGTGGTTTCCATTACTTCCTTGTTCTGATTTACTGTTCTGAACGTGTTCTGAACTCCTGTGCTATTCCGTGTAACAGCCGGACACTACTTGTTCCAGTGCATGTTGCTTAAACTCTTGAGTTCTGTTTTCTGAATCCTAATTCCAGTTTCCGTTTACTAACAGACCATTACCTCTCCCTGTGACTGTTAGGTACAACCTGTACTTGATCCTGATATTCCTGTTTGTTAGACTGTCAACCTTAGGGTGTCCTACGCCCACACTTTTTGCCTCTTCTCCTCCATTTTTACTGGACCCATTTTTGTTGGCTATAGGTCTCTGGGCACTTTACCACTGCTAGTCTGTGATAAAGTGCATGTGCTCTCTGCTTAAAACATGGTAACACTGGCTTATCCACAATTGACATATTTATTTTACTTATAAGTTCCTAGTAAAGTGGACTACAGGTGCCCAAATTAAATGTTACTAATGGGCCTGCAGCACTGATTGTGCCACCCACTTAAGTAGTCCTTTAAACATCTCAGGTCTGCCATTAAAGAGCCTGTGTGTACAGTTTAAATTGCAATATCAACTTGGCATTTCAAACCCCTTTGCCAAGCCATAAATTCCCCTTTTGTTACCTATATGTCATCCCTAAAGGAGAGTCAGGGAAGCCCATATGGCAAAATCCTATGTAATTAAAAGACAGGGCAAGTACTATTAAGCTGTACATATCCTAGTAGTGAAAAACCCTCAACTGTAAGGCCTACTTCGCTCTTAGGATAATATTGAGGATTCCTTATTACATTTAATAAGCTGTTATTTCTTATTGGGAAAGGGTAGACCTGTCATGTTTAGTCCCTATGGAACTGTACTGATAAGTCCTTTTTAATGGTAGTCAGATTTACTATTACAATTTTGAAAATTCCACTTTTAGAAAGTTGGCGTGTTCCTGCTCTTAAACCCAGTGTACCTGCAGCCTGTCTCCAATACAGGTCAGGGGTAGGATGACAGCTAGGATTGTGCATTCTGTCTAGACAGCCACACACAAAGGAAGCTTAGAAGTGACTGGAGGGCCATCCTAGGCAGGATGGGAGGAAGGAGTTGGCCACAGCCTCACACTTACAGCTGAATGGACTGTGCCCTGTCCACACACAATAGACCTCACAGCCCTGTATTGTCACTCCAGCCAGCTTGGAGCCACGGCAAGGGAGGAAGGGGAGTCCTTGTACTTCAAAGCCACTGTCTAGAAGCTTCTTTCACCTTTCAGAACCAGGGAACCAAAGTATAAATTCTGGACCTCAAAAACCACCAACTCAGTACACTTCTGGACCTGTGAATACTCTGACAGGAAGAAAGATGGATGTGCTTTTGCAAGGATTGCCACTCTGCTGAGCTACTACCCTGCTGGACTGATACTCTGATGGAGCTGCAGCCTTGGTGTGTTGACCTGCTGCTTGCTGCCCTCCTGCCTGGGGAAGAGTAATTGGACCTGCATATCCATCTTGCTCCCAGGACCCCAGAGGGGCTCAAAATACTTGTCTGCTGGCCTCCTCATGTGTGTCTTAGGGACATAACAGGCTCCCCACAGCTCCTGGACCTGTCTTCTTCAAGCTCCAGACCACCAAGAGGTTCATCTCAGGTCCTGTGCCCTTGGAATTGGTTTTGTGGCTCCTGAAATCAATCTTTTGGGCTCCTCGCGACCGCAATCGGGCTTGCTTGCACCGGAACTGCACTGCTTGCACGAAGATTCAGTGCAAGCCACCACAAGTTTGTCTCTTCGCCTAGCAAGTACCATGGCTGCCCGTCTGCGATATCAGGTCGACTCTTCAGACCAGTGGACCACTGCCAGCCACATTCTCCTTGCTCCTGGCAAACTTCTCCCCCGTGAATGGGACTCTTGGCTCAACTCTTGAGAAGGTAAAACTTTAGCTGGACTTTATCTGGCCCGCGCGCCATCACAGTCAGCCTGAATGCTTGGATTTCACCTGGTCTAGAGTGATCAGATAGCCCTGATTGATGCTTTATGCTATTAGGCACTATGGGCCATATGTACGAACAAATTTTCCCATTGACACAGAATGGGAAAAACCCTTTGCTACATCTGGCCCTATAAGTTTAATATTTAAAAATTCATATTGACTTCTACTTATTGGATTTTTGTTGCTTTGGACATGTTTTGTTCATTATCACTAGATGTGGATCCTTTTGTGTGATGTTTTCAGTGTTTTACTGTTTGAAGTGGTGCACAAATACTTCACACATTGGCTTTTAAGTTAAGCGTGACTTCTATGTGCTAAGCTACCAAAGGATAAGCACAGGTTAAATTTAGTGTGTGTCTGACTTACCCTGACTAGGTTCCTGTTTCATGCGTGGACAGGGTGCATACCTCTGCCAAACAGAAACCCCATTTCTTACACCGTTCTTGATTTCTGAAGTCCTGTTCATAATTTTTTGTCTTGGTTTTCTCTCTGTTTCCTTGGTGTCTTGTCTGTCCTGTATTCTGGTTATTCTTTCCACTTTGGTTTTCTTTTCCATTCGAAATTGGATCCATTGTCTGGAGCAGTCCATATCCTTTTCCAGTGTAACCTCTGAATTGAAGTAAGAAAAAGCCGGCTGTTGTAGCGCGCAAGTCCTTTTGAGTCTTTCCTGTCTTAGTGTTGTTGTGAGTCATGGTCCATCCTACTGAATACATTAGTCTCTATGACAGCAGGCACCAACTATGATGTTGCAGTGTGACTGCTGTTAAGAGACATCTGCTGCTCTCAATCCAATTGACTTTCCCCGATGCTACTAAGAGATCCCTTGTCATATACCAGTATTTCCCTTACTTTGATTAAACCTTGTTATTATTTGTTTTCTGTCTCTCTCCTTGTCCCTGTTTCAGCCATCTCCTGTCATCTGTAGTTCTGTGGCCACAGTTATACTTTGAGTAACCTGGTATTTATCTTGTGTTGTCACCTTGCTAAGAAATAACTGTGGAATTACTGGTCCCTTCTTTTGCTCCCTGACATTCAGCGTCTGGCCTGTGGCCAAAGTCCTGCACCCGTATGGTGGGCACCCAATGCCCTGTGGGCAACCAACCGCCTGCCACTCACGGTCAAAGACCATGCACAGTGTGAGTCTGGGCATAGGGCATGTGGCCAAGCCCGGCACCTAACTTCTCCCGGACAGCCAGTCCCCCATAGACACCATCCCACATTTATTTTTTGTATATCATTTTCCCAGTTTTTTGCATTTGGGAACTAGGGGAATAAGGCACCTGGCACCCACTAATCTCCTGTCCCCTTATATGGTATTTATTAAATATTCCCAGGATACTGGACCAAGTCTCCATGTTTTGTAATGACAGCTGCAACATTTCTTCTGATGTTGAGGCCAGTTAATCCGACAGCTCTCTCAGGTCCACAGGAGTAATATAACAGACAGAAGCCAGATCATGCTCGTCCAGTCACAGTGATTCCTTTTTCTAATTCCCATTCTCTCAGAATTCCTGAGGGACCAACTGTCAATATATCTCTATTTTCATTCACAATTTCTCCAAAAGTACAGAATAGATTTACACCAATTTACAAAAAAGCACATTTTCTGTGTAGAAATCTAATTTTCTGGTAAATGTGGTGTAATTTTGTTCACCCACTTTTTCTGTATCATTGTCTCTATTAAATTGCACTTTTGGATATTGGAACTCCTCTTTTTCTCTGCCACGGCTTGACTGACCACCCGAAACTTTCCAAGAAAGAGCTGAAGTGGGTGAACTTTTGGAAAGTTTGGTAAAGATTCATCCATGGTGCCCAAGTTATTAGCAAAACAAAACACTCCCTTCCTATCACAAATCTGACCTAACTAAAACCACAGTGGTATATGTATTTATATATTACACTTTAAACTGCTTTTCTCATACTACACTTTAACATCCATGCAGCCCTTTTTAAATGATACTTGAAGTTTTTTAACATTTTACTCACCTTCTGAATGCTGACTTAGAGAGGCATATTTTTTCTTGGTGTGGACCAAGAGTGGAGTACACACAAATTCAACACCATTTTTTCACCTATATTTGAACAAATCAACATGCCATCTTGGTTAGCTCATTAGCTCGTCCCACATGACAAGGTACTTAACTTGGCATGCAGCGTGGTCGCGTTGCTGGCACACCACAGACAAGGCCATCTGTGCCTGTCCTTGCACCAATCATGCACAGTACCAACCCTTCTGCCCGTTTTCTCTGGACTCACGACAGCTTGCTGCAACACACTATACTATTCAAGAGAGCAGCTGTTGTACCTTAGGGACAGTCTTGGGGACTGCCAGCATACTGCCCCTCCAACCTACCTACATCCAACACCTAACCTAGGAGCTGTACGTTTGGTGCAGCCTAGTCAGTTAACTGCTGGACTAATCAATGTGTGCTCTCTGCTGAAACATGTCAGTGAAACACATCTGCTTCTTACTTCTGCTAAGCTGGACATTCATTGTATAACAGAGATATGGTCTTTTTGTGATTCCAGTCCTGAATTAGGATGGCCTGCCAAGAAAGATATGGGATCCTGCACCTGCCACAGGTCAGTAGGATGGGTGATGGCCCATAGGAAATATGCAAAAGATCCATTACTTTAGAACCTTGTCAACTAGGGGCTTTTGTCACAGAAGAGCTTTTGGGGTTCTCCACCTCCCTATCTGATTCATATTCTCTTGATGGGATATTCTGCTGTCCCTCTCAAGGATCCCGCATCAAATTTACATCTTGGTGGATGATGTTCATAATGTTGCCTCTTCTGACTTTATTAATTCCCAAGTGGTCTCAGGGCTTCAACAGTTGGTCTCACGTCCTACCCATTTACAGGGCCATACACTTGCCTTGATCTTTGCTCATGAAAAGCTCATTTTGGTACTTGACATTCTACCTCAATCTTGGATGGACAACTTCCTTGTAGTCTTTCAGCTTGAGACACCTGCTCACCCAGGGACCAAAAAACACATTCTGGCTTATCTTTGGTAGTGGACTAACACAAATATTACCCCCCCCTGCAGAATGTGATGAGGTGTCCCTGAATCTCCCATATCCCACTAATACACATTGGCCTTGGACTGAATGGGACTCCTCTGCAGGGTTAGGACTACTTGAGTGGCTTGGGGCCCCATTGTGCTGCAGGGGCTGCAAGGGTATGTGTTATGCCCCTGGTGCATGGGCAAAAGTATGCCAGTTAGTCAGTCAAGGGCTCTTTATGATGCCACCCTTGCCCAAATCCTCAAGCCCCGTGGCAGAAGAGTATGACAACTATCACATCTGGATCATCAGGTTATTAGATATGGCTTTACCATTAAAAAATACGTCTCGCTCCTAGGGAATATCCATCTGCACAATGTTATTATGAAGATCTAAGAGATGAAAACATCTCTTTAAAAAAGGCTGAACAAGCTTGGGGCAGCATCAATTCTCTAGAGGAAAAACTAGAATGTAGGAACGTTTTGAAATGTAATTAAAAAAATTGATCAAAGCTGCCAAATATAAGTACTTTGCAAAGCAAAGTTCAAGAACACCTGTGTGCATGATCATTTATTCCATTGCCCAGTTGTTATACTGCATGCACTTCATTAATGATTACACCCTTGGAACAGCTCTGAGACAACTTAGCTGACTTTTTTGACAATAAGGTGAAGAGTATCACTACAGTCCTTACCCCACACAATGATCATCAGAGTATGATTAATGTCCCTAGATCCAACTCACTTGAGAGGATAATCTGTCAAATAACCTCCTTAATCAACAGTCTAGATGATCTTGGATTGATGGCAATGACAGAATTAATCAGGATCATCCAGGGAATCACATTGTGCTCTCTGCTTGACCTGATACCCTCTAAACACAGGAATATTCATGCTGATCAGTTAGCTGACCCCCTCTTGATTATTTGCAACCTTTCCTTGCAGACAACCATAGTTTCAGCAGCCGGGTAAAAAGCATTCATTCTCCCATTGGTTAAGAAAGCAACAGCTGATCCCTCAGACCCCATTCACTTTAAGTTAATTTTCATCCCGCCTTTCCATATAAAATCTTAGTAAAACACATTAATAGAAAACATCTGTAGGAGAACTCATTACTATAAAAGGCACAACGTGGCTTCAGCCATTACATGGGACAGAGGTGACTTTGCCCACAGTGTTAGACGACCTCTAAATGGCAGTGGACAGGGGCCATTATGCAGCAATGGTTCTACTGGACCTGCCTGCTGCTTTTAATATGGCTAATTAGTATATTCTCTTTCACAGGCTGGAGTAGGGAGTCAAAGGCCAGTCATTTGCATGGTGCACATCGTATCTTGACGGCAGACTACACCACCACATCTGCCTCCATATTTCTCAGCATTCAAACCAGTTAACCAGGGCGTGTCCCAGGGCTCCGCCCTTAACCCCACTTTATTTCACATCTCTATTAGACCATTAGGTCATCTAATTAGATCAAGTAGCTTAAGTTTGATCAACTATGCTGATGATACACAATTAAGTGTCACCTTTGTTCATACCAACCTATACCAACAATTCCCTTCCACAACCGAAAGAGGGATAGATCAGCTTAGTTAAATAAAATTTAGATAAAACTGAAATCATGCTTAAACATATTGCAAAACTCAGGCAATCACTGCCCAATGGCGATTGGCCCTCAAAGGTTACCACAGCTACAGCAGTGGTAGTGCAGACGGACAGTAATCTTTTGCTGGCCTCCCATGTCGACAAGCTCTCTACCTCCAGCTTCTCACTAATGAAAATTTTACGTAAACTTCTGCCACTTCTGCCCGGGCACTGGCAGTAAGCTATAGTGCAAAATGCCATCTTGAGTAGCTTGGACTACGGCAGTGCTCTATTTCTGGGCACTCCTCTGTGTCTGATCAAGTGACTAACCAGGATTCACTCAGATGCTGCCAAGCTAGCTTTGGATATATCAGGAGGAACTTCTACCACAGCAGCATTGGATTCCCTCCACTGGCTACCAGTACAGAAGTGTATTCAATTCAAGTCTTTTTTACTATCTAACAGTGCCTATCATTGGGTAGGACCTTGTTCTCCTTCAAACAATCTTTAAAATCATTCTCCTCATAGACTCCTTTGTTCTTCAAATGCCAACTTTCTTAAGGTTCCTTGGTTCCCCTGCAACATGGTAGTTGAGCCTTTTATGTCCAGGCAACCCAGCTCTGGCAAGTTTCCCCTTTGTACTACGTCTAATAACTTTGGAAATTACTGAAAATCTGGCTGTACACAAAATGATGTTTCCTGGTCACATCACTTGTAGCTCTGATTTAGCCAATGCCACAATACATTTTCAGTTTACAGGGAACTCTCTCTGCAGGCCTTTAAGATATGAATAAAATACATATGTCACATAATATGATACATAATAGATATTACACTGGCAGTGGAACTCCATTGTACTTATGGTTTGATATGAGTTTCTATGGGAATGGCCCTTTTTTCATTTCTTCCTACATTTGCCACAAGTTGACATATCTGTACGAAACTTTACAAAAAACTTCATCCACCTTAAGTCATGCAGATCTGTCAAGCACGGCCAAGAAAAAGGGGGATCCCAAAATTGCCATCTTCCATTTTATTTGCAATAGGAAATTTTGCTCTCCAATACAGAAAATACATGGTAAAAGAAATTAAACCAAATTTGGCATATAGATAGAACTTTAGTCAAGGAGGTGCCTTTTTTCAAGTCGTTGTAAATCTCTTTAGTGGTTTTTGAGAAAAGTGCTCAGGCTGGGCATAACGAAGCTAAGCTTCAGAAAATTTTAGTGATAACTAAACCGTTAATGACCTGTAGCTGTCATTAAATCCAAGAATTAAAAAATAGTAAAATTCTATTAGCCAAGGGAGTTTATTTTCACATCAGCCATTTTGGATTCACTGATCCACAGATGGACTCATGGATCCATAAGCATCTTACTGGCTGGAGTCAACGTGAGAGAAAGTATTACCCTGCCGTCACAGGACTCTGTCCCCATGCCCTGAAAATGTTATTTTTATCAGTGTGAGAACATCTAAATGCCCTTGTCAGTGGGTCCCTCATTTAAAAAAAAAAAAAAAACATGTATATGTTTTGCAAGATTCAAGGATTTTCTGTGACTCCCAGCGATGCCCCTTTGTACTGTGGATCAAGAGTTTGCGTCATTGGTACTGGTACACTTCTAACACCCAGTAGACCACCACTAAGGCAGGCTTCACGAACGGAAGGGCTTTGGTGTGCAATGCCCAAGGCAGTACCCTATCAAGTTTCATCTGCCCTGTACACCATCGGGCCTAAGGCAGTAGACCAATAAGCCTCCTTCCGTCCAGTTGGCCAATGCCAGGCCAGACTTCAGGGACTGAATGGTTCTGGAGTGCCATGCGCAAGGCAGGACTGCATCCAGCTCCCCTCCACCTGGTATGACATCTCTAGGCCAGGCTTCAGGAGCTCAAGTACCCATGGCAAACAGCTCAAGGTATTACAGCATCAAGCTTACATTTTTTTGGCAGACAATGAGCAGGCCAGGCATGAAAGACTGAAGGGCTGTGCCTTCAAGCTTTAGTCCACCTGGTAGACTACTATCTGACTAGATTTCAGG